>NC_044303.2:189785538-190095412 GCF_007474595.2 Lynx canadensis | reverse complement strand
TTATGTTTTTAACTTTATCTATAGCTAGATAGATATGGGTATGTAAATAAATATGAATAGGTACATAAATATACATATATATGAAACAATATAACAGAAACTGACAATGGTGACTGACTTTGGGGAGAAAGCATGATAAGTGCTCTTTTTATACCCAATAAGCTGATTGTGGAATTGACAAACTGTATTCCCAGTATTGCAGATGCTGTACTTGAGGAAAGGAGAAATGACCTAGTTTGAGATATATATACTGTATCGTTCTAAGGAAAACAGAAAAAGTCAAATTTCTAATCAGTTAGGGGAAAGTTAGGTAATTTAATAAATGATATTGAGAACTTGGCTAATCTTAAAAAAATGTCTATTCCTACCTCACTCTTTTCACCAAAAAGAGGTTGTCGAGTACAGAAATAGAATGGTCCTCAGGACCCCTGGCTCCTGGTATTCATAGCTTTGTGTAATCCCTCTGGAAGGATCAGTGACTCTCTTCTAACCATTGTAACGTGAAAAAGGTGAAATGTATGTGATCACATATGTGTAATTACATAATGGTGTAAGGTCTTGCTAGAGTCTCTCTCTCTCTCTCTCTCTCTCTCTCTCTCTCTCTGGATTTGATGAAGGAGGATGCCATGAATCCTATAGCATTAGGAAGTGAATTTGGACAACAGTCTGACAGAGCTTGGAAGTGGATCTTTCCCCAATTAAACTTCTGATGAGACACAATTCTAGCAAAATCTTGATCAGAGTGTATACAATTCTAAGCAAAGGCCCCGGTTAAATAATGCCCAACTCCTGATCTGCAGAAACTGTGAGATAATGAATGTGTGTTGTTTTAGGCTGCTAAACTTGTGGTAATTTGTCATACAGCAGTGGAAAACTAACACAGTTCCATATGGATTCATGGATTAATTGTAAAAAGGAAAGAAAAAAAAACCCATACAGATCTCTAAAAGAAAATGTGATGGAATACTTTTGTAATCTTGAAGTACAAAAGATATTTCTGAAGAAGAAATAAATCCCCAAAACCATACACAAAAAAATGACTGACAAATTTGACTACATAAAATGTTTAAAATTGAACATGGAAAAAATACTATGCTATAACTAAATTTCCTTAATTCAGTGTCTGCAAATAAAGAGATAAAATCACCAA
The DNA here is from genome assembly GCF_007474595.2 of Lynx canadensis. NCBI lineage: Eukaryota > Metazoa > Chordata > Mammalia > Carnivora > Felidae > Lynx > Lynx canadensis. The sequence continues at coordinate 190,094,262 of NC_044303.2, read as the reverse complement.
CTGAAAGAAAAATGAATCAAGGATATTAACAATATGTTCAAAGAAAAAGAAACATAAATGTCTTTAGCATTTAACAAAATGTTCAACCTTATTCATAATTAAAGAAATACAAATCTTCAAAAATGATATTTCATTTTTCACTTAATAGATTTGTGAAGCTGGAAAAACTTGATAACACTGGGGAAACAGATATGCATATGCTATTGCTTGGAATGTAAATTGGTGCAGATTTTTTAGCAACAGAAATCAAAATTTGTGGCATACCTACATAGGTCAGTCTTTGTGTATGACGTCATTCAATAGTCATGCCCACACATGTACAGTGACTTTTGAATAGGAAAACCTAGAAGTAACCAAAATACTCATTGGTAGAAGGCCTATTAAGTAAACTCAAGGGTACCTTACTATGAAAAAAATTGTCTTCTGTGTGTAAGTCATGATAAAAATAATTTATAAGCTCTATTAAGTTAAAAAAATCAACATTCACACAGAGAATGCTGGTAATTTGCCCCTACTTTTTCAAAAGGATATATTCTAACAAGACAAGTTGTGTGTGTGTGTGTGTGTGTGTGTGTGTGTGTGTGTGTGTGTAATTGGAAAAAAAGAGTATACCTGAATTTGACCTCAGCCTAGGAAAGTGTCAACATGGGGGTGGAGACCTGGATATGTATGCCCCTATAATAACATATTCTAAAAAGCAGTAGCCAAGATGAAGTATTGAGAAAATTACTATAATCACAAGAATGGAGGTCTGGGAGCAGAAGACCAGTAAGATGGGAAGGAGTAATCCTCCCTCATCTTGGAGGTCAGTCAGGGAATCAGTGTATCCTGGCAGTTTATGGTTCTAGCAAGCAGAGAATCCCAGATGTGCCTAATTCTGGAGCAAAATCTGTTTGCTTTCTGTGAAATCAACAGATAGCAGATGCTGTTATCTGGGCACTGGGGTGGGGGTCTGAGGATGTACAAGAAAGAATAAGAATTAGTCTCTATAGTATTTTTTTATTCACTGAATTCAAACATCTTGTAATCATCTATTCCTGGGAGTCAAATTTGTCATCAAGTTCTAGGTAGTAGTTTTCACTTCTCCTATTTGATCTTCTCAACTAATTTTTACAGGAATCTCAATACTCCTATTCTGTAGGTGGGATTTATAGAGGTAAAGCTCTTCTTTTTAAAGACCTTAGAAAGTGCTCTCAGGATCTGGGAGGAAACATGGGGATGTAGAAGGTTAATGAAAGATTGAATCCAGCTATGGAGACCAATTTTTAGATACCTCAACCAGTCCACAAGATAATTCATCATCTTGCCTCAAACATGCTAATTTTCTGTATACTCTGTCTTCACAAATATTTTTTAGCACCTCCTATGAGCTCAGATAATGTTTCTAGGACACGAGGACATGGTGAACTAGATAGACATGGATGTTTTTGCTCTTTTGAATAGAGAATTCTAGAAAGGAAGATAGAGAATGAGGGAGTAGCAAATAAGAAAGTAACATTATAGAAGAAGAGATAAAGAATAAGAGCAGCATCTACACAGCAAAGTTTTGATAAGTATTATAAAAAAAAAGAGTGAAGCAAGATAAGAGGACAGAGATTAGTAGTGGGGAGTAGGGGTGGGGAAAGTAGTATGCTTAATAAAGACTGTCTGAAGGGGAGTTGTTTGAGGACAGATCTGAATAAAAGAGAGAGGATCATGGGAAAACTGAGAAAAAAAAACTCAAGGGCAAGTGGTGGGATGGTCGTGAGCTTGCCTTGTTGAGGGAGCAGCAAGAGCTCCAGCATAGCTAGGCAGAGCTGAGCAAGGGGGGATGTGCAAGGAAATTGAGCTCACAGGGGTGGGAAGAGGCCAGATCACATAGAGCATTTTAGGGCATGATGAGGAGCTTGGATTTTATCTGTCAGGAAGCCATCAGAAAGATGGAAGCAGAGAAGAGATGGGTTTGATTTATGTTTAGAAAAGATGGCTCTGCAGTGGGGAAATCATAGGATATGGAAGCAGGGAGTTATAAGGAGACAGTCTCAGGTGACAGGTCATGGGGACAATGAGGAGGGTAGAGGCAGGCATGGGGAAGATGAGTGGCTGGGTTTTAGAATCCACAGGATTATTTAATGGATTAGATATACAGTGAAAATGAATGATGAAAAGTATAAGGTTGACTCCGAATTTTGGTCTGAGCAACCAAGTTATGAAGGTGGCGAGGACCAAACCATTCCACTTCTCTGTTTAAGGCACTTGCTGATTCTATAGCACCTGCAGATTCTTTAGCATGGCTTAAAGCCTCTCCCATAATCTGCCTGACCTGCCTTTCCAGGCTTCTCTCTAGCTCCCCTGTACTCCTCCCTGTGTTCTCCAGCAACCGCCTTGTTCTACGGCACACCTGATGCTTTTTGCTTCTGTGCTTTTGCTCAGGCTCACTGCTCACTATAGACTTCCTGGGCTCCTTATCATTCATGCCTCAGCTTGAGCATCACTTCCTCCAGCAAGCAGTTTCTGATTTCCCAAATTTAGATTCACCCTATTCTCCAGTTATGCCTCATTTTTAAAAAATAATTTCCTTTTTATGTTATTTTTATTTATTTATTTATTTTTAATTTACATCCAAATTAGTTAGCATATAGTGAAACAATGATTTCAGTAGTAGATTCCTTAATTCCCCTTACCCATTTAGCCCATCACCCCCCCACAACCCTTCTAGTATCCCTCTGTTTGTTCTCCATATTTAAGAGTCTCTTATGTTTTGTCCCCCTCCTTGTTTTTATATTATTTTTGTTTCCCTTCCCTTATGTTCATCTGTTTTGTATCTTAAAGTCCTCATATGAGTGAATTTATATGATATTTGTCTTTCTCTGACTGACAAATTTCGTTTGGCATAATACCGTCTAGTTCCATCCATGTAGTCACAAATGGCAAGATTTCATTCTTTTTGATTGCTGAGTAATACTCCATTGTGGATATGTGTATACACACACACACATGTACACATATATATATGTATATATATATGTATATGTACATATACATCTTCTTTATCCATTCATCCATCAATGGACATTTGGGCTCTTTCCATACTTTGGCTAAATTGATAGTGCTGCTATAAACATTGGGGTACTGGTGCCCCTTCAAAACAACATACCTGTATCCCTTGGATAAATACCCAGTAGTGCAATTGCTGGGTTGTAGGGTAGTTCTATTTTTAATTTTCTGAGGAAACTCCATACTGTTTTCCAGAGTGGCTGACCAGCTTGCATTCCCACCAGCAGTGCAAAAGAGTTCCTCTCTCTCCGCATCCTCGCCAACATCTGTTGTTACCTGAGTTGTTAATGTTAGCCATTCTGACAGGTGTGAGGTGGTATCTCAATATGGTTTTGATTTGTATTTCCCTGATGATGAGTGATGTTGAGCATTTTTTCATGTGTCGGTTGGCATCTGGATGTCTTCTTTGGAGAAGTGTCTATTCATGTCTTTTGCCCATTTCTTCACTGGATGATTTGGTTTTTGGGTGTTGAGTTTGACTAGTTCTTTATAGATTTTGGATACTAACCCTTTATATGATACGTCATTTGCAAATATCTTCTCCCATCCCATCGGTTGCCTTTTAGTTTTGCTGATTGTTTCCTTTGCTGTGCAGAGGATTTTTATTTTGATGAGGTCCCAATAGTTGATTGTTGCTTTTGTTTTCCTTGCTTCTGGAGACATGCTGAGTAATAAGTTGCTGTGGCCAAGGTCAAAGAGGTTTTTGCCTGCTTTATCCTTGAGTATTTTGATGGCTTCCTGTCTTACAGTGAGGTTCATCCATTTTGAGTTTATTTGTGTGCATGGTGTAAGAAAGTGATCCAGGTTCTTCTGCATGTCGCTGTCCAGTTTTCCCAGCACCACTTGCTGAAGAGACTGTCTTTATTCCATTGGATATTCTTTCCTGCTTTGTCAAAGATTAGTTGGCCATACATTTGTGGGTCCATTTCTGGGTTCTCTATTCTGTTCCATTGATCTGAGTGTCTGTTTTTGTGCCAGTACCATACTGTCTTGATGATTATAGCTTTGTAGTACAGCTTCAAGTCTAGGATTGTGATGCCTCCTGCTTTGGTTTTCTTTTTCAAGATTGGTTTGGCTATTCTGGATCTTTTCTGCTTCCATACAAATTTTGGGATTGTTTGTTCTAGCTCTGTGAAGAATGCCAGTGTTATTTTGATAGGGATTGCATTGAATATGTAGATTGTGTTTTGGGTAGTATTGACATTTTAACAATATTTGTTCTTCCTATCCAGGGGCATGGAATATTTTTTTCCTTTTTTTGTGTGTCTTCTTCAGTTTATTTCATAAGTTTTCTATACTTTTCAGTGTATAGATTTTCACCTTTTTGGTTAGATTTATTCCTAGATATTTTATGGGTTTTGGTGCAATTGTAAATGGGATAGATTCCTTGATTTCTCTTTCTGTTGCTTCATTGTTGGTGTATAGGAATGTAACCTATTTCTGTGAATTGATTTTATATCCTGCAACTTTGGTGAATTCATGAATCAGTTCTAGCAGGTTTTTGGTGGAGTCTTTTGGGTTTTCCCTATAGAGTATCACGTCGTCTGCAAAGAGTGAAAGTTTGATCTCTTCCTGGCCAATCTGGATGCCTTTTATTTCTTTGTGTTGTCTGATTGCAGAGGCTAAGACTTCCAATACTATGTTGAATAACAGTGTCGAGAGTGAACATCCCTCTCTTGTTCCTGACCTTAGGGGGAAAGCTCTCAGTTTTTCTCCATTGAGGATGATATTAGCATTGGGTCTTTGGTATATGGCTTTTCTGATCTTGAGGTATGATTCTCCTATCCCTGCTTTCTTGAAGATTTTTATCAAGAAAGGAGGCTGTATTTTGTCAAATGCTTTCTCTGCATCTATTGAGAGGATCATAGGGTTCTTGTCCTTTGTTTTATTGATGAGATGAACACATTGATTGTTTTGTGGATATCGAACCAGCCCTGCATCCCAGGTATAAATCCGACTTGGTTGTGGTGAATAATTTTTTTTTTAATTTTTTTCAACGTTTTTATTTATTTTTGGGACAGAGAGAGACAGAGCATGAACGGGGGAGGGGCAGAGAGAGAGGGAGACACAGAATCAGAAACAGGCTCCAGGCTCCGAGCCATCAGCCCAGAGCCCGACGCGGGGCTCGAACTCACGGACCGCGAGATCGTGACCTGGCTGAAGTCGGACGCCCAACCGACTGCGCCACCCAGGCGCCCCTAGATTAATTTTTTTAATGTATTGTTGGATCTGGTTGGCTAATACCTTGTTGAGGATTTTTGCATCCATGTTCATCAGGGAAATTGGTCTGTAGTTTGCCTTTTTAGTGGGGTCTCTGTCTGATTTTGTAGTCAAGATAATGCTGGCTTCACAGAAAGAGTTTGGAAGTTTTCCTTCTGTTTCTATTTTTTGTAACAGCTTCAAGAGAATAGGCGTTAACTCTTCCTTAAATGTTTGGTAGAATTTCCCTGGAAAGTCATCTGGCCCTGGAGTCTTGTTGTTTTGGGATATTTTTGATTACTAATTGGATTTCTTTACTGATTATGGATCTGTTCAAATTTTGTATTTCATCCTGTTTAAGTTCTGGTAGTGTATATGTTTCTAGGAATGTGTCCATTTCTTGCAGATTGCCCATTTTATTGGTGTATAATTGCTCATAATATTCTCTTATTGCTTTTATTTCTGCTGTGTTAGTTGTGATCTCTCCTCTTTCATTCTTGATTTTATTTGAGTCCTTTCCTTTTTCTTTTTGATCCAGCTGGCTAGTGGTTTATCAATTTTGTTAATTCTTTCAAAGAACCAGCTTCTGGTTTCTTTGATCTGTTGTTGTTGTTGTTGTTGTTGTTGTTGTTGTTGTTTGGTTTCAATATCATTGATTTCTGCTCTGATCTTTATTATTTCCTGTCTTCTGCTGGTTTTGGGTTTATTTGCTGTTCTTTATCCAGCTCTTCAAGGTGTAAGGTTAGGTTGTGTATCTGAGATCCTTCTTCCTTTTTTAGGAAGGCCTGGATTTCCATATACTTTCGTCTTATGACCACACTTCCTGCGTCCCAGAGGTTTTGGGTTGTGTTGTTATCATTTTCATTGGCTTCCATGAACTTTTTAATTTCCTCTTTAACTTCTTGGTTAGCCCATTCATTCTTTAGTAGGCTGTTCTTTAGTCTCCAAGTATTTATTACCTTTCCAACTTTTTCCTTGTGGTTGATTTCGAGTTTCATAGCATTGTGGTCTGAAAATGTGCATGGTATGATCTTGATCTTTTTGTACTTGTTGAGGTCTGATTTGTGTCCCAGTATGTGGTCTTTTCTGGAGAACATTCCATGTGCACTGGAGAAGAATGTATATTCTGTTGCTTTGGGATGAAATGTTCTGAATATATCTGTTAAGTCCATCTGGTCCAGGGTGTCATTCAAAGCCATTGTTTCCTTGTTGATTTTTTGATTAGGTGATCTGTCCATTGCTGTGAGTGGGATGTTGAAGTCTCCTATTATTATGGTATTATCAATGAGTTTCTTTATGTTTGTGATTAATTGATTTATATATTTGGGTGCTCTCACATTTAGCGCATAAATGTTTACAATTGTTAGGTCTTCTTGGTGGATAGACCCCTGAATTATGATATAATTCCCTTCTTCCTCTCTTGATACAGTCTTTATTTTAAAGTCTAGATTGCCTGATATAAGAATGGCTACTCTGGCTTTTTTTTGTTGACCATTAGCATGATAGATGGTTCTCCATTCCCTTACTTTCAATCTGAAGGTGTCTTTAGGTCTAAGCGGGTCTCTTGTAAAGGGCATATAGATGGATCTTGTTTTCTTATCCATTCTGTTACCCTATGTCTTTTGATTGAAGCATTTAGTCCATTGACGTTTACAGTACTGAAAGATACAAATTTATTGCCATTATGTTGCTTATAGAGTTGGTGTTTGTGGTGGTGTACTCTGGTCCTTTCTAGTCTTTGTTGCTTTTGGTATTTATTTATTTATTTATTTATTTATTTATTTATTTATTCATTCATTCATTTTTGCCCTCAGAGAGTCCCACTTTGAATTTCCACAGAGCAGGTTTGGTGGTCACAAACTCCTTTAATTTTTGTTTGGGAAATTTTTTATCTCTCCCATTTTGGATGTCAGCCTTGCTGGATAAAGAATTCTTGGCTGCATATTTTTCTGATTCAGCACTTTTAATATATCCTGCCACTCGTTTTTGGCCTGCCAAGTTTCTGTGGATAGATCTGCTGCAAACCTGATCTGTCTTCCCTTGTAGGTTAAGGACTTTTTATCCCTTGCTGCTTTCGTGAATATTTCTTTGTCTGAGTATTTTGTGAATTTGACTATGATATGGCTTATTGATGGTCGGTTTTTCTGTAATCTAAGGGGAGTCCTCAGTGCTTCCTGTATTTTGATGTCTCTGTCTTTCCCCAGGTTAATAAAGTTTTCTGCTATGATTTGCTCACATAACCCTTCTACCCCTATTTGTCTCTCTTAGTCTTCTGGGATCCCTTTGATTCTGATGTTGTTCCTTTTTAATGAGTCACAGATTTCTCTAATTCTTAAATAGTGCTCTTTTGCCTTTATCTCCCTCTTTGTTTCTGCTTCATTATTCTCCATAAGTTTGTCCTCTATATCGCTGATTCTCTGTTCTGCCTCATCTATCCTTGCCACCATGGCATCCATTCCAGATTGCAGCTCAGTTATAGTGTTTTTTATTTCATCCTGAGTAGCTTTTACTTCTTTTATCTCCACAGAAAGGGATTCTAATGTACTTTGCACTCCAGCTGGTATTCTTATTATTGTGATTCTAAATTCTGGTTCAGACATCTTGCCTGTATTTATGCTGGTTAAGTCCCTGGCAGTCGTTTCTTCCTGCTCTTTCTTTTGGAGTGAATTCCTTCATTTCATCATTTTGAAGGGAGAAAAGGAATTAATGAGGTAAAAAAAAATTAAAATTAAAAAAATTAAAATTCAACAATATATTAAAATTAAAATATTAAATACAAACACACACACAAGAAAATCGAATAAAGGATGCTACATCCTAGGTGTGTTTTGGCCTGGGTGTTGAAAGGGGCTTGATACATAAGAGAAAAAAGGGAAAAGGAAAATAAAAGCAAATCATTTGAAAATTTGAAAAAGTGAATACACTACAGTCAAGTAAAATGAAACGATGGAAGTGAAATAGGATTTGAAAACATTTACACAAAAGTGAAAAATATAGTAGAAAAAAATTAAAGAAAAATATTTTTAATAAAAATTGAAAATAAAAATGATTTTTTTCTCTTTCTATATTCAAGAAAAAGAAAAGAAACGAAAAAGGGAAAAAAGGAAAAGAGAAAAAAGAAAAAGAAAAAAAAAACAGATGGACCAGTGAACAGACTGAAATATGACTGAAATTACTTTGTTTTCCCCTAGAAGTCAAACTATTAAGCACTTTATAGTCCATAAACTAAGCAGGTGAAGAGACTTGTGTTTCTGAAGAGCGTGGTTGGCCCAGTTGGGCGGGGCTTAGTGTAACGGCTCTGCTCTTCTCTAGATAGCACTGCTAACCTACTGGGGTGGAGTGTTGTGGCACTCATAGGTGCGTATGTGCGTGCACAGGAGCGGTGAAAATGGCATCACCCAGCTACCAGGTCTCTAGTATTGGAACTGCGCTCTCCCAGATCAGCAATCCCACAATCATCCCTTGTCTTTGGCTTCCATCCACTCCCCGCTTTTACACCATCCGTAGGCAAGCTCCAGGCAGAACCTCCCTACTGAGTTTTATCTCAGATGTGGCTGTGTTTCCTTACCCCTTATTTCTGAGGGACTGCAGCTTTGTCGCATTCTGTGCCTCTGCAGGAGGATCTCCCAAGCAATGGCCAGGTGCAGGCCGCACCCTGAATGTTTGCACTCCAGAAAAAGTGCACATTATTGTGTAGCAGCAGCGTTTCAGTGATGGTGGCAAATCACAACACGCATCTGGCACCAGGCTTCACCCCCAGTGACCTTGTTCCAGCACCAGTGAATGTGGTTGTTCTCCTGGGTCCACTGGCACCTTTGCCTTTTGGAGAGTCACACAGCCTCTACCAGTGTCTTCCCAGCAGGGGAACTTGCTCTTCCCATGTGCCCCTAAGACCTCTGGACTTCACTCTGCTCCTGGGGATTAGCCCTTTCCACCAGAGCACCGCCATGTATGGACCTGCAGAGTTTCAGAATCTGCATTCTGCCTGTTTATAAAGTCTTAATGGAATTTAAACCCTCTCCTCTCAGCTTTTCCTGTATTCTCCTCCCTCTCCTCCTCCCCACCCCCACACCCCACCTCTCCATCCTCAAAAGCAACTCCCTGCCCTCTGCAGCTTCTTTCTCCCCCAGTTCGCCTCTCCACACTGCATACCAGCTGAATTCTGTGGCTCATGTTGTCCAGGTTGTTGTGTTAATCCTCAGATCTATTTTCTATGTGTGCAGGATGGTTTAGTGTTGGTCTGGCTGTATTTCATGGACACAAGACACAAAAAAAAACCTTCCATGCTCTTCCATCATCTTGGCTCCTCCCCCATTTTTTATGTTTTGTATTTGTTTTTGAGATAGAGACAGAGCATGAGCAGGGAGGGCCAGAGAGAAGGAGACACAGAATCCAAAGCAGGCTCCAGGCTCTGAGCTGTCAACACAGAGCCCGATGTCAGCTCAAACCCACGAGCTGTGAGATCATGACCTGAGCTGAAGTCAGATGCTTAATCCATAGAGCCACCCAGTCACCCCTAGCTATGCCTCTTTAATGGGCTGAGCTCTTTTTGAGGGCAAGTAGCTCATTTCATTCATTTTTGTGTCCTTTGGGCCTAGCATAGAGCCTGGCACATAACAGATGGGTACAAATAGTGTTTGATGAATGAGTACATGAATGCAGACTGGTATGTACATAAAACTAGGTAGCATTTGGGGTTAAACATTAAATGATTGTACATTTTTTAAAGTATGTAGATGTATAAAAGATGAAAACAGGATGTATAAAAGATGTATAAAAGATGAAAAAGATGAAACAGACACTTCATAATTTTGAATCCTGAGTTTTGGACACTAAGACCATGTCTAGAACCATCAGGGAAGCTACATGATCTCTGTAAAGGCTTTGCCCAAGTGGGTTTTGGGGCTACATACAGGAAGGAAGAATTTAGTCTAGAACTAAGAGGATTATGTGCAAGTTAGGCATAATCTGACCCTCCTTTTTATCCTTCCTTGAAAACACCCTACCTCAAAAGTCATTCTTGAGACATCTCCTAGTCTCCATGTCTCTAATTCTGCTTATAATCCAGACCATGCTCTGAGATACATGGTCTGTGGCCCTTCTACAACCCTCTCCCCACTTCCTTTAAATACAGCCACTCTACCATTCACCTAACCCCGACAGAACAAAATACAGTCCTGTCACAATCTTGTGGCAAGCTAGATCTCCCAGCATTAAATCACCATTAAGGGTTGCTGTGAGTTTGCTAGCAGCTTAACTTATTCCCCCCTCCTTTCCTTTTCTCTCATTTAGAACTCAGCTAAATATTTCCTGCTGTGGGAAGGGAAATGTTATAAAGACAAAGGATCGACTACCCTGTCCTCCACAGGTGCACTCATACCACAATTAAGCAGGAGTAGAGCAGAGGAATTCCTAGAAAAGCCCCTTCAGGCAGAGCAGTCTTGGCTTGTAGAGCTGTTGGCAGTAGTAGAGAATGTGGTCAGCATCTGCATAGCCATTTATGAAACGCTTTCACATCAGGTATTTCATTGGATCCTAACAGGAATCTTATTAAAAGAAGTATTATCATGCCCATTTTAAAGATAAGGATATAAGGATAAAGAAGACGTGGTGTCTGTGTGTGTGTGTGTGTGTGTGTGTGTGTGTGTGAATATTACTCAGCCATAAAAAAGAATGACATCTTGCCATTTGTAGCAATGTGGATGGAGCTAGTGAGTATTGTGCTAAGTAAAATAAGTCAGTCAGAGAAAGACAAATACCATATGATTTCACTCTTATGTGGAATTTAATAAATAAGACAAATGAGCAAAGTGGGGGGAAAAAGAGAGACAAACCAAGAAAGACTCTTAACTACAAAGAACAAACTGATGGCTACAAGAGGAGAGGTGGGTGGGGAAAGGGGCTAAATGGGTGATGGGCATTAAGGAGGGCACTTGTGATGAGCACTGGTGTTATAAGTGAGTGATGAATCACTAAATTCTACACCTGAAACCAATATTACATTGTATATTACACTGTATGTAACTAACTGGAATTTAAATAAAATTTTGGAGGCAAATAAAACATAAGGAACCCAGGGTCCAGAAGTGTGGACTTGTTAATTGGAACCTCAGGACTGAACACAGAACCTCTGACTCGGAGACTGGAGATCCTGAGGAACTTTGAAGATTTACTAAGTGATTTTTTTTTCTTTCTCAGGTCTTCCCCATGCATGTCAGCCTCTGAAGGTAGACATTCTAGGTTCAAATGTTGGCTCTGCCATTTACCAGCTGAGTGACCTTGAAGAAACTGCTTATTTCTCCTTCTACCAGCTACAATAATGCCACAATAATATTGCTTAACAAGCAATTGCAAAACTTCAGTGACACACAATAATAAACATTTATTTTTGCTCAATAATCTAGAGATTGGCTGGGAGGTTTTGCTGATCCTGGCAAAGCTCACTTATGTGCCTGTGGTCAGCTGGTGGGTCAACTGGGGGCTGGTGAGTCAGGTAACATGACTCAGCTCTTCTCCATGTTCCTCCCATAAGATAGCAGGCTTACCCCAGGTTTTCACATGCAGTAGCAAAGCTTTAAGAGAGATCATAGAAACATGCAAGTTTTCTTAACACACAGGCTCCGAACCAGCATATTGTCACCTCTGTAAAATTATTTTGGCCAAAGCAAGTCACAAGATCAGCCTAGACCCTAGGAATGGGGAAAGAGATTCCATCCTTTGATGAGAGGAGCACAAAGTCACCTGACACAGGGTATACATACCGAGAGACCATTAAATGGTAACATTAGTGTAAAAAATCACCTCAAATCCCTGAGATCCTTTGTTTTTGCATTTTAGAAATAGGGATTAAAACAATATCCATCACATGGGGACATTGTAGGGATAAAATGAGCCAATGCATGTGTACCATAGTGCATTGTATATAGCACATGTAACAAGTGCACACTGTTAACTCACACTTATTATTTTGGATCCCTATTACAGAAGAAGGATCCCTTTCCCTGCTTCAGTTATGCAGAACATTTTCAATCCCCTCTTACTTCTCCTTTAAAATATTTTTGCCTAGGGGCACCTGGGTGGCTCAGTCGGTTAAGCGTCCAACTTCGGCTCAGGTCATGATCTTGCGGTCAGTGAGTTCAAGCCCCACATCGGGCTCTGTGCTGACAGCTCAGAGCCTGGAGCCTGCTTCGGATTCTGTGTCTCCCTCTCTCTCTATTCCTCACCTGCTCGCACTCTGTCTCTCTGTCTCTCTCTCAAAAATAAATATAGATTAAAAAACTTTTTTAAAATAAGATATTTTTGCCTAGAGGGTAATGCCAGTACATTAGCTTCTTCCCACAGCACTCTTTGTTGTATATTAGAATTTTGTATGAATATTTACTTAGATGATATTTCAGGATCTTCAGTCACTGATGAATACCATGCCCTTAGTTATAAAGAAGTTTCACGTACAAGGTAACTAGGATGCCTGGGCAGTGTGGAGGGAGGCTCTGGTATACTCCAGAAGACAGTCATGTGCCATGCTCCATGACATTCAGTTGCCAGCACAACCTGTCCATGTGCCTCCTAAGTTTGATCATACCTAAATTCAACCAGTTCATAAATTTCTGCTTGTGTTACATCATTTTACCTCTTGAATGCCTGTGGAGCTTGCTTTCTGTCTAAATTATTCTCTTTGTCAAGGACCTGAACTTGATGTCTTGCACTTAGGTACTTCCTTAATGTGTTTACTCTGGAGGAAGGATTAGCTCATTTCTGTTTCAATTTGAAATTCAAAATAAATAGTATTTGATAACAGCCTTCTCTCTTTCTTTTTTCTTTCTCTTCTTCCAGTATAGAACACATGCCAAGCATCAACCATGTCTTGGAAGATGGAAGAGAATAAGAGCTGGACCCTGCCCTCAAGGAAACTATGATCAGGTAGGGGACCTGGCATGCACTCACATAGGTAGCTATAACACAGGCAAATGTGAAAAAAAAATGGGGGGGGGGTATGACAAGCAAGATTTAAGATTTAAAGAGAACTCATTGGAGGGAGACTGGGCTTCTACTGGTTGATAAAGGGAGCCTTCATGAAATAGGTGGTCTTTCAGCTGTCCTAATGGATAAATGAGAGGTTGCCAGTGTTTTTTTTCTTATATGAAATTGCTACAGGTCTTGCAGAAAAAAATAGGAAAATGTAAATAAAAGTGAAGTGTAATAAAATTGAGTCATGTTTTGTGTAAGATGTTTGTTGGTTGATTACACAATATCCTTTATCATGCCACACCAAAAATCAAAGAAGGAGAGAAGTGCAATCCTACCACAGGTTTGAAATGATAGAAGAAAAGACTATTGGTTAGCAGAAACAATGACTTCTGTACTATGTTCTGGTATAAGGAGCAAAAAGTTAGAAAGTTCTTGAATTCCTATGACTTTGTGGCTTGCCATATCAGCTCTGGACTGCCCATCTCCAGACTTCTTCCACTAGAGAGAATAAACCACCATGTATTTAAATCATTATGATTTTTGGTTTTCTGTCACAGGGATCCAAATCTAATGGATTCATATCTCCCTCACCATTTAGGCAAAACAGATATTATTTGATGAATGTACTGGAGAGGAGACATGAGTCTTTGAGGGTAGCCATGCTTTCAGTGGCTTCTGAGAGGAGCAGCCATGGCAGTGCCTGATGTGTGCATTCCAGTTTTGTGTCATGTGATCATGCCACCCTGCACATGAGTAATTAATTGGATCAAGGCCACAGGCACCTGTCTATCGGCTGATCAGACCACTGGCCATGAAATGGCCTGGCCTAAGAGCTCTTCCCAGTGCAGGGGCTCCATATTGGGTGATGACTGACTGACTGAATCAGACCCTCACATTTATGTTTTGAATTTGAGACACAGAGAGCAATAGAAAGACACTGAGAGAGCAGAGAGGCTGAGAGAAGCTGCATTCATTACATAATGTCAGTCCCTGGAGTATCTGGCTACCTCTTGCAGAGCAATATCACAGTTTTGAACAGTTAGCAGGGGGTTCAGTTCTCTGTGAGGTCTGGCTGTGTCAGTGCTGAGACATTTCTTCCCTTTCTTCTTTGTGTGACCATACAATAAATTTCCTATGACGTGATAAAAAATTAGAGACCGGCCAACACAGTGTGTGTCCTCTTCCTATGTTCTATACTGTATCTATCGATGATTAAAAAAAAAATTTAGTGCTTATTTTTTATTTTTGAGTGAGAGAGACAAAGTGCAAGTCCGGGGGGGGGGGGGGCAGAAATTGAGGGAAACACAGAATCTGAAGCAGGCTCCAGGCTCTGAGCTGACAGGAGAGAGCCCGACGCAGGGCTTGAACTCATGAACCGAACTCAAGAATGGTGAGATCATGACCAGAGCAGAAGTTGGAGGTTTAACCAACTGAGCTAACACTGGTGCCCCCTTGTTGATAGTTTTTTTAAAGGGTACTTTCACCTAACAGTATGTCATGATTGCCTTTCCATGCTGTTAAATACTCTTTACAACAGTATATAAACTGGTATATAGTACTTTATTGTATGACTTTATTATTTAATCAATCCTTACTGTTGGATATTTAGGTCATCAACTATGCTTTTGTTTGTGTGTTTTTTGCATATATGCATGATGCTAGGTAGGAGTTTGATAGGATGGTGTTTAGTAAGATGCAAGACATTTTAAACCAGGGATATGGCGTGAAATAAACACAAAGTTGTGAAGTAGAAAAGCACAAGGCATGTTATCAAATAATCAAATTTTGATAGTGTTGGTTACATGTAAGGAGATAGTAGCCAAATTATTGATAGGCTTGAATGCCAAGTTAAGTTATGGCCATGGATGAGGATTTTGTTTTTGTTTTTGTTTGTGTGTACATGGACAGAAAATCTGGACTATCTTGGGGTCAGTCTCTCTGTCTTTGCAAGGCTAGTGGTAGTATTTTTTTTAACATTTTTTAATGTTTATTTATTTTTGAGAGAGACAGAGAGACAGAGTGTGAGAGGGGAAGGGTCAGAGAGAGGAAGGCACAGAATCCAAAGCAGGCTCCAGGCTCTGAGTGGTCAGCAGAGATCCCAACGCAGGGCTCGAACTCACAGACTGTGAGATCATGACCTGAGCTGAAGTCAGACATTTACCTGACTGAGCCACTCAGGTACCCCACGGCTAGTGGTAGTGTTAAAGAGACAGTCAGCAGAGGTTAATTTGGCTCATTTCATACTAGTGTGATTTATAGTAAATGAACAAAACTACCTTTTTGTACTTTGTATTGTGCTTTGTTAAAAAAATAAAATGCTGTGATTTCAGGGAACTTTATCAGTATAGAAATAGTCTTAAAACAAATAATATCCTAAGTAAAGATAATTCTGTTATGGGTTAATACCACCACTTCATATTTGTGTCAACTTTTTGAATTTTTTTCAAAATATATAAAGTGTTCCACTGGATCCCCAAAATAGCCTAGCCCCAGTGGAAGGTAACCTGCCCATTTTACAGATGAAGGAACTGGGATTAGGTGATTTAAAGATGTAGAGTGTCAGAGCTAGAATGTCAGAGCTTGATTTTTCAAGGTCACCTGAGCCCATGTCTGCAATTTCTGGGGGTGACAGTGAGGTTTAGCTTAGTTACTAACCATCATCACACAGTTCTTATGTGAAGGAGGTAGGCCTGTTCCCCCTTCTGATTTCACATCCTGTTTTCATTCCCCTCACCATGATGTCATCCAGCCAGTTGGCAGCAGAGTCTGGATGGAGGACCAGGTAGACTGATTTCAAGTTCAGTGCTTTTTCCAAAACACAAGTGGAAATACCCTTGTCCTACTTTCTTTCCTCAAGGAATTCAAACTTTAACATGCATAAGAATCATCCAGGAGCTTGTTAAACATGGAGTGCCTCAGGCCCTGCCCCCAGACACTCTTCTTTTGGTGGGCCTAGGGTTAGACCCAGATATGAGTATTCTTCACAAACTCCTCAGGTGATTATGAGAAAGGTGGTATACAGAGCAGACTTTAAGAAACACTGCCTGTCGAATTTGGAGCTTGAAATCTGCCTTGTCTCCTCTTCAAGCATGCCTGCTCTTAGAAATATGACTCCAGCCCCACCTCACTGTAACCCCTTATCAGTTCTTTGTGTTTTGCAAATTGCATTTGCTCTTCATTTATGGACAAACCAGGTCAGCACTGCCAGGCCAATAAGAGCTGGATTTTCCCTGGCCTCATGCATCAGTGACATATTTGCCAAGATCAGCCCGGTTCCAACATCCCTGCAATCGGCAATGGTTGATGATGATGCAGGACACACATGACTCGATTTGCAGAGAGCCTGCTAAGCTTTCAGGGAAGTCAATAAGAAAAATCTCATTTTGATCTGAAGCTTGGGCTCATTTGATTTGGAAGTTACTGGTGCCAAAGAAATATGGGACCCAGGGATGTCTCTTCAAGCCCCTCTCTGACTGTAATCACCCCTAAGAAGCAGTTTTCTCCACCTGTTCCCTCCTCCCACCCACCCCCCTTTCCTAGATTCGGTGTGTCAGCAACAGGGGGAAAAAGGCAATAACTCCTCTAAGACTTTCTGGACCATCCTTCTGTCTCACTCTGGATAGAAAAGAAAGGGTAAAAACAGCACCCAAACCATTCCCTGCATGAGTCCTAGGAAACCCAGTTGGCCTTTGTGACTTTTCACACAGGTCTGTGGCTTCCAGCTTGAGGAGGTCAGAGAGGAAAAAGTGAATGCATCTTTATGCCCTGTGAAGTAGCTCTCAGATCTGAGTGCTCCATAGGCTAACGTGCATGCCAAAATGGTTAAGTTTACCTCCAGACTATCTCTTGACTCCACTGAGACCTATTTATTCTCCCTGCCATTACCCTATGTCTCCTGTAGATTCTATAATACCCTCATTTCTTGTTTCCCTGCTTCCCACCATTTCCCATCAAATCCATTATCCACAGAGAAGCCTGGGTGATCTTTATACACCATCCCCCATTGTAGCCTTTTGGTAACTTTGCATTATCCTAAAGATAAGGTCTACACCTGTGCTGTCTAATGCAGGAGCCACTAGCCACACGTGCCTGTTGAGTAGCTGAGATGTGATGAGTCTGAATTGAGATGAACTATAAATGTAAACATCAGATTTCAAAGATTTAGTAGAAAAAAGGATGTTATATATCATATTAACAATTTTATATCAATGACATGTTGAAAAACATTTTAGATCTGTTGGGTTAACTAAAATATATTGTTAAATTTAACTTCGGCTCTTTTTTACTTTTTAAGATGTGGCTACTTAGAAGAGTTAAAATTACATGTGTGATTCACATTGTATATCTTGGACAGACCTAACCTAAATTCTTGAATATGACTTACTCTATTTCCTTCTTGCACCATCTATTTTGGCCATATGAATTTCCCTTAATCTCTTGAATTAATCACTCATCCTTTAGTTTCTGGAATTTGGGTGGGCTATTGCTTCCTTCTATTCTACTTTCTCTTACTCATATTTCAGGATGTCTTCTGGATGTCATTTCTTAGATGTCACTAGGTCTAGGAAATTGTCCTTGACTTTGTGAGTCTGGCTTAGATGCCTCTCCTGTAGATCCAGTAGAATCTTTATACTTTCTCCTCTGTAATAATTTACACACCCCTTTGGATTTACTAGAAAAAAACCCCACATATGTATAAAGGACATATATGTGCCCATGCTACTAAATTGTAGACTCCATTAAGACAAGGGCTATCCCTGTCTTATGCTCCTTTTACCCCAGTGTAGAAAACTCAATACATGTTTGTTGAGTAAGTTTGGTCACTTTATTAAATTGGGAAAGGAATTGAGGTCCAGACTGGGGAGACTTCCAAGTTGAATTCACATAGTGAGTTCATGGCAGAGTACCCGAGGCCAGTGGTGTGTGGTGAGACACAAATTTAAATAAGGTATGACATTGGGAGAATTTTAAAATATTCAGCAGACAGAGATTAGTGCATGATGGTTTTACTTCTGCCCAAAAAGGTGAAGAAAGAGCTAACTACCTTATGTAGAAGCAACTGTGATGCAAAGCTTGGTCCTGGCTGGAACATTCTCCAGCTTAAGGAAATCCCTTCTCCATCAACTCCATACTTTATTTCTAGCATTAGAAATATTGCATTGGGAGGAATAGGGACAGGGAAGGAAGTGACAAGACCATGGAGATCTGGACTAGATATAAGTGGAACAGATACATAGGGCAAGCTGAGTCAGGGCTTTAATGTGCTGCAGGGAAATTGTTTACCTGGATCATAAACCACAGGTCATTTCTTGAGATGCCGGCATAGCTATTCCTCATGTTGACGTGTTTCTGAACAGAACGAAACAAGAAGAGCTCTTTTTAGTCATGAAGCCTCCAGGGTTCTGGTATCATCCTCTGCCATACTTGAACCTGCAAGACAATCCTATCTGGTTCTAGCAATACATAGTTTAGTGTATTTGCAGAATGTCATGTCATAAGTGCTTTTGGAAAAAAAGTGATATAAGGAGAAATCTATCTTTTCTGTAGGATTTTCTACTATAATTTCAACTTTTTTTCCCCTATATAAGCTCAGTGCAGGGAAGTTGGCAAACATTTCAGTGCAAAGAAGGAAAGCTTTCTTCATAATTCCATCAGCAAAAATAATCCCACTATTTATACTTCCTGGAAGTCTTTTGACTGTTCTTCATGTATATTCACTTATACAATTTTATAAAAGATGAAAGTAGGATACTGTGAATACTATTTAATAGTATTTTTCCTCTTAGATATATATCATGAACAATTTCCTATGTCAATAAGTACTCTTTTGTAATATGATTTTGATTGCTTAATATTCCAATATATTTAAACCCTCCCAACAATCTTCTATTACTGAACATTTAAATTGTTTCTAATTTTTAAGTATTATAAATCATTCTACTGTAAATTATATGCACATATCTTTGATTTTTGTAAAGGGTAAATTTGTAAAAATAGAATTTCTTACTAAAAGACATGCATATTTTAAAGAATTTTGACACTTATTTTCAGTCAGCCTCCTAAAAGTTTTAGCACAGACTGTTTTTCAATGTTCCAAAGTATTCTTTGCACACAAGTTCTTTCATGTTTTTACATTGTACCATCTACTATCATGAAAATTGTCTCTATTAAGTTGATGATATACCCCAAAGAGAAGGAATTCCCCAAAAATATCAAAGTGAAATAAATTCTAGACTCTAAATCATATCGATGTCCATCTGATTATGTCCACTCTCCTTTAGATCCTTAAAAGTGACGTTTCCCAAAATGCCCCATAGGAAAAGAGTTCTGTGGTCTGGTAGGTTGGGGAAAGTTACTTCCTCCGTCTCCATGTAGATCTTGAAAAATCCTGCTGTAAATTTCAGCAGGTTCACATCTGTTTAAATCAGTTTCCTTTCTTAAGGCTATTTGGTCACCAAACTACTAAAAAAAAAAATCTGAGCCTATAAATTTTCCAGTGTATACACTTAGAGAACCTAATTGTCTAGAGTAAATTCAAGGCGGTACACTATAGGGGCTATATATGGTTTTTTTTAAGCCTTTGTATTTTTTAAACATTTATTATTTTTTTTTAATTTCAGTATAATTAACATACAGTGTTATATTAATTTCAGTTGCACAATATAGTGATTTAAGAGTTCTATACATTACTCAGTGCTCATCACCATAAGTGTACTCTTAATCCCCTTCACCTATTTCACTCATGCCTTCCACCCACATCCCCTCTGACAACTACCAGTTTGCTCTCTGCATTTAAGACTATGTTTTTTGTTTGTTTTGTTTTATAAATTCCACATTTGGGTGAAATCAAACGGTATTTGTCTTTCTCTGATGGGCTTATTTCATTTAGCATTCATTATATTCTCTAGAACCATCTGTGCTGTTGCAAATAGCAAGATTTCATTCTTTTTTGTGTCTGAGTAATATTCCATTGTGTGTCTATAACACATCTTTTTTATCCATTGATGTATTGATGGACACTTGGGTTGCTTCTATATCTTGGCTATTATAAATAAAGCTGCAGTACTCTCAACAATAGCCAAATTGTGGAAAGAGCCTAAATGTCCCTCAACTGATGAATGGATAAAGAAATTGTGGTTTATATACACAATGGAATACTACGTGGCAATGAGAAAGAATGAAATATGGCCTTTTGTAGCAATGTGGATGGAACTGGAGAGTGTGATGCTAAGTGAAATAAGCCATACAGAGAAAGACAGATAGCATATGGTTTCACTCTTATGTGGATCCTGAGAAACTTAACAGAAACCCATGGGGGAGGGGAAGGAAAAAAAAAAAGAGGTTAGAGTGGGAGAGAGCCAAAGCATAAGAGACTGTTAAAAACTGAGAACAGGGGCGCCTGGGTGGCTCAGTCGGTTGGGCGGCCGACTTCGGCTCAGGTCAAGATCTCGCGGTCCGTGAGTTCGAGCCCCGCGTCGGGCTCTGTGCTGACTGCTCAGAGCCTGGAGCCGTTTCAGATTCTGTGTCTCCCTCTCTCTGACCCTCCCCCATTCATGCTCTGTCTCTCTCTGTCTCAAAAATAAATAAACGTTAAAAAAAAAAAAACAAAAAAACTGAGAACAAACTGAGGGTTGATGGGGGGTGGGAGGGAGGGGAGGGTGGGTGATGGGTATTGAGGAGGGCGCACCTTTTGGGATGAGCACTGGGTGTTGTATGGAAACCAATTTGACAATAAATTTCATATATTGAAAATAAATAAATAAATAAATAAATAAATAAATAAATAAAGCAAGCTGCGATAAACATAAGGGTACATATATCTTCTCTAATTAATGTTTTTGTATTCTTTTGGTAAATACCCAGTAATGGAATTACTGGATCATATGGTAATTCTGTTTTTAATTAAACATTTTTTTAAAAAATTTATTCATTTTTGAGAGACAGAGACAGAGCATGAGTTGGGGGGAGCAGAGAAAGAGGGAGACACAGAATCTGAGCTGTCAGCACAGAACCTGAGGCGGGGCTTGAACTCATGGACCATGAGATCATGACCTGAGCTGAAGTAGGACGCTTAACAAACTGAGCTACCCAGGATCCCCTCTATTTTTAATTTTTGATGAACTTTCATACCATTTTCCACAATGGCAGCATGATTTGCATTTTCACCACCAGTGCGTGAGGATTCCTTTCCCTCCACATCCTTGCCAACACTTGTTATTCCTTACATTTTTTATTTTAGCCATTCTGACAGGTGTGAAGTGAGATCTCATTTTGGTTTTGATTTAAGCCTTTATATTTATTCGTAGCTGGCCTGGCCAGATCAGTTTGAGTCTTGTGTCCATGGTCACATGGCAAATCTGAAGGACTTTCCGACATCAGATCTTACATATCTTTCTAGTTAGTCAAGACTATTTTTTGATGAGCAAAGATTAGAATTAAGCTTCCCCCCTGCCACAAAACTCTGTTCCCTCTTCCCAAAACAGATTTGCTTATGAATGTGTGATTGCAAATGAAAAGTTCTTCTATGTCTCATCTTCATAATGTCTAATTGGAAAGTCATTATTGTTACCTGTTTAATTCCTTTCCAAAATTATTTTAAGACTAAAATAAATAACATGTTAAAAATATACTTGTTAAAAACTTCTCTTAGACCAAGTTTTCTTGGTCTACTTTTAATACAAAAACCAAAAAAGTTTTTAGATGCCCAATGTGTCTGTTTCTCAAATATCAGAGTTTTGCTTATAGCCATATTTTCTTATAGTATTATTTTGTATTTTTCCTTAAATTAACTTAACAATTTCTTGATATATATTCTTTAGTTTGTCCTCAACAACATCATATGCAAAAATACATATTTGGCAGTTTTAATAGATATTAAAATAAATGTTACATAACTATTAAAAAATAAAACTGTTTGATTTAAAACACCTGAAAGTACCTCAGGGTTTGTGTTGATAAACTTATTTGTAAAGGGTCAGAAAGTAAATATTTTAGGGTTTGAGAGTCATGCTGTCTGTGTTACAATTACTCAACTTTGCTGTTATAATGCAAAAGCACCCCTAGATAACAAGCAAACAAATGGGCATGAATCTGTTCCAATAAAACTTTTATTTACAGACAGGCAGAGGCTGGATTTGGCTCATGGGCTGTCGTTAGCCAATCTCTTCTCTAGATGAAACAAGGAGCTTATTGACATGTTCACCTTCTATGTGACTACATTGGTTCATTTTAGGCACAATCTAAATGCACTAACCTGGGCACTATTTAAATTTTGTATTATTTATATTTTACTCCTATTTTCAGAGATAGTCCCAATTTCAAGCCAAGTGTCTCAAATTTTGGGATTATATTCACCGCCCTGAATGTTATAGGACTAGTATTAAAATAAAAATCAGGGGCACCTGGGTCTCCGTCGGTTAAGCATCCAACTTCAGCTTCGTAGGTTCATGGGGCTCTGTGCTGACAGCTCAGAGCCTGGAGCCTGCTTCAGATTCTGTGTCTCCCTCTGTCTCTGCCCCTCCCATGCTCACGCTCTATCTCTCAAAAATGAATAAACATTAAAAAAAAAATAAAAATGAATAAAAATAAAAATCAGAAAACAGCCTTTGCAACAAAAGAACAGACATCCTGAGACAGATTAACATCAACTCACCCTCCTAATGAACTTTACAGGACTTCCCTGCTCAGTGATTTTACCCTTGCAAAATTATTCTTCATGTGAGGAAGAAAAATAACACAACCCAAGCAAACTGGGCTCCTAAATTATTGACACATTAAAATTTAAAATGTTAATTAACAGAGGCTCTTATCTGAGAGAAGCAAGTGTGCCATTAGTTCCCAATCTCACTGAATCTAGACTCTTATACATCTTCTGTTTGATTGAGTTGGTTCAAGGTTTACCCGGGTGACCTCAAGATTTATAAGAGGGAAACTTCCTAAACATGGTAGAAAACAAGGCTCACTTCTGCCACCCTTCTGCATTGGGCCACATCATTGGCCTTTGTAGATAGGAGGAATATATGTTGTGTATAAATATGATAAACCCACCTCTATTTACTGCTCACTGTTTTCCATCTTAGACATTCACAAATAATGATACACCTGAATAGCATTTTTCATATCTACAAAGCTTTTCCAAATGTATGGTCTCGTTAAAGTTGCTCAATAATTCCAGGAGCTAGGAATTATAATTCTCATTTTACAGGTGAGGAATCTGGGGTTAATCCTGTAGTTGAACTGCTAGCCACATGTTATGAAGAACCCTGGAGCTATGCTAGCCAATATCTACCTGCTAGAATAGGATTGCCAAGTGCTCCTCAAGGTGATTCTTTTCCCTACTCTGCTCTGCCACACTCTGCTTATCTCCATCATCCCAGGTCATACCCTCACCCAGCCCTCCATCTACCATGGTGGCCCCAATGGGGTCCATTCAAAGGTGCCTGGCTGGGTCAAGGTAAAACCATCTCTACCACTGAAACATAACTCTAACTTAACATTACAACTGGTAATGTAAACTCCCATCCCTAACTGGACTCATATTTTCTAATTCTATGTCTAGTGTTTTCCTATATTTAGCAGCTTCTTCTGAGATACCGAGGAACTTAATTAGTATTGGCAGAATTGCTAATTCAACTTTCAGTTATAAAGGGTAGTTAGAGAATTAGGATGGGTAATTGTAAAGCAGCATACATTGATGGATCTATTTTCTCTTCATTTGCAAACTCTTCTGGATTCATCCACAATCCAAGATTATAACTTAAAGGCTCCTTAACTATCACCTAATTCAACTCCTATATTTCATATTTGAGGAGATATGGGAGAACTTTGCCCAAAAAAGATTAATAATAATAAATAAGAATGATGATCATCATTTGTTTAACTTAGCATGTGCCAGGCACTATTCTAAATGCTACAAATGCATAAAGATTGTTACTCTGGTCTAGAGCTAAAACATCTAAAACTTGTAGAGAAAAATGGATTTGCCTGAGGTCATGTGTATGTAGGTAGTGGGGCCAGGGTATGAGGTCAGGCCATCTGACTCCAGAATATCATTACAGCATAGTTTTTCTCTCTACAGAGCAGAGACCAAAGTTGTGAAGGGAACAGCACTACCCTGTCATGAGAAGGGTACTTTGGCTCTGCGGTCTTCCTGTTCAAACCCATAGCAGCAGTCCAACTATGAGAAAAACATCAGACAAGTCCAAACTGAAGGATATTTTACAAAGTTCACAACTTGCACACTGCCCAGAGAATGAGTGCCCTGGACCTCCCTCCACAGACACTAATTTAACTAGTCTTGAGTGGGGCCAATATACTGGCATTTTTTAAAGCTCCCTGGTGATTCAGATGTGCAACCAAAATCAAAATTCCACTGAGCACGCATTTTTTTTCCCAGAAAGAGAGAGTTAGCGAATGAACCAGGAGGGAAAAGGAACCATAGAACCCAGGCTGGATGAAGCATTGTATCTGAAACAGGGGCTTTCACTGTCCTGGGTGTGCAGATTCTTTTCACTGCAGGAAACAACCAAGAAAGAGGACACAAAGTGCTGGAGTGGGGATGCCTGGAGGCTGCAAATTTCAGTTTCCTAATCAAGAGGACTTTTAGGAAAGCATTTGGGGATCACTTTGGCTCTAAAGATCACCACATCCTTTGCTCAGCAAATTGCTGGTTTCCCCTGCCTTTCTTCCCTTGAATATCGCAGAATACTTGTTTACAATCAGCCCCACATGTAAGTGGACACTTGTCAGTTACGCCGCCAAAAAGTGTGTGAACAACCAGCCTTGTCAGCTAAAAAGGAGGCTGACTTCTTGCATTTAAAATGAATATTGACTTGAAAAGAAGGGGGCAGGGGGAGGGAAAAAAATCAAAAGTGAGAAAAATGGCTGAGTCAGGCCAACCTCAATGCATATGGTGTAAAATAACATCATTAAGAGTTTGGCCAGGGGTTGGGATTATGTAAGAGCCTCTTTCAGCAAACCTAAAATGTTTGGGAAAATTGTTCTGGAAAGTTCTATGTTAAAAGGTTAGGAAGAACTGGAAGGTTACCTGAGAGGATACACATAATACTTTAGAAAACTTAAAATAGAGACTCTCATTACTACAAAGAAATGGATGCTTTTTTTTTTTTTTTGAGACTTCACTAAACTGATAACCCCAAACTTTTGCCCCACCACTGGCAAATTACTTAATATTTCTGAACCTCAGTTTACTATTCTGTAAAACGGGATTAACCATGCTGGCCTCATAGATTGGTTAAGAGGATTAAGTGAGATAATTTGATGCAGAAATCAGTGACTTGGCCGAAAGTGATGTAAATAGGAAGTGACAAGACAGCTTTCAAACTCATGGCCCCCTGTGCCGTGGATTTCTATTTTACGCCCATCCCCATTCCTGGTAAAGATGCAAAAGCCATGGATAATACAGTCACCATAATGTGTGCTATGCTCCTGGCTAAGGAAGCTGCATGGACAAAGAATTTCCAGAAAGGACACTTTCCCCAGTTCCCCAGTTCCCCAGTTCCACAGGGAGACTCTCTGGAGGAATTTTAACCTTCTTTAGTGAGAGAAAAGGATAGTGACCCCAGCACTTTCATGTAACTTGAGAAGACCCTGAGAGAAAAGGAAAATTTTATATGTGATGGACACATTAATTATCAATGTGCTTTACCCCACATTACGTCTTGATGAAAATTTGGGAATCATCAACTCCTACCTCATCTCTCTGAACCCAGCCAGTCACCAAGTCTTGTCAGTTCAGCCTTAGTGAAGCCTTTTCCCAAAATAATCTTCTTCAAGTACATCTCTGACTGTGTCTTCTTCTGCTTGCAGCTTTCCTGAAGGCCATCTTTCTGTATGGCGGACTTCAGCTGAAAAGCTCATCCTTCTATCCTATCCTGCTTTTTCCTCATCCCCTCCTGCAGCCAAACATAACTACCCAGTGTCCCCGAGCACAGCTGCAGCCCCTCTTTTGTATGAACTTGTCCTGCCAGTGGTACTGCCACTTCCTTCCCAAGTACCTGGAAGTAGTATTTTCGTGGTGGTTAGGAACACAGGCTCTGGATTCAAATTCTGACTTGACCTTACAGGATATGTGTTCTTGGGAAAGTTATTTTATTTCTCTCAGTCTTGAGAATATTATGAGGGATAATAATACCTAATTCAAGGGGTGAATTCATGAGATTAATAATGCCTAATGCATGGGGTTGATTAAATGAAGTAATGTGAGTCACCTGCTTCTCACAGCATCTGGAATGCAAAAGGCACTCCACAAGTGTTAGCTGCTATTATTACTGCTGATTTCTTATTCTTGTTTTTACTGTTGCCCATTTAAACAAACCCATCATTTAAACATCACCTCCTTCGAAAAAGCCTCCTGACAGCACCCATGCCCCTTGAAAAGTAATCTCTCCTGGTTTTATGTCCTCGTAACACTTTGCAGACCTCTCATGGACTCACCACGTGTTTTCTTGTGTGTGTCTTTATCTTAGTCTTTCCTTTAGAATATAAACTAATTGTGGGATGTTATCTTGGTAATCTTATATCCACAAAAGCCCTAATCACTGAGCAATGACCTAATATTTGTGACACCTAAATAACTTGGACAAATAATAATAATAGATGCTGTTAAATGTGATCATCTAAGAGGCTCTTAACCTAGGGCTTGATTCATAGAAAATGCTCTATAAATGTTAGCTGTTACAACCGTTTATTGTTGACTGTGATATTTCATGCATTATCTAATTTGTTCCTCATAACAGCCCTATCAGGCAAGTTCTATTAATGCTACCATTTTGCAGTTGAGGGCTAAGGCACAAAGAAGGTGAAGTAATTTGCCCATGATCATGTAGCTAGTGAGGGGCAAAGCAAGGATAAGGACCCCTGGGGATTCCATTATATTCAAAGGCCTTTATCTCAAGCAGTGAGTGGGGATCATTGGATTTTATGGTCAAATAACAGATGAGAAAACTGATGAATTGAGAGTCAGTGCTGGGTTGACCAGTCCAGTGGGTTATGCATAGAAAGGAGAGGAGGCCATAGGTGAAAGACATTTTAAGCTTTAACTTGTGTCAAACTCAAGTAAAAATCAGATTTCATCAAACCACTGATCAAAGTGCCAAAAATGGTTTAATTTTTTAAAAGCACATGTAACTTATTTTCATCTGCTTGACTGGTCAAGCCAGTAAAAACAGTAAAAGCAGTTTATTCAATGAAAAACACCCACACCCACATGGTGGTTGTTGGGCCAAGCTGCCCAGCCAAGCAGACAGTTAAAATAGTCATCCAGGTGTGGATAGAGTCTCAGAGGAAAACACTGAAAGAAGCCATTAGCAAAATGCTTTCATGTCTGTGGAGGACATTTAGAGTGTGTACACCGAGGTATCTGGCCAAAGAAACTATGGCTAAGCAAGCGAGAAGGAGGAGAGAGGTCATTTGCATAGGATCCTAGGGATCTTCTATGAGAGTCAGGACTGAGCCCCTCCTCCTCCTTTCAAAAAAAAAAAATGTAAGCTGCCTTGAATCTTTTGGAGTAGACTGAGGATCTTTGACTGACTCACTTGTGGAGGAGAGGTCTTGTGACTCCAAGGGTTGAAATACACCAATCTGGACTTTAGCCCCTCGTTACAGTAGTAAAGGGAATGGCTCTTCTGGGTTCAAGAGACAGAGGACCCTGGCACGTGCCCTGATTCAGATTTTTTAGGTTTAACACTGAGCCTTGGGAAGATACTCTTTTAGTGAATTAAAACACACACACTCTCTCTCTCTCTCTCTCTCTCTCACACACACACACACACACACACACACACACACACACTCACTGTAATTTGGGAGCCCAGAGAAGTTTCACCATGGAAGAAATCAAATGTAGCACTGAAGACCTATTGGCTCTTCAGTAGGGATGGGCTCTGGCAAGGATGGAGCGCCTGAAGGCCCACAGAGGGAGTAAAGGTCATTCTTGAACAATCAGCACCGGAGCAGGGGAGGCCTCTAGGTTCAGGAAGGCACACTGGAGTTCTGGTTCCAATGGGCAAGACCAAGCTTGACTTCATCTTAGAATAGTCAGGAAATGGAGATGCTGGGTTCCTGCTAACCCAGGAAAGTCACTCCATGCATATTGTACTTGGGGCACAGGGAGATGCTACTCAGGGTGAGGGAGAGGGGAGATTGTTATTCACACCCAAGATTATAAAGCTAGACATACAGCTACTGGTCACTTTCCAAAATCCATTAGACCTAGATAGATAGATAGACTAGATAGGTAGGTAGGTAGGTAGGTAGGTAGATAAATAGATAGATACTGAGGGTAGAATAAAGGCCTATTTAAGAATGAGGATAGGCCTGGAGGAAGAAAGCCATTAGAAAAGCTACACAATTGAAGTTACTTCTAAACCTGTCTTTAATGAGAGAAATCAAGAAAATAAATTTGGTCAATTAGAAAGTAATGAGGACCTTGCAAAAATAACTATTGACAAAAGGTGGCAAGGGATTTCTCAAGTAATTTGAGCATAACACACACTGTATGAGTCAGCAGGTCAGGAGGGGTTGCCTCCTAGGAGATTAGAGCTGGTATCATGCCTACTCGATTTTTGGCAATGATTTCTTCATTTAGCAAGCAAAATTGTGATCTGAAATGAACCCAGAAGCAAGATAAATGAGGTTCTAAACTTCAAAACCAGGAGGAGGCCACGTATTAGTGACTATTTGTCCAGGTAAGGCTGGTGCATTTAAAGGGGACTGGGCCTGAAGGAAGGATATCCTAAAACAAAAACACAAAAAGGAATTCGAAGGGCAGGCCATGGTCTATTAAGGTAAATTTATGGTGTATTAACCAGCTTTATAACCAGATTATCAGAAATAGCATAAATCATTCCAGACAAATAGTTTCTTCTTTAGGTTATCAGAAGGGAAGGCAGTGCAAAATCTTCTTATCAGAGTGAAAGTGAGGACATTGTTTCTTTTTTTGTGTATATCCATCAGGAAAAAATGATAAAAAGCTGAACTCCTACAGGGCTGGGTTCCATAAAGTTTCATTTCCAAAGCAAAATGTATATGTGTGTATATACATCTGTGTGCATGCATGCATATTTGGTGGGGAATGAGACTTTGGTAGAGCCTGGATGGTCTCTTTCTGAAAATGTAGAATATGGGGAATAAATGTAAGGTTGGTGTGGTGTTACAGGTATGGGCCCAGGACTTACTGTGGTCTTGATCCTATGAGAAGTCAGAAAAATATTCACCAGACCATTAACAAATGATAGTGTAGAATTTTAGGGTTGAAGGACTATCAGGGATCATCTAGTCCTGCCTGTCTTCTTAAACATTTACTAGACCAGAGATGTTAACTCCTTTTCTAAAGCCACATGGTATGTCCACGTCACAACCTGAAATGAAACTATACTGACCGGGAGTGGTCTTTGTGTCTTATCATCCCACTTCCTGATGATGCCAGTTCACAGCATCTGTTGTCAACTGCCAGGCTAAAATAACCCCAGAGTTTGAAAATAATAGGAGGAAATTCCACTGGAGAAGAAAGTGAAAGCTTAGTTTTCTATGTAAAAATAATCAAAAGTGGCCAGTCTTTACTGGTGGGCAAATGTCCTACGAGTAATCATGCTGGATGAATCTAGAGAGTAATTTAGTCCTGTGTTGAATCACCTGGCAAGGGGAAAGGCCTTACTTGGAACTGTTTGTAAGGCAACATCAAAAAAGAGGAAGGGCAAGTTTGTCAGACTACATTGAGATCCTGTCCTTAAATTTTGGAAACACTTCTAGGTTAAAAAAAAAAGAAAAGAAAAGAAGAAATCCTGGACATTGGAAAGATTCCAGAGAAAACAGCACATAATTAAGGGAATGGAGTAGAGAAACTGATTTATGGAAGGAATTAAAGCAACACATTTTTTATGGCTCTGTTACAAATAAGGGCACATCTTTGACATATATCAAGGACTTTAATTGAAATAATAAGTTAATCCAAAGAGAGATGATTTAAGCATAGTATCAGAAGAAAGGGTAACATGATAGGATTGGAGAATTACCTGTTGAGATGATGAAATTGTCATCTTTCAAATGAAAACTAGACGAATACAGAACAATTAGGGAGATCAGATTTAATAGTAATTTTATATAAAAAGATTTGGCTTTTAGCCTTTGAAAAAAAAAACTATGAGCCAGTAGAATCATACTTTCTATGTTTCCTCAATTCTTAAAGAAACTTGAACTTATGATACATCATCAATTTAATAGCAGCTATTATACTGCATTAAATGTACAGGTTGATTGCAATCTACATCTCAATTTGAAAAAATGTTAAAATGTGAAAAATATATTCATTTTAGAATTGGAGAACTACATCAATTATTTAAGTGATATACATATACAACCCTGTTCTGTAAGTTTAATTCCTGACTACTTAAAGGCTAATTGTATCGCTTATATGAAGGTGGATGTTCTATGGAATTTGCTTGCTGTGTCCTCATCCCCTTCTCAGAGAATCTGTTCCCACCCTGGTGATTGGGAAGCTGACCAATTTCTCTGGCCATTACTGATTGGGCCAGGAATAAATATGTGACCTGAACTAGGCCAGTAAATTCCCTTTAAAAAAAAATCAAAAGAGAAAGAGGCAGTCAGTGAGATGGGAGCTCATATGAAGTTGGGGCCACCATTAGGCCATGGCATCCAACACCACAAACAAATTAGTAAAGGGCAGCAAAGCCATCAGTAAAATGGAAAAAGTTGGCATGGATTAAGAAAAACAGACCAGATGTCCAGCAAGCACCAGAGAAAATAGATGAGTAAATAGAAAGGTACTGTATTCACTTGTAGCCTCCCCTCCCAAAGATTCAATGTGACTCCACAGGAGGCAGAGGGAGGAGCTTCCATGCTCCACTTTTTACTATAGGTCCTAGGTGGTCTAACTGAATGCAGTATCCAATCTTTGGATAACCTTGACTTTCCCTTCAGTAAAGATACACTTTTATCTGAGCCAGTTTGAATGGGTATCTGTTCCTGGCTACTTGGATCCCTTTCTCTCTACCTCTGCCCATTTCATGAATGCCTCCCAGTTATAGCATATTAAGAAAAAGCTTTTCAGAGCAAACTCATAATGCTGACAGTCCGGAATGTAACAACAGTTGTAGCAATCCTACAAATGAATAAACTGATATAATTTCTGATGCCTAAATAACTGGCTGCAAAACCATTGTCTCAGCCATTGGAGAATGTGATGCAGCCTGGGTTGACTCTTGTCCAGAAGCCAGGTCCTAACTCAGGCTGTATTTTCTGGATCTTCTTGCCTTCACAGATGCCAGGGTAGCCCATTCTTATGAATTGTTCAACCGTGAGACTCCTTAGACCATGACCAGTCTACCCACCCCCTATCACAAACATTCTTTATCTGGGACCAACATTTACATTCTCAGAATCTATACGTCCTTTCATCTGAACAGCCCACATCATTGACATTTTGATAAGAAGCCATTCTGATTTCAAGAAAAACTCATTTTCTGTTCTGAATTGCAGTGTCTTCTTCTGCAGTGCTTCCCTAAGCAAACATACGGGCTGTTTGCTTTGCTTTCAACCCTCATGAATTTTTAATGATTTACAAGGAAAAGATTTTTTTCTCTCTGGTTTTTTTTTATAATAAATTTAATGACTTAATACACATCAAGTGGAATTGTTGGTTTGTGGTGACGGTTTTATAATTCCAAGTTCAAGGTTTCTTTTCTATTTAATTATGCAAAATAACACTCATGGAATATAATGCAATAACAAAAACATGCACCAATGTTGGCATAAGAGCCTGTTGTTTATTAGTATTGGTTCTGTGCTTTATGTTTGAAATAAAATATTTGGAACTAATGTTGGCCATACTTCCTCCAAACTAGATAAAAAAAAAAAGTTTCTTTCTGAAAACACCATGCTCCAACCTTTGGCGATAAAAGCCAGCAGCTCTTGAGACACCAAATTAAATTTTATTTGTAGAAAGCACTGTGCTGTGTTTTGTTGCTTCCTCAGAGTTATTTTTTAATACTAATAATTTAATAAAGTGGAAGACCGATACATTGACCTGTGTTCTCCGAGGCACCAGAGGATTTCCCTGGGTTAAAAGGCATAGTTTGTTGAAAGGTTGTTTGTTTTACATTCTAACCTATTACTTATTTCTCTTTCTGTCTTGCCAGATCTAGCCTTAACTTTTGAGATCATTTTTGAATTTTGGAAAACATAAAGTAGTTGAGTTTTCAGAACCTCTAAGCCAGATTTTTAAAACTCTGATGGATAAGGACTGTTTTTCCTAAGATCCAACACATTTGAATTTTGTATTGCTGAATAGTAAAATTATCTCTATTCTTTGACTGAAAAAATAATTTAGAGTCTCTTGGTAGAAAGGATGTAGATGTTCAGTTTCATCAAACAAGTTCAGCAAGAAATCTTGTTCAACACATCCATATTGGAGGGAAATAGGTTGCAGTTACAAGGTGAGAGGATTTATCCCAAGGCTCAGCCTGAGATATCTGGACTTAGGTGAGGGTTGTCTGAGAGCCTGGTATTTCGCACAGGTACAGCAGGACTAGCCTGGGGGCTTCATGGTGTTCAGCCAAGTTGGAACCAAAAGACAATATCTAAACATAAAGCCAAGGACCAAGGAGACATTGCAAATTAAATATCCATATAAAGGAGCTGGGGAGGAAGACTGAAATCAGGTATAAGGGGATAGGATGAAAACTAGATGCCCCAGGAGACATCAAGGATGGAGGACAGGGACACTACCTGGAGAGATCGTCTGAGGTCCTAGAGAAACCCAAGGATTCATTAGAGAGAGCCTGTGGCCTTGCTGTGGAGGAAAATATAATACAGTATTTGAAGTTACTAACTGAGGAATATGGACATGGGTTCAAGTTCCAACTACACAGGTCAGTTGCTTTATGTGCAAAATGGGGAAAGTAAAATAAGCCACTTCATAAAGGCTGTCATAAAATTTAAACAAGATAATACTACTGTTGGTTCTTATCAGTGCTGAGTCTGATGGGAAAAGCTGCAAAGTCAGATTCCTTTTCATGTAAAAATGCTGCTTTTTAATTGTATACATATTTGAATTGATAGAAAGGTATGGATTTTTGGTCTTTTTATACATAAGTGGTATCTATTTTTTTTTTGATATTTTATTATTTATTTATTTTATGTAAACAGTTTTTAGCTGAGGTATAACAATCGTTTAGTGAAATGCAGTATACACCTAGGTGTACTGTTTGATCAATTGTAATAAATACATTCGCTGATATAAGTCATATCCCTATCAGGATATAGAATATTTCTATAATTCCAGAAAGCGGCATTCTAGAAAACCCTCCCACAATCTCATGACTGTAGAAGCACATAGTCATATGAGTTATCACGATAGATTAGCTTTTCCTACTCTGGAACTATATTTAAATGATATATATATATATCAATATATATATTTAAATGATATATATATATCAATATATATATTTGATATAGATATATCACGATAGATTAGCTTTTCCTACTCTGGAACTATATTTAAATGATATATATATATCAATATATATATTTAAATGATATATATATATCAATATATATATTTTGTATTGGAATTCTTTTATCCAGAAAAATGTTTTGGAGATTTATCCATATTGCTATGTGTAATGGTGGTTCTTTCCTTAAAATTGCTGAGTGATACTCCATTTTATAATTACATCATCTTTCTTATATTCCTGTCAATATAAATTTGGATTGTCTCCATTTTAGGACTACTATAGGGAAAATTGCTAAGGACATTCTTAGATACATCTTTTTGAAGCATATGTTTTCATTTCTTTTGGTTATATACCTATGAATAAGCTTCTGCATCATCAGTAGGTATTAGTTTAACTTTATGAGAAAGTACTAGACTGATTTCCAAAGTGGTCATACTGTTCTATACTCCCATCAGCAATGAATGAGAATTCTAAATTTTTTATATCCTCCCAAATATTTGATATTGTCAGTCTTTTAAATTTTAGCTATTCTAATGGAAACATATGGTTTTGCATTATGATTAAAACATCCTCTTAACAAGCTAACCTTTTTGTACTTAAAAAAATTTATTTCTGGCACAAAAACAGACACACAGACCAATGGAATAGAATAGAAACCCCAGAACTAGACCCACAAACGTATGGCCAACTCATCTTTGACAAAGCAGGAAAGAACATCCAATGGAAAAAAGACAGCCTCTTTAACAAATGGTGCTGGGAGAACTGGACAGCAACATGCAGAAGGTTGAAACTAGACCACTTTCTCACACCATTTACAAAAATAAACTCAAAATGGATAAAGGACCTA
This sequence comes from Lynx canadensis, assembly GCF_007474595.2. Taxonomy (NCBI): domain Eukaryota; kingdom Metazoa; phylum Chordata; class Mammalia; order Carnivora; family Felidae; genus Lynx; species Lynx canadensis. The sequence goes on along the minus strand of NC_044303.2, from coordinate 190,059,717 downwards.
AATGTGAGACAGGAAACCATCAGAACCTTAGAGGAGAAAGCAGGAAAAGATCTCTCTGACCTCAGCCGTAGCAATCTCTTACTCGACACATCCCCAAAGGCAAGGGAATTAAAAGCAAAAGTGAATTCCTGGGACCTTATGAAGATAAAAAGCTTCTGTACAGCAAAGGAAACAACCAACAAAACTAAAAGGCAACCAACGGAATGGGAAAAGATATTTGCAAATGACATATCGGACAAAGGGCTAGTATCTAAAATCTATACAGAGCTCACCAAACTCCACACCCGAAAAACAAATAACCCAGTGAAGAAATGGGCAGAAAACATGAATAGACACTTCTCTAAAGAAGACATCCAGATGGCCAACAGGCACATGAAAAGATGTTCAGCGTCACTCCTTATCAGGGAAATACAAATCAAAACCACACTCAGGTATCACCTCACGCCAGTCAGAGTGGCCAAAATGAACAAATCAGGAGACTATAGATGCTGGAGAGGATGTGGAGAAACGGGAACCCTCTTGCACTGTTGGTGGGAATGCAAATTGGTGCAGCCGCTCTGGAAAGCAGTGTGGAGGTTCCTCAGAAAATTAAAAATAGACCTACCCTATGACCCAGCAATAGCACTGCTAGGAATTTATCCAAGGGATACAGGAGTACTGATGCATAGGGGCACTTGTACCCCAATGTTCATAGCAGCACTCTCAACAATAGCCAAATTATGGAAAGAGCCTAAATGTCCATCAACTGATGAATGGATAAAGAAATTGTGGTTTATATACACAATGGAATACTATGTGGCAATGAGAAAAAATGAAATATGGCCCTTTGTAGCAACGTGGATGGAACTGGAGAGTGTAATGCTAAGTGAAATAAGCCATACAGAGAAAGACAGATAGCATATGGTTTCACTCTTATGTGGATCCTGAGAAACTTAACAGGAACCCATGGGGGAGGGGAAGGAAAAAAAAAAAAAAAAGAGGTTAGAGTGGGAGAGAGCCAAAGCATAAGAGACTGTTAAAAACTGAGAACAAACTGAGGGTTGATGGGGGGTGGGAGGGAGGGGAGGGTGGGTGATGGGTATTGAGGAGGGCACCTTTTGGGATGAGCACTGGGTGTTGTATGGAAACCAATTTGTCAATAAATTTCATAAAAAAAAAAAAAAAGAAAAAAAAAGGAAAAAAAATTTATTTCTGAAGTTTATTTATTTATTTGAGAGAGAAAGCACGTGGGGGAGGGGCAAAAAGCAAGGAAGAGAGAGAGAAGCTAGACTCACACAAAGGGGTGATCATCCTAACGGGGGCTCACCCTAAGAAGGGCTTGAGTTCACCCGATGCCGGGCTTGAGCTCATGAACCATGAGATCATCTACTGAGCCGAAGTCAGATGCTTAACTTATTGAGTCACCCCGGAGCCCCTATTTTTCTTTATAGAACTTTTTATTATCTGAAATATATTTATTTGTTTATTATCTATCTTACTGTAAATAAAAGCCTTATATTGGCACTAGAATATGCCTAATATATAAACACATACTTCATAAATATTTGTTGAATACATTCCTTTTTGTCATCCTTGAAATTTTTTCTAACCTGTTTGTGTGTGTGTGTGTGTGTGTGTGTGTGTATGAATTATGTATTTTAATTAACAGATTTCATCTCTTCATCTAAAGGCTTTGGGAAGACTGTGACCTGATCTTTTATTTCAACATATAGGGTAGACTTCCCCTAAAGGAGGGTTCTTAGGCGATATTTCCTGACAATTGACAGTAGAAGAAAACGGGTGGCTATTTTTCCAACTTGTTTATTTGTTTGTTTATACATGTGTGTATGTTTGTATGTATGTATATATATATGCATGCATTTTAACTAACAAATATTACCTCCTCATCTATAGGTTTTTGGGGGATAGCAATCTGACTTAAATATCTTCAACACAGTGTAGACTTTCCCCAAAATGTTTATATATATATATATATATATATATATATATATATATATATATATGATTTTAAAAAAATACAGAAGACCCAGAGTTTAATTCTGAAAGAATCCACAGTCATCTGAATGACAGTTTGGGGGTATGACTGGGGACTGGAATGGACACAGAGCTCTTTTAATTCTCTCTAACAAAGCCACAGACTAATGTTAAGGAATGTTTGTGTGATCTCTCCAGCGTGGAATCAGTTACCCAAACACAGGAGTCTTTGCAAAGATCCAAAATAATCATAAAACCATTATAACCACAAGACCTCTTCGGAGTTATCCCCTCAATAGTGAATGCTGCCCTTTTAAGCCAACTCTAATATTCAGAGAAGGATTGTAATATCTCCAGCCTGGAAGAAATCCCTATTCCTGTGGCTCATTTACTTCATCTCTGTGGTTCTTGGAAGGAAACATGGAGTGAAAGCCACCCGAGGCATTTGACTGAATTCTAGTCTTAAGCAGCGTACAGAGAGCTTTAATAAACTTTGGCCATTTATCCAGCCTTCATTCCTGGGAAATACTGTCCAACTATCCCCAAGTCCCAGTAAATTGTTTGTCATAGGACAACCCTCTGATTTATGGTCCTGGGCATTCTTAAGAATGTGACCAGAGAAAGAAAAGGCATACTCACCATGCAGGAGCTCTGAAGGGAAAGCTTGCCCTTGAACCATCAGATGCTTTGAGAAGGGTACCAGTGGACATAATTCTTCTCTCACTTTATATCTTGTTTTCATTGACATTTCCTGCTCTTTCACACATAGGAGTCACTCCATAAATATTACATGGAAGGGAGAATGAAATAATGTAGGAGAAAGAATGAAACAAAGGGAGGAAATGAAAAGGAAGGAACTCATTTTCACTGGATGTCGGCCATCTAATGGGGGAGTGGGGAAAAGAGTTCAACTGGTTTTAAGTTATAAAGCAAGGTTAGAACTTATACTTCACTGTGAATTCACACACACAATTTTTTACTTAACATTTGCATTCTCTACTAGACTGTAAACTCTATGAGGGTTGAAACTGTATTTAAAATGTGTGTGTGTGTGTGTGTGTGTGTGTGTGTGTGTGTGTTTTGACCCACATAAAGAGCCTGACATCTGAACCCATCATGGGCAAGAAACTAAGTGGGCCCTTGCTGTAAGCTGGTCCAAGGATGCTTTATGTTTGTATCCCTCACAGACTTTAGATGATTGGTACAACATGGATGTTTAGTAAGGATTTCATAAATGAACACCTGATTGAAAAAAAATCTGAAAAGCTTTATAGCAATGGATCCTTGTTATGTTCTTAGAATTCATTAGAAAAACAACTCTGCTGGATGTGAAGTTGAAGCACCAGGTTTTTTTCCCCATGTTCTGTTAACCTCTTGCCAATATGATGGGTGATGCCAGCAGAGTTCATCAAACAAGATAGTGGGATTTCAAGTCATTACATAATAAAGAGAATTTTTCAGAATTCTCAAACCTGCTTTGAAAACATTTCTACGCCGGTCACATCATGATCTATTTGCCATTTGTAAAGTAAAACACCATCATGAAAAAGAATATTTAATGCCATAAAGAAAAACCCTACTTTTACCAGCTAATAAATGTCAGATTCCCCATTCCAGCTGCATGGGAAAAAAGGAATCATAAAGTAAGATCATAGCCTCCTGTGATTTTTGAATCAAAATGGAAATTAAGAAATGAAGGTTTAATAATCCTTAACGTTTGCTCTTTGGGAAGTCTGCTATTTGTTGAGAGCAGGGCTGGCATACATTAGGGGGTGGAGAGCTGGGATCAGACTCCTTTTCATCACCTTTCTCTTGCAGTGTTCGTTTATGCAAACTTCCTTGCTCCAGGGTTGTGCAAATACAATGTTTCCCCCTGATGGCTTCACAGCATGAGAGGAGGCAAAGCTGAGGAGATGCCAACTCTAACTTTCTGAGACCTGTTTCAACATGAGAGCTCAAGCACCAAAGAAACCAAGTACCTGGCATTGCCCAGGTGCCTCTGGTTGCTTTGGTCTCAAGGCTTTTGGTGGCCATCTTTAGCCTCCTACAGATAGAAATGCCTTTTCTTCAGATCTTCCAGTGAAAGAAAATTCAGAGTTTGCTTAGTTACTTTATATAAGGGCAGAATGTTTAGCACTCATAGACATTGTAGAAAGCATTTTCATATCATCTACAGGATGGCCACAATGTCTGAAAACATTTTTGTACATTTGATACATGTGATACATTTTTGATGCATATAATACACATAGATATGTGTATTCATAGATATCAATGTTTTATTGATATGATGATATAATTTATAATAAAATAATATTACATATGTTTGCAGGCTTTCAGACACCATGTATTACAGTCTTAATGTACACACTCTATAAGCCACACTCCACTTCTCATTCTCTCCTTGGACCTGTGCTCAGGGAAGTGCAAATAAGGATGTTCACTGTAGCCATGATTGCACTGCCAAAAAAAATAAATAAATAAATAACTGGTGATATCCTAAATGTTTATTGATATAGGTCTGCTTAAGTAAATACTGTGTATATGAGAATGAGATAATAAGATAATGAGTAATATATAATGATTTATAAGAATGGCCCTCTCACACAGAACATTATAAACTATGAACTAAATACAAAATACAAAAACACCTACCTAAGTGCTCTAAAGAGTGAACAATTGGCAGATTTGGGGAAGAAGTCAAAACTTAAAGTTTCTTTTTTTTGTGGTTTTGTCTTATAGTGGGCAGCAGTTTTAGTACACAGCAGGGCAACAGAAGACACCACTCACACACACGCACACACACACACACGCACACACACACACATGCACACACGCACACACACATACGCACACACCTACCTCACTATTTTTCTGGTCTAAGGAACTAGAGACGTAGCCTGGGGCAGACACTGTTATTAATCTAGAGGGCATTTTTTTTAATATATGAAATTTATTGTCAAATTGGTTTCCATACAACACCCATTGCTCATCCCAAAAGATGCCCTCTTCAATACCCATCACCCACCCTCCCCTCCCTCCCACCCCCCATCAACCCTCAGTTTGTTCTCAGTTTTTAAGAGTTAGAGGGCATTTTTAACAGCAGGCCACAGATTCCTGCTTTGGTTTAATAATTTGTTCAAAGATGCAAATTCTTGATTATCAGTTTTAACATTTGGAAGTTTAGTGAAGGCATTGGGCTCTTTCCTTTAAAAAACAAAAAAAGGAATGTAAGAAGAAGCACACAAAAATCTACATGTAATTTCAGAAGCGTCACAGACTCTTGAAAGACATTCATAATCCTCAGATTAAAAAAAAACAGCTCTGCTGTAGGGTAGACTGTCTTCATGACAGAAACTAAAATAAGGTTGGTAGACCAAGTAATATCACGGAAAAAAGAATCAGGATAAAACATTTCTTTAAGGATGGGGATGCCCCAAAATTCAATCTGCTATAAATGTAAAATCTTGCATTTAGGTCTAAATAATTAATTGCAAGTGTACGAAATGACAAAGATATGACTCAGTGGACTCATAAATAGAAAAAAGCTATGGAATTTTGTTGATAATAAGCTCCATTATGTACTATAAATAATATTACGTGACTGCCAAAAAAACAAATATGATCTTCAGTTGCTTTAATTGAAGAAAAGTCTAGAACTGCACTGCACAATGTGGCAGCCCCTAGCTATGTATAATTATTTAAATTAAACTAAGTTTCATTTAAACAATATAAAAAGTCCAATTTCTCAGTCACAGTAGCCACATTTCAAGTGCTCACTAGTCACTTGTGGTTAAGTGGCTGCTGTATTAGCATTGATATAGAACATTTCCATCATCATAGAAAGTTCTGTTAGATAGCACTCTTCTAGAATAAGGGAGGTAAGAGTCACACTGGGCTCTGCATTGTTCAGAACACACTTGGAATAGTAGACACATGTGTTTTTTTGCTGCTCAGAATGGATTCCTCACTTTCCCTGGAAACAGAATGTTGAATGTCCTATGGGAAAGCACCTCCTTCTCATTCTCAGCCATGTGATTTGGGCGGGATTGGTGCCTCTATTAGCTTTAGGAAGAATGGGCTCTTATTAGCTTTATTAGAGCCTCATGGCTCCTTCTGGACAATGTGGTATAAGGATGAGAGATACAGAACTGCACAGGTCTTTTGATAGCATCACTGGAGAGTTCAGACCTGCCAGTCAGCCACCTGAGGATATGCCAATGCCAGATTATAGGACAGAGAGACAGAGGGAGATGAAAACTTGGTGGCATTGTCTGAACTTCTGGATGAAGCTTCACCTGAAGCCCACATGATTTCTTTTATATAATACAAACTTATAACCTCTCTTCAGTGTTAAGTCACTTGAGTTTGGTTTCCTACACTTGGGACTCTTAAGAGCCCTAACTGATGTCTCTGATAAATTGAGTTCAGTTCAGTGAGTGTTCCATTTTGGACAATGATACAGCATGATGGAATGTTTTCAGAGGAGAAAGACCAGGAGGGTGAAAGAACTTCAAGGAAATATTTATCTGCTATTCCCATGACCAAATTAAGTCCTCATTCCCAGGCTAGTCCAAGTGGCTGATGTGACCATTTTGACATTTCATAAATTCCCCTGGGAAGAAGGATTCTAAAAGCTTTCAGTCTTCATTTAAAGTAGTGTGGTAGAAGGAACAAGATCATTTGATGAAGTCCCTGAATCATAGATCTCCTCATATCATCAGGACAAAAAATAAGAGAGAAAATCATGTAAAATTACTTTCCTTTTAAAAATAAGTGACATTCATACCAGCTCAAGGCTGCATTTTAATAACTATGCTGTTCCAAAATGTGTCACTTTAGTTGGATGATACTATAAAAGAAAACCAGTGGATATTATTTTTGTGTCATTTTTCAATCCAGTACATTTTTATAAAATTCTACAGATTGAATTAATATTTTAAAGCTGTATGTATGATGAAATTTACAATATCCTGTGAAGATAGCTCTCCTGGAAGGCTGATAGAAATGTCCAATAAAGGGCTATAGAGAATTGTTTTCAGAAGCTTGAGTGGGAAGGTAGAAAGATTCTGTGTACTCCAAATCATTTTTAATTTTGTTGATTGTCTTGTGAGCTGCCCACTTGGCTCCTTGCCTGCCACATCACCCTCCTTCCCATATTGAAATGAGAAGGTAAAGATTCTTCAGAGATTAGAAGTTTACAACCCTGTCTGTACACTAGAATCACCTGGGGAACTTAAATATGGATACTATTAAGTATAGAATTATCATATGATCCAGCAATTCTGTCCTTGGTACATACCCAAAATAACGGAAAGCAGGGACTCGAACAGTTACTCATATAGCAATGTCCTTGGTGGCATTAGTCACAATAGCCCAAATGTGGAAACAATCCAAACATCCATCAATGGATAAATGGATAAACAAAATGTGGTATATACTTACAATGGGATATTATTCAGCCTTAAAAAGAAAGGAAATTCTGGTATATGCTACAACATGGATGAACTTGGAAAACATTCAGTGACGTGAAATAAGCAAGACACAGAAGAACAAATATTTTATGATTTCACTTATATGAGCTACAAAGAAGAGACAGGAACTAGAACAGTGGTTTCCAGAAGCTGGGGGAAGGAATAATGGGGAGTTTTAAGGGTACAGTTTGTTTATAATGATGAAAACACTCTGCATGTTGAGGCTGATGATAGTTGCACAATAATGTAAATGTATGTAACATCACTGAATTGTACATTTAATATGTACAATTATATATAAAAAAGATGTACATATATAAGATGTATATATGTAGATGCCAAGGTCTCACCACCAGAAATTCCTATATGGTTGTATGGGGTATAGTTAAATGTTGGAATGGTACAGGCCACTCAGATATTTCTAATGTGAAGCCTCATGCCACAGGGTCCAGGCAGGTAGTATAAATGACTGAAAGCAGCCAGGTGGGGATTGTGAAGACCTGGAAGGCACATGTTCTGTCTTTGGGAAAGAGCTTCCACCACTTGGCCCTGGTGAATTACTGCCTTGATGGAACACAGGTCTCAGAATGTCCAGATCTTCTGAATTGTTAAAAGAAGTATGTACCTGGATGTTTTTAGAAACACTTATTTTTCAATGATTCTAACTCAAGTTTTAAAAAGAAATAAAATAACAGATGACAAAATAAAATATGTCTGAGGGCTACATGCTAGATATTAACTCTCTTGGTTTGCCGGGGACTGTCTTAGTTTTACTACCAAAAGTCTTCGTCTTGAAAAATTGCCCAGTCTCAGGCAAACCAGAATGGTTGGCCTCCCTAGTACACTACTAGTTTATGTCTTCTGGTCTGAAGGCAGGGCAATACCCATATATTTGATCCCCTTCAGTAGCCATGTGCTGGGGATAGTTTACAAACAGGGAGTTCACAGGGTTTTTATCTCCCTATGATATTCATCAGTGGTCCTACCTCAAACCATCCCAAATAAACCTGCACTCTATATAAAAATGTCAAACATGCTAAGCAAATCCAGTCTTAAGACAAATCTCACTGCATTTGCCCTTATTAGATTTATGCGTCTATGCTCCTCCTTTACAGAAAATTTGGAACCACCACTGGCATAGGCAGCTACACAAGGCACAATTCTGGGAAGAAAGAACCATGGTCACGGTTTCTCATTCATTTTTGTTATAAATGAAGTTGTAGAAATGATAAGGAAAGACGTCGTGCCTGTTCCAGAAGGGGGTCCCTGGATGTTGCCTAAAGTCTCTCATTGTTCAGGTTTCTATCAATCTCTGTGGCTCTTTTTTTCTTTTCTTTTCTTTTCTTTTCTTTTCTTTTCTTTTCTTTTCTTTTCTTTTCTTTTCTTTTCTTTTCTCTCTTCTCTTCTCTTCTCTTCTCTTCTCTTCTCTTCCCTTTTCTTCTCTTTTTTTTTGATCACTTTTTGTCAACTACTCTGCTTGGAGACATTTCCTTGGTCTTCATCCTCATTTCTAGCACAGAGCTCCTAAAACCCTTGGAACTTCCTAAGGGATGAGAGCAACAAAGGTGTCTTCTGTTATGTTAATGAGTTGACTTTAGAAAAGCACCTAAGGGTGGGGTCAGTTGCCTGGAGAACCAGCCATGTAACTAGAAGGTTAGAACTTTCAGTCCCACGCTCCTGACCTCTGGGGAGGTGAGAGGGACTAGAGCCTTAATCAATGGCTAACAGCCAATGATTTAATCAACCATGGAAGCCTCCATAAAAATCCAAAGGATTTGATTTGGAGAGCTTCCTGGTTGGGGAACAATGTAGAGATTTGGAGACAGTGGCTTGGAGAGGCCATGAAAAAAACTCTTTGCCCTTTATCCATACCTTGCCCTATGCATCTTTTCCATCTGGCTGTTCCTGAGTTATATCCTTTTATAATAAACCAGCAACTGAGTGAGTAAATGGGTTTCCTGAGTTCTGGGAGCCATTCTAGCAAGTTAATCAAACCCAAGGAGGGAGTGGTGGGAACCTTTGATTTATAACCAGTCAGTCAGAAGTACAGGTTACAACGTGGACTTGCCACTGACATCTAAAGTGGGGGCTCTTGTTGGACTGAGCCCTTAACTTGTGGGATCTGATGCTATCTCCAAGTCAATAGGGTCAGAATTGAGTCAAATTGTAGGACACCTAGCTGGTGTTGGAGAATTGCTTGTCCGTGAGGGAAAACCCCACATCCAGCTGGAATTGGGTGCAGAACTTTCAGTGGGAGGATTTAGGGCTATTCACAAGTTTTCTGCTTCCTCTCTTTCTGGTCACATGGCTTTCCTGGGCCTCCAGTTTGCAGAGCCAACCTATAGATCTTGGGACTTGCCTTCTCCCATAATTGTATGGGCCAATCCTTTACAATAAATATCTCTCTTTTTCTACCTCTCTTCTTGTTTCTATATCTCTATCTCTCTATATAAAACAAAACCAATAGGATGTGTGTGTGTGTGTGTGTGCGTGCACACACACACACACACACACACACACACACCTCTTATTTTCCTCCTGGTTTTATTTCTCTGGAAAAACATAATACAGCATGGCATGTAAAAACATTGTATATTTCCAAGCCATTACTTCTCTTTGACTGGTGTTCAAGGCCCTTCCCAAGTAGGCCTAGACTCCAGCATCTCTTCCCAAAACAACCAGTGATGCAGCCTCACTGGACTCCTCAAACATGGGGACATCCTTACCTTCATGCCTTTGCACATTCCATTCTCTGTGCCTGGAGTGCTCTTCCCTTCCTCTGGAACTATATATATATATATATATATATATATATATATATATATTTTTTTTTTTTTTTAAGCTATCACCACTATGTATTTCTAGAACTTTTCTGTCATCTCAAACATAAACTCTGTACCCAGTGAACTATGACTCTCATTTTCCCCTTCCCTGAGTCCCTGGTAACTTCCATTATACTTTCTCTATGAATTTGCCTGTTTTAGGTAACTTATATAAGTAGAACCATAGGATATTTGTCATTTTGTGTCTCTCTTATTTTACTTTGCATGTTTTCAAGATTTATCCATTTTGTAGCATGTATCAGAATTTCATTCCTTTTAATGCCTGAATAATAGTACATTGTATATACCACATTTTGTCTATTTTTGAATTGATTGGTCTTTTTTTTTTGTTCTTGCTGAGTTGTAGGAGTTCTTTTTATATTCTAGATATTCATCAGTTATCAGTATATAATTTGCAAGTGGATTGCATTTTCACTCTATTGACAGTGTCCCCTGAGGCACAAACATTTTATAATTTTGATGAAGTTCAACTTATCTATTTTTCTTTTATTGTCTGTGCTTTTGGTTTCAAATCCAAGACATGATTGCCAAATCCAGTGTCATGAAGATTTTCCTCTATACTTTCTCCTAAGAGTTTTACATTTTTAGTTATTACATTTAGGTCTTTGGTCCATTTTGAGTTAATTTTTTTGTGCATTGTGAAATAAAGGTCTAATTCTATTCTTTTGTATGGAATATCTTGTTACCCCAGCATCATTTGCTGAAAAGATTATCCTTTCCCCATTATGGTCTTAGCACTATTGTCTAAAACCAATTGACCATATATGTAAGTCTATTTTTTTTAATGTTTATTTATTTTTTGAAGCACAGAGACACAGAGTGTGAGCAGGGAGGGTCAGAGAGAGAGAGAGGGAGACACAGAATTGGAAGCAGGCTCCAGGCTCCGAGCTGTCAGCACAGAGCCTGACGCAGGGCTCAAACTCATGAGCCATGAGATCATGACCTGGCTGAAGTCGGACGCTCAACCGACTGAGCCACCCAGGCACCCTGTAAGAGTCTATTTTTTTAAATTACAGGAAAGTTTATTATTTTTTAGTCTGATTTCTTATTGTCTTTTTTTCCTAATTACATAACAAAATTCAACTAATGCTTGCACCTGTTGATCAGGTAATTGTAAATGGAAGACAAAATGGAAAAGCTTAAACAGTGTCTATCTTGTATTTATATGTGTATTTATGCTTGTAGTCAAATTCATAGTTTGATATAAAATATTATATATAATATGTAGAAGATTAAATCTTATATATATTTTTAGTATAGAAAGCTTAGGCACACTTCAGTATTCACAGGAAGAAAGAAAGAAATGAAATGATAATCCTTTTAGATAGGTGTTACCTTACCACCTCCTTGGTATCTCTGGTTTTGAAGGCATCTGCAGTCTGAAGAGTCTTGCTGTACCCATTCATTAGGTAGCCAGACACCTTCTGATTCTTCAGCTTCTCAGAGCAAGGGTTTAGCAAATGCAATCATTTCAGCTTCTTTTCCCTTTCTCTCATACCTGACACTAAATCCAGGGGACTCAGAACACCTTGGTTCTGGCTACACTACGTACTTGCAAAGATTATGAAAATCATAAAAATGTCAACTTCTATATTCCAATTCTGTAGACTACAGATATAGAATGATCTCCACTCACTCCCCGTCTTTACAGCTTGAGCAACAAGCCTTTAGCTTCATGTTTAAATAACAAATAGAATAACACCCACTCCTGTGACAGATGGTTTGCGGAGGTTTCCCCAGTCTTCTCTCTAGAAACAAGTTCCAGGCTGTGGATAAAGAATACTCTGACACTACATTCTTACTTTTACCCATTAACATGAACAATCTTGGAGGAGCAGCTATCTGGTCAAATTGAGAACTATCGGTTGCACAATGACTAAGGCTTAGAAAATATATGATTTGGGGGCACCTGGGTGGTTCAGTTGGTTGAGTGTCAGACTTAAACTCAGGTCATGATCTCGTGGTTCTTGAGTTCGATCCCCACGTCAGGCTCTGTGCTGACAGCTCAGAGCCTGGAGCCTGCTTCGTACTGTGTGTCTCCCTGTCTCTTTGCCCTTCCCTGTTCACACTCTGTCTGTCTGTCTCTCTCTCAAAAATAAATAAACACTAAAGAAATTAAAAAACAGAAAATACATGATTTCATTGTATTTATATAAGTAATACCAAAATAAAATAATGGCAGCTAGAACAACATAAGCTTCAACTCTATGCCAGGCACTAAAATGAGTGCTCTATGCACTTTATTTTATTTAATTTTCATGTCACTTGACCATTTTACAATTAGGAAATAGACGTTGAATGGCTTGTTGAAGGTTGCACATCTCGTTGATAGTTGTTTGAAAACTGACTGTTAAATATTATCACCAGAGACTGTTCTCCTTCTCTCACACCATCCTCCTTCTTATTAACCTCTTCCCAGCCTCTTTAATTTAAAGAAATGTATAAGTTGGGACACCTGGGTGGCTCAGTTGGTCGAGCCTCCAACTTTGGCTCAGGTTATATGTCTCAGTTTGTGAGTTTAAGCCCCACACTGGGTTCACTGTTGTCAATCTGTCAGTGCAGAGCCCACTTCAGATCTTCTGTACCCCTCCCTCTGCCCCTTCCCTGCTTGCACTCTCCCCAAAAATAAATAAAATATTTTTTAAAAATGTATATGTATATATACATGTATGTGTATATATACATGTACATGTATATGTATATGCAAGTTCACTCCAATGTTAGAAATTCATGCTGCTTAAATAGTTAGAACTAGTACCTATGTGTGGTCATTACCAGAAGAATTTTTTGCTATAACCTAAGAAAAAAAATTTAACAATACTGACTGCCTCAGAAGGAGGCAACTCTCCATCTTTGGCGGGTATTCAAGCAGGGCTGAAGGATTATTGTTAGCAATGTTGTAGAACAGATTTCTGCCATGGATGGGTAGTTGGGATAAATGACCTTAAAGCTCTCCTTTTGTTTCTAGGATCATAGGTGAAAGGCTTCTACAGGATACCTTTTAGATTTTCTGAACAGTTTGCTTTGTCTAACAGTTTGCTTTTCTCCTCCCCATGATCCAGGACACAGGGGTGACCTCCTTGAGCACATGTTTGTTCTGCTTGACTCTGTTCTTTGCCATAGACAATTAAGCCAGAAAAGTTACCAGATCCAAGATGAGTGCAACAACCGCTTCCCATCCTCAGGAATTTAGAACTGGGATGAAGTAAAGCAAACCTGGGCTGGTCTCTTAAACATAGGACATTTAAACTGAAGAACACTGCACTCACCATGTAGACAAGGGATCAAAGGATAGGGTGCACAGAGCTGGAGAAATGAAGACGACAGGTGGTGGTGGTGAAATATCACCATGTCCCTGATGGCCTCTCATTCCCAGCTCCAGTTCTTCCCAAGGGCTTACACAGGGTTCTCAGAGACACAGGGTTCTGTGAGCCCAACCAGAAGGGGCTCAAATAAGCGAGGGTGAATAGGGATCAGCTCTCTCTTGAACACTGGCAAAAGGACAGGTGGCCTCTCTCTGTACTGCAATTCCCCATCTCCATTTACGTTGCCTTTGCTACCTGCCAAGTCCAAGTCTGTGAATGCTCAGGAGAGTCCATTTCTGTGTTAGAAGAGTTGTGTGAGAGCAAGGGAGATTTTGGGGGCTTTGTTTGATTTCACTGTGGCTTGGAGGGGTTAGTAAAAAGAAGGGTGCCTGTGAAGGAAAATTGCTCAATAAAGGGATCTCAGGAAAGCTGTGTTTGAGGCCAAATCCAACCATTACATCCCAAAGTTTGGGCCAACTCTTATTCTCTTTATGAGAGTGAAATATTATTGTCTTCTATAGAAGTTCAGAAATCTTTGCTTCATACATGATATATCACCTCTGAGAATGGCTTTAGGGTGAAATCAGTGAAGCCTGTCTAGTGCTTTCCAGTGAAAAATTTGGGGCCACTTCTCGAGCAAACTCTTGCATTGGGCATGCTTAATCGGGAGAAACATTACCTCAGAGAGACAAATAATCTTCCCATTCTTAAGGAAGTCTGGACTGTTTTTCTAGCACACATGGACAACTCATAATTATTCTTAAGTAACCCTGAGAATTCTAACATGAATTGAGTTATGTGTTTCTTGCTAAATGGATCAAATTTCAACAAAGCCCGGGAAACATCTTGAAAAATCACATGAATGCAATTTCCAAAGAAAACAATCCAAGAATTACTGCCAAAGAGTTTTATTTCCACTAGGAAGGAAGAGAAGAGTTTCATTTTGCCCCCCACACAGACTGTATGTTCAATTTGTGGTCTGCAATGGAAAATTCTGCTGATTTTGCTGAATTCAAGCAAGGAGAGAAATGAAGGGGACTATTGTTGTTTGAGTGATAAAACTGTCTTTCCTTCCCTAGCATTAATATGTTATTAGCATTTTCAATTTGATTCTACAAATATTGAGTTTTAATGGTGTGTGAGGTACAATGGGAGGGGGAACAAAGAACTTAGCACATGATGTTTGTCCCATGGGCCCTGTAAATTAGACCTACAAGTAGGGCACTGCCAGCCCACACAGTGCCCTTGTGTAAATTAGAAAAAGATGCCCCTTCCTGGCAGATGTAACCTTATGGGCAACCAATTAGCACAGGGGACATTTGTGCAAATTAGGAAAAACCCCACCTCTTCCTCTGATGGGCACAGTCTTGTGCCAGGGTGCACACCTTGATTTTATCCTTCTTCCCTTTGACTGGATACTCTTGTGCTGGACACAACTTGCTTATCTGGTTGCAACATTTATGACTATAAGATATGTAAAGGGCTAATCTGGGAATCACCTTTTGTCTAAGAGACAAGGTCTAGAGATAAGGTCTAGAGATCATATTTACAACACACTCTCCCAGGTGCTTGTGATACGGGTGATCCAAGAACAATAGTTTGAGAAGTAAAGATGTAAGAAGTAGATGATTGGGGTCACCTGGAAAGAAAAGAGATCAAGGCTGGCTAAACTTATTGGATCTATAGAAGATGGAGGATTTTACTTATGTGATAACTAAACTATAATTTCTGGAACTTTTACCTCTGTAGAAAAATGTTTTCATGTGCCAAAACGGATAAGAAAAGATCAGCTAGCTTCTTTGAAGTTGTCCAGAAGAGAGCAATGACAGCTGAAGAAAATTGTTTCTAAGATGAATCCCTGAATTAAGCTTTGTTGGGGAACTGAAAACTTTGCACCCACTTCTGTCTTTAGACATGAAAAGAGCCAATATGTTAGTTGGGACTAGGCAGAAATTGACAGTAACACTAAGACACCCACAGACATGATACCTCTGCAACCATCTTTCTCATTGCTTTCCACAACCTTCCTCCGATAGCACCCATAACTTTCCAAGGCACTGCTGATAATACCACTGCATATTTAATAACAGAAAACAGCTCTAGCTTCTGGCACAACAAGATTTCCTTGGGAAATGGAATTGTGGTGTATGTGGAATGGTGGTTTCCATTAAAAAAATTCATTAGGGGTTTTAAGGCTTTTAATACAAAGTTTTATACTTTTCTGAAGAAAAATATTCTATGATAATAAGCAAAATATAATCTGAAGTATTCTCTGGCACAGAAAACTTCCTTTATTTATTCTTTCCATAGCAATAATTACTTATTTTTTTAAGTTTATTCATTTATTTTGAGAGAAAGAGAGGGAGAAAGGGAGAATCCTAATCAGGCTCCATGCTGCCAGAACAGAGTCCAATGCAGGGCTCAAACTCACAAACTATGAGATCATGACCTGAGCTGAAATCAAGAGTCAGACGCTTAACTGACTGAGCCACCCAGGCATGGCTACAATTACTTCTTTTTGGTTATATGATTTGGGAAGAGGAGACTTCCCCATCTTTCCTGGGTCAATCTTCTATCTTTGTGTTTTGTGTGTGTTAGAGGCAACCACTTTATCTCTAAAGGCCATGTCTGAGAAATCCCAGGATGAGAAAAATACAAAAAGAGAGGTGCAGTTGCAATCCATAATATAGCAACTTCCATGATTCAACAGTCTGTATGCTGGATGATAACAGGTAAGAAACATTACAACTGTTAATCAGTCATTAGAAACATAACAGGGTCTTGACTTGTATAGAGTCTTGAGCAATAGAGTATTTTCAGTTGGTTTAGGTAAGAGCACAAAGGCAGCAAGGAAATTGGAAGTTATCCCATTTGATAATGGTAGGCCTTTCCAACCTCTTTTTCGTAAATCAAGTATATCATCCAAGTAGCAATTCAATTTGTTTCTTTCTTCTGGTTAACTTCGTTGACTCATTAGTGCTGCCTACTGAAGACCAAAACTTAAGAGAAAGGCTATGTATGGAAAAGGGAAAATGGAACTCTTCCTTCATGTTGGAAATAACTCTTCCTTCTTGTCAATTTTCTCTAGGCCATTCATGCTCAATTAAGAGAGTATCCCTGGTAAGGTAAATGATCTATTAAAGTTTAAATAAAGTAAACAAATACCTTTAAAATAATTCTGTTTCCATTTCAATTCAATACCAAACAATAAGTACTTTTTGTGAAGCTGGAATTGTGTAGAGGGATGGAGATGTGGTGCAGGATATGCAGCAGTTAAGAGCATGAACTTTAGGTCAAACAGGCACATCTGGGCTTGACTCTCAGGTCTGGGATTTAATGGTTGTGTGTCCTCAAGAAAATTGTTTTACCTCTTTGAGTTTTATAGAACCAAGATAAGAACACCTAACCCATTGAGTTGTTTAGGATTTAAAACGATAAAGCACAGTAACACAGTGATTGACACATAACAAGCATCTGATATGCAGTGGAGATTATCATACCAAGATGAAAATCATATAGTTCTACCTTCAAGGCACTCATAGTCTAATCACAGGGAACCACAAGCTTTTTCTGTAAAGAGATATGTAATAAATGTCATAGGCTTTGTGGACCATTCAGTTACTTTCACAACTACTCAAATCTGCTATTGTAGAATGAAAGCAGCCATACACATATGTAAATGAATGAACATGGTTGTGTTCTAATAAACTTTGTTTACAAAGACAGGTTACAGATCAAATTTGATGAAACATCCAGTAGACCAGCTTATCGTGCTAAAATCATTGAAAGCTAGAAGTGGTGCTTGTGCTGCGATCTCTTTCCTTAAAGGACTGTGTGATGGCCCACTAAATAATTTTTAATCCTAGTTGGCATTCTCCTGGAATATACCTTCTACTTTATGGAGGAAATAGGCTATATGTAATGATGTCAGCCTTGATGTTAAATTTTGCTACTCCAGTGAGCAGTGGATTTCTGTTAACTAATAAATTCATTAACAAATTTATAAGCAATGTGTTTGTAAATGTCAAAAAGCAATACGTTTATAAATGTCAAAGCAATAAGTTCATAAATGTCAGTGGCTCGATATCAGCTTCATCTGGATTATGACTCCAATAAGAAAGCATAGTTCATGATGGCAACAAGTGATTGATGTTTAGTCTCCACCAAATTACTATTTTTAAGGACTTATGGCTCTTTCTAGTAAGAACTTTTTTGAAAACATCATTCAATTGACAAAGGTATTCAATACATAATTATGGTCATACCAATATTCTAAAAATTCTACTTGGACCATGAGATAGTAGTCTAAGCAAACCAAGACAAAGGGTTTAATCAACCACTCCCTGGATCCTGCATGCCCAGGGCCTCTAGCTCAGAGTCTCCCTTCCACATCTATGTAATCAATTAAGTATTCAGATGACTTCACCAGAAATTAGAATCTCTCTGTATCATATTTCAATGAATTTTTGGTTGAAACTAATTAAATATTGACTCAGATTAACCTAAATAGGAAGGGAACTTTATTGGCTCATGCATATGAAAAATCCAGAGTCCTCACCTGCTTCACCAGGTGAAGACTGACCTAGTGACTCAAACAATGTCAACAGAATCCTTGTTTCTCTCTGTCTTTCTGGTTTATCTTCCCTTGTGACATCTGAGTCATAAGATTGTGTTCTTTCATATTTTAAAGATGGAGCCAGCAGTTTCTGCCACATGCTGCAGGAATAAGAATGTATAATGTATTTTTTTCCCAATGTTCACAGCAAAATCTAGAAAAAATGTTCTTAATATACCAGCTTAAGTTATATATTTATACCTGAGCTAATCACTGTGGCCAGGCAAACAGGGTGTTCTAATTAGTTTAGCCTTGGTTACATAATCCAATGCTGGAGGTCAAGGTAGAGTTGGTTCCCTGAGAAATTGTAGCTGTTGGAACGGAGAAGAGAGGAACTGACATGTAAAGAGACAACCAGCAAAAGGACCAGGAAAGGTTTCTGTACTCACTGGTGAGCAATTTATTCAGGTTGTGGATGGCACATAAAAAAAAAAAAAGTGTTTTTTATGCTATCACGACTCTTGCCACCTTCCACTGGCCACCAGAGGATGTAGTGCCTCATTACCTTAGAAAACTTACAGCCATATAGACCTAACATGCCCCACATCTCCTGTAATCTTTGGCCACCTCAAGATGTGTTAGCTCCACTGCCATCTGTCCTTTCATGTACTCTTGCTTCATGCTTTATGCCTGGTCAAACATTCCTCTTTTCTTTCAGTCTTTCCTGCTATGCCCTCTTAAATCTCCACTAGATGAATAACATACTACCCTGCCTCTTCAACTGTTTCACATAATCAGTCTCAGCATTTCTACATGTATCTCTAACATTTTTGAACTGAAACCTAAATCTCCTAAATTCTAGGTTTTATGTCCATTATCCAAATATTTGCTCAAATTTTCCACTTGAATATCCTAGAGATACTTAAAACCCAGCATGCTGCAAATAGAAATCATTACCCCTCACCCAAATTCACTCCTTTCCCTTAAATGGTTTCAAAGTTTAATAAATAGATGATAGATAGATAGATAGATAGAGATATGAATTATGTATGTGTATATGTACATCATAGTTACATATTTAGACATGGTTTATTTGAATTGAAATGAATTCCAAGAAAAAATAATTTGGTGGTAAGATTTTAAAGCTGTAATATTCTTGATGTCTTCATACCTGGTATTAATGTAAGAATATTGAATTCTTATGTTATAAGTCAAAAGAAGGTATTATTAGCGTCTCAAAGTGTGATCATAGCATATGTGTTCTGCAGGATTTTAATAGAAATGCTCAGAAGTGTTCCAATCTAAAAAGAGATAGGGAACACTAGGTTAATGACTAGGTTGCTCTACTGAAGGATTTCTCAGGGTTTTTAATATGTTAATTCACACTGTGACTATTTCAAATAGGGAAAAACTACATCATTTTCAGACTTTTTTTAAACCACAAAACCCTCTCTCCCACCTCCATCTACATTCTTCTCTACACAAGTACATACACACACACTTTTAGATTTACATACTATGGGATATACTTTAAGAAATATTTGCAGTGGCTTATGTCCTCAACAAACAATATTTACCTTTTCCAAAACCCAGCCTTTTATCTCAGTGATTAACAAGTCACTTCATGGTCTGAAATGAGCTTTACCATCTCAGAAATTCACATCCTTTGGAGTTTATTGAGAGAATGAAGAAGTTACCATTACATGAAATAAATAGAGAAGAAAATGAACAGTACTGGGTAACATGGGTTGGAATCACTGAAGCAGACCAGAGAAGGGTGTAGCAGACACTTGTTGTCCACTCACCATCCATTTCCACTTCCTCCTTCTTAGGGAAACCCTGATTTTGTTTAGGTATCAACATCTTCACATGAAGCCTTGCACCTTTAAAAGGTGACTCCATCTCCAGCTCTTGGGATGGGCCTAATTGTTTTTTATTAATCAATTTTCCCTTGTCTGTGATTCCCTTTCCAAGAAAGGCACATGACCCAATCCTGCCCAATGAGACAAGAGGAAAAGACCACAGAGGGGCTTGTGGTAAAAGTTTCCTTCCTCATAGGAAAGAGAGGTATGAAGAAATAGTTTCTCTTCTTTTTCTAGATGTTGGGTCTTGAGTAATGCCTGGAAATGCCATCTTACTTCTAACCTGAACATTAAATTAACACCAAGGATAAGACATAAAGAGCAAGGATCTTTGATGATAACACTTAATCCAAACTCCCCGAAGCCTGCCTGAAAGGGCTCGATTTCTGACTAATTTTTGTGCCCATCTGAGTCGAAGTTTCTGTTGCTTGAGATAGAAAGCTTTCTAGTTGAAACTGAGGGTGAGATAAATGTATGATGAGATAAATGTATACTAGAAGTCTAGAGGGGGCTTCTAGTATTTTCTACTTTCATCTTATATCTGTGGCTAGTCAAAACATGCTCTCCCCAAAAATCTTGAGTTGAAACTCTATGGAAATATTATGTGGTGATCTGAAAGATGTTGTCTGGTGAAGACCACAGTTGTTAACCATCTGGATCTAGTGAAGACCAGGATAGTGGAAAGGTTACTGTAAAGATCAAATACTGGGTCAACAGAATAGGGTTTGCTTCTGGGTTCTGCGTGTTACTGACTGTGTGACCTTGGATAAAACACTTAGCCTCTCAGAAATTCAGTTGAAATTTTAAAAGGGGGGTAAATAATAGTATATATCATAAAACTTTTTTATGAGTATTATATAACGTAACCCATGCCAATCCCCATCACATAGTAACTGTCAGCTTTCGAAGAGCTGGCTCTCAACTGTTTAGGGAGAAGAAAGATATTCATTGGTCTCAGGAGTCAGAGAAGGTTATTAAAATGAATAATGTCTATATTACCTTCTTATTTCTTAACCTGTAAGTTTCATGAAGGTAGGACAGAGAATATGTTGGATTCATTTTATGTCTTCCAACAACACTTAGCACAGAAAAAGTATTCAGCAACCATTTATGAAGCAAAATGACATCCTGGAGCTTCTTCTGAAAACTTAACCCATTCTTAATTCTGTGTTGTGGAAGTTTCAAAGCATAGCTGTAAATTCTTTAACACTCTTCCCTTCAAGAAGTGATTCTATGTTAACTTTTGGATCTGGGTGGGCTTATGACTTGATCAACAGAGTACAACAGAAGTAATGTGATGTGATTTCTGAGGATGAGCAATAAAAAGCCATGGAGACTCCACGGTGTTCACTGGAACACTTATTCTTAGAACTCTGATCTTCCATGTAAGAAGTTTGACTACCTTGATGCCACCATGCTATGAGAAAGCCCAATGCACAGGGAGAAGCCAAGTGTATGGTCTCTGGTCAATAGTCCTGGCTGAGATCAGCCTTCAAGTTATACCAGCCTAGACCTGAATGATGAAGTTTCCAGGTAATTCTAGTCCTCAGTTGTTCTAGTCATCCCCAGCTATTTGAATGATCTCAGTTGAGACCCCAGACACCATTAGGCAGAGATAAGACATCCCCACTGTGCTTTGTTTGAATTCTTAACACAATATTTGTGAGCATGATAAAATTGTGCTTGATTTATGCCCTTCAGTTTTGAGTTAGTTTGTTAAGTAGCAATAAGTAACTGGAATACTTATCATTCTTAGTTTGATTTCATAGCTTAAGTAGCTCATGGCCCAGGATTCCCTTTCAAGACAAAAACACGTATTAATGGTTTTAAGAAAAGTTTGCATATTTCATGACTCTCTCTTTCAAACTTTTATGTAATTGGAGATGCTCTGGTTAGAGATGGTGCTTGATATCTTATTTGGTTCAATTTCCTTCTTCTAGAAATCTAAGGAATAAGATAAAACTCTTGATATATCTGAAAACTTGACATTTTTCTGAAATTCTCTCAATTCAGTGTTATGTTTCTGTATATCTGGCTTGAGAAATTTTAATTGCTGGGCAAATTTTAAACCAATTTCTTATATAATGAATAGCTAAATTAAAGTCAGAGTATGCTTACCCTCTAGTTTTGCTTTTCATTATCTTTGCTCTCCTACATTGTAGGCAATGTTGAATAGTGCCAGACTTTTTAGCATCTGGAAATCATATAAAACTCAGTTTATGAATAAAAATATTCTACCATTTCCTGGTCAATTTATTTTGTTAAATACCAAAATTTGGCTTATTCCTTTGTAAATGATGAAGAGGAGCAAAACCTAATGCAACTTTCAAAAAATATATATGTTTTTTTAAATGACCATTCTGTTGCACAAAATCGTTCCACAAATTAAGTAATTTAGAAAATCTGTTTCTGACTAGCATCTAGTTCTAAAAGTGAAATCAGTCATTGATTTGTTAATATAAATACTCATTCAATAAATATTCATTGAGTACCCAGGATGTATTAACCAGTATGTTGGGTAATAAGATTTCAGAGGTGAGAAAACCCAAAGATTTCTCTTAGAGGAATTCTAAAGAGACACAGAAAATGTTTTCCTGATGATTACATTCTTTGAGCTTTCAGTCCCATTTCTGGAACAGCTGCAGAAGGTTCTCAGAAGCATATTTGCAGTATCTCCAACAACTTTGTCACTGTTGGCAACAGGCAGGAAGAATCTTAGGTGGAGCTGTTCTTTTAATAAATTAAACAATGATCAGAACTTTGTTCACTTTTTCCACCACTATTTGTCATCTCATTTTCAATTCCCATGAAGACACTCTGTGTGTGATAAGTGTATACAGAATCCTACATATAACAAAAGAAAACATGCACATATACAGAACACAAATATATATACTGGGTGAAGCATAATTCACCACATAGTTTTAAATATGTGTATTCACCCTGTAAAAGATAGTGTCCACTTTGAGCTTTGCAAGAGATATCTGTTGTTTTGCCTAACCAGCACATGTTTGTTTGTTTATTTGTTTTCCTGTAGCATCATCCTAATTTTGCTTGGGGAAACCAATGCTGTTCATTCTCAATCTGTGTGTTTTGAATGTGCTGCCCAGAACCAGAAATGGGCATATGACATACGCAGCCAATCAGCATACCTCAATCTTTAGACCACAGTTAGTGGCTCTGGAGAAGTCATGTGACTCAAGCTAGTCCAATGAGAGCTTTACCCAAGTTGCTCAAAGGGCCTATATAGAGGCATTTGGTTTCCCCTTTAGGGTTAATAGTAGATTGTGATGTACCTTGGAGCTTCAGGTTACCTTCTTGTTACCACATGGGAAGATTCATTCAGAGAGTACAGCCAACCCAGAAGGCAGAGCTAAGAGGAGGAGAGAAAAATCACACCCCATGATGTTAAGCTTTTTTCCCCCAGGCTGAAATTTCCTTAATTTTTTTTCCTTTTTTGTTATTAGCAAATCTGTCACTTTTAGTAACTTCATCCACCTCTGTAGATGTTTATAAACTAACCAGTTTATATATAGTACTTAAACACTCACTTTGCTTTAATAAGCTGCCTTTCAAGCCATTAGAGAAAGATTTAGAGGTTAAAGAATGATGTGGTAGGTAATTTATGTTTGAATCAGCCTCCTTTTTTATAGACTATGTAAAAAACTACCTATAAATATTTCTTCTTGGCATCTTCAGTAATCTTAATGGGTTAAGTGCCCAGCATGTTCTACATGTTGCTCAATTCACAGCGATCTACCTGAGCAGGCATGGGCTTCTTTCTCATTTACCATTTCCCTTCTCTTATTTCCATTAACACTCTGAGGTCTGACTCTTCTGCAGTACAGGATAGTGGATCTCCAAGAAGTTTACACACACACACACACACACACACACACACACACACACATTCCTGGTCTTAACTTTCTGCTTCTACCCCCAGGATTTTGATTTCTATAAGCCCAGATAGAAATCCCATAATATACGTTTTTTTTTTTTCATTAGAAACCCAGTAATTCTAATCCACATAAGCTACTCTTTGAGAGGTACTAATTTAACTACCTCTAGATTAGAATCTCAGAGGATTATAGCTGGAAAGAACTATGATGTAGTCCAGTCTTAATCTCCAACAGCCATTTCACAGTTGTGGAACTGACTCAGACCCAGAGGTGAATGCAACTGGTACCAGTAGTAGAATCAAAGTCTCTCAACTCTGTCCAAAGCCTTTTCCCCTGTACTTGTGTGGTCTTCACATTCAAACTCCAGGCAGAATATAGTTGTGCTCTCCTCTGCAGTCTGAACTTAAGATACATTTTTATTTATTTATTTATTTATTTATTTATTTATTTATTTATGTTTATTTATTTTTGAGACAGAGGGAGACAGAGCGCGAGAGAGGGAGTGGCAGAGAGAGAGGGAGACACAGAATCTGAAACAGGCTCCAGGCTCTGAGCTGCCAGCACAGAGCCCAATGCGGGGCTCAAACCCACGAACCGTGAGACCATAACCTGAGCTGAAGTTGGATGCTTAACCGACTGAGCCACACAGGCGCCCCTTTATTTATTTTTTAAAGTTTATTTATTTACTTTTGAGAGAGAGAGAGTGTGTGTGTATATGCGTGCAAGTGGGAGACGGGCAGAGAGAGGGAAAGAGAGAATCCCAAGCAGGATCCATGAGGCTCAAACTCATGAACTGAGCCAAAATCAAGATCATGACCTGAGCCAAAATCAAGAGTCAGCTGCTTAACTGACTGAATCACCCAGGCACCTTTAGATTACATTTTTAGAAAAAGAAAGAGGATAAAAAAAATAATGTGAAATCTTTTCACTGATGTTATGCTATCCTGCTGTGGTCCTTTGTCAGTTATTCTGTATACGGGACAGAGAACATCTATAATGATAATATGCTTCTAATTTTCTGAGGATATAATATATGACAAGCACTATTTGCATAGTGCTTTCTTTTAATGTAACATCATTCTTTTTATTTAAATTTTTTAATGTTTATTTATTTTTGAGAGACAGAGCGTGAGTGGGGGAGGAGCAGAGAGAGAGGGAGACACAGAATCCGAAGCAGGCTTCAGGCTCTGAGCTGTCAGCACAGAGCCCGATGCGGGGCTCGAACTCACGAACCGTGAGATCATGACCCAAGCTGAAGTCGGACGCTTACCGACTGAGCCACCCAGGTGCCCCTGTAACATCATTCTTAGGAAAGAGACACTAGCACTGATTCTGGGTGTGAAGAGTGAGGCTAAATAATTTGCCCAAGTCACCAAGCCGGGACTCAACTATGATTTCAGTACTAACAGACACTAGTAGCTTGACCTACTTTCCCTTCTCCTTCTTTATCTTTCTCTCTCCCTCACTCCCTACCCCCCAACCCTGCTCTCTTCTATCTTCTTCCTTTTCCTCCTCTTTTCTCCTCCCCATCTTCATTTTTCTCCTTCTTCTCTTTCTCATTCCTAAGAAATAGACCCCTGACCTCATGCAGCAAACCTGCAAATGCACACCATTTGTTATAATATAGGAGTGGATGGCAGGGTGCACTATGCCTACACAGCAATTTAGAATGGGGTCAAAAGCTTTGTCTTTGTCAATAGAGGACAACGTGTTTTAAAATAAAGCCCCAGAAAGCTGAATTGCCAGGGACATGTTGGATATGGAGCTTGAATCTCTTAAGGTAGAGGAAAAGTCTGAGATATTCCTAATGATGGTGATGATTATGGCAGTGATGATGATGATGATGATAAATAATAGCATTCATTGAGAGCCAGTGATGTCCCAGACACTGTCTTAAAGGTTCTGTATACAGTATTTCTTTTATTCCCCACAACAGTCCTAAGATGTATGAACCATTATTAGTCTAATTGCTTTTTTTAAAGTTTATTTATTTATTTTGAGAAAGAGGGAGAGAGCATGAGTGGGAGCAGAGAGAGAGGAAGAGAGAATCCCAAGCAGGCTCCATGCTTGTCAGCACAGAGCCTGATGCGGGGCTTGAACTCACAAACTGTGAGATCATAACCTGAGCCTAGATCAAGAGTCAGATGCTTAATCAATTAGCCACCTAGGCACACCAGTGTAATTGCTTTTTTAAATAAACTGAGTCAGAAATTGTTTCAGGAAACTGCCACAGTTCTAAGTGGTGAGCTAGGAGTCAAACTCAAGTAGTTGAGCTCCTGAACCTATACAAAATAGGATAATGACTAAATTTAAAAAAATTGAATGACTTGCCCAAATCAGGAAGGGTAAATCCCCAATTCAGAGTCTTTAGGAGTATCCAGGAAGACAATATTTCATGCTTCTTGTGTATCTTTCCAGATTCCTAGGACAGTGTTAGTATGGAGAATAATGACGGTAATATTGATTACTAAAACATTCTGATAATGTACTCTATATGGTGGACACTTTAAGTCCTTTGAAAGCATGATGCTGTGTAAACCCATAGTCACCCCATGAGTTGGATAATGTTATTAAATTCCACTTTCAGATGAGAGGTCTCCTAATTTGCCTAATATCATTGCCCAAGCTGATATCAAAGCTTTTCCTCAGACATTTGAAAGTACTTGTTACAAAGCACTTGATCTCTATCTCTTCTAGGTCTAAAAGTGCAAGAAGATTCTACAAGTCCTTGTCAGACATTATAAGAGCTTGGTTATCCTCTTACAGAAATAACCACGGTCTTAGTGTGGCTCTCAGTGGCTGCGAATACTTCCAGCATATTGTATGCAGAGTTGTCATTAAACATTTTTCTACTGCACCAGAGTGCATTGGCACAAACCCAAGTGTAATCCATAGCACAGAGTCCAGAGACGGTCAGGCCAGGAATCACTTCATCTAAATAGGAATGAACTTTATATTGTATTCTTCCTGAGCATTCCTGATATGGAGTCCGTTGGAAATAACCAAAAGCCTCCCTTTTGGGGACTGCTTTATGATTCCTCAAACATGAATTACCAAAAAGTAAACATTTAAATCATTTAGCTATATATCCTGCAAATATAATTTCAATAGCTTCTTTTCCATTAAAGCTTTGTTCTTCTCTCTCTCTCTCTCAATTCCTAACAAAGCAGCTCCCTAGCTGATTTCCTGTCTGTGGTTTTGAGTTGAGTTGGAGTATGTGGGTCGAGACTGCAGCCCACGGTGAGCTCTCTCTCCGTACCATCTGCACACCTCATTTAGCACTGAATCATACATTCTTCTGTCTTAATGTGTCTCTTGTATTGCAGCTTGTATTGTTATTTAAATTTTTGTGTGTTTAAGTCTTGTCTCCTCAATTAGCTTATAAGTTCCTTGAGGTCAGGGACTATAATTTATTATTATTATTTTTTTTTCCAGCCCCCACAGCACTGTTGAGTACATTGCCAATGAAACCTCCTGAAGGAACTCTCTCACATTCTGTCTGAGTTCTCTGTGCTTTGCACATTGTGGAGACTTCATAATCTTCATCAAATTGAAGTGCTGTCTTTGTTCAAGTGATAGGTCCCCAGGACAGTGATAGGTCCCCAGGAGGGGTCAATAACAGATGGTGGGTAATGATCAGACTGCTTTGGCTTATATACCAGCTCCACCACTCATTAGCCATCTAACTTCAGAAAGTTTTTAAACCTCTCTAAAGCTAAGTTTCCTCAAATATTATGATGCTAATAATCATGCCTATATCCTAAAGTTGGTTGAAGGATTGAGTAAGCGAACACATGTAAATTGGATAGAAGAGGCCCTGGTGTTTTGTAGATGATCAATATGTGGTGGCTGTTATTGTCGTAATTACTGTTATCAATGACCTGTAACCAAAGACTGCTGGGAGCACACTTGTAGTTGAACAAGTTGGGTTTATTAATCATTATAGTGGCAGAGAGTACACATCATGAGGAACCATGGAGCATCTCAGTAAGAGGGTGTAGGATTTGGGCTTGTGGTAAGTGATTTGGGACAGGGTTTAAGGAAGCAGGAGTATGCTCTGGGTGGGCGCTGTCAGAAAGTAGGGATAATCCTATGAGTGGCTACCTAAAGAAATCTTCTTTAGAAGGAGAGATAAGGTAGAGGTTAAGTGTCTAAATAAGTCTTATAAAGAAGTAGGAAATGACAGACAATGCTAAGGTTGTATTGGTTAAGAAGCAATAGTCACTTATTAGCCAGGAAGGGCTGAAGTTTGGTTATTTTGGTGGTTGGACAATGTTCATGTTTTGACTTTATTCAGATGTGATTATGGAGTGGTCTTATTTTTAGCTTTATCCATCATGGTCACCAGAATGGTCTTGTCTGGGGGTGATGCTCTGTGGAATTGTTTATGTTCAGTTGGAGAACACTGTGGCCTAGCTGATAGTACTAGGTCAGCTCCTGGTTGTCTGAGGTGGCTTGTCTCTTTCTCTGTGTGAATAAAGTAATAATGATAGCCACCATTTAATGAACATATTTTATTTTCCAGACATTGTGTTCTAAGTGTATTGAAGAGGGAGTGATACACTCATTTGTTCAATAAATATTTATTGAATATCTCCTCCAGTATGGAGGCATCATGCTAAAACTCTAGGTCTAGAGTTGAATGAGTGAAATAAAGTAAGTCCCTGACCTCTTGCAAGTTATGTTTTGTGGGAGGGAGAAGCATTAAACAATTAAACAAGTAAATACATAATTATACAATCAGATAAAAGGTAGGAAGATAAGGAACATATCTCTGTGGTAGACAGTAGCAGTATGAGGGTAGGACAGATATTAGCCCTAGGTACGCAGGGAAGGATCTCGAAGAAGCAACTTTTCAGCTGGGACCTAACTACTGAGAAGGAGACATCTTTGAAAAAAAACAAGAGAAGAGCATTCCAAGCAGAGGGAATAGAATGTATAAAGGAACTATGACTGGAGAAAGCTAGGGAAATCCTGGAAAAGGAAGAGGATCTAGGGTGACTAGGATATAGCTTGAGATGAGATGGGAAGACAGCTGGGCAGATCATTTAAAGCCTTATAAGTTTAACCAGAGAATCCAAAATCCTTTCCTCAATGCAGTGGGAACTCATTGAAGGCTTTTAGGTAGGGGATGAATTAATTTCAAACTGTAGCCTCAGAAGGGCTTAATGGCAGAGGGGCATTTAAGTTGGGCCATGGAAGTTGGATATTATTAACAAATAATATTTGACATTCCAAAAAAAGTAGAGCGTGTGAAAAAAGGCACAGAATAGGGAACCGCAGAATATGTGTTGGGACCAGTGAGTGATTCCATGATGCTGGAGAGGAGAGTTTATGATGAAAATGGAGGGTGCAGTGGGAAAGCAATTCTGGAAATTTTGCTTGGAGTCAGGATGTGAGGCTTGAAGTCCAAATTTCTGTAGAGAATGAGGAGTCATAACATCGAGAGACATAGGATAGACAGATGGCACAAAAGGTCTAAGTTCTCCTTTTTGATACTTTATTTCTATGGATTGATTTGTAAGTATTCATTGGCCGTTTTCAGATAAAACCCAGTGATAACAGAGCCAGGAAGATAGATTCAGTTTGCTTACAAATACAAACAAAACAAATACAAGCTTTGAGGTTTATGGTATTGAAGAGATTCATTTTTCTGTGTTGCTAATGCTTTATATAGTGATTATTGTTATTAATGAAGTAGCTCTTCTCAAAAAGTCTCAGACTTGTAGGTTTTAGCTGGTACTAGAAAAGGCTAATCAATATTCTGGAGAAACATGTGGTTTTTCTATTTGCACAACAAAGACTTTTGAGGAAAAAGTCTTTTCATAATACTGTCATTTTTGTCATATTTAGAAGTTCAAAAAAAACCCAACTTTTCACACCTGAGTAGCTTTGTCCTTAGTTTGGACAAAATACCAATATGGCTGTGGGCCTACTGTCTGCTCCTGTGATAGGACCATTTGATATTGTAGGGTGGGAGAGGATTTCTGGAATCTCGTGCTCTGTGGGCTGTATTATTATAATTGTTAGGATTCTTTTTAATTATAACAAACCTATTTGATATAGCATAGGAGAAAAAAATTTTTTAATAAAAATAGGGGACACCACTTATTACTTTTGATCCTACCATCTATCCACCTTACATATGATAATCATATATCAATGCCTTCTGGTAAATCACTTTTTCCCCATTTCAATCATGGACTTCAGTAGAGCTGGCTTTTCCTTTGGCATAAGTCTGACCATGTGATTCAGTTCTGCCAGCCAGAACAACACATTCCTCCAGACCCAACACCTCCAGGTGTTGGCTAAGTGTTGCCAGTTTTAACCATGGAGAAGCCCAAGACTTTTTCTGGCAATCCTGCTTAAAAAAAAAAAAAAAAAGGTCTCAGTTTTGTCACAGAGAATAAACCTAGCAGAGAATAGTGCTGGGAAATCCTGGAGGACATCTTATGAGTATGAGGAGTGAGCCTGCCAGGGAGTTGAGAAGAAGTTCCACCAGGGAACTAGAGCTGAACAATGGAGAAAATGAAACAGTTCATTGCTTGTGTTCTCGATAAAACAGTGCCTGAAGCTGATATATTCTGAATTGTTCACTCATATGAAACAATAAACTCTCATGCTTATGTCAGTTGGGGTTGAATTTTTCTATTCTTACAACTGAAAAATGCAAGGGGGTGATGAGGATTTTATGGAGCTAAAGAACAGGAATTTTGATGAGGATCAGAAAGGGCATGAAAGCAAAAAATAGAGACCCATGCAGAACCCCAAGCAGCTTTCTTACCCTTTCTCTCCTCCCTACTTCTGCCTGGGTGCCTTTTTATCCTTTTCTCACTCCAGACTGGCTTCCTCTCTTCAACAGTTGCCTTTGCAGCACCTGCCTGCCAACAGCTCCCCAGCATGCATGTTACCCCTCAGTCACTGGAACAGATTAACAGAGTCTCTCTAGATCCCAATTCCAAATTACCTGGGGAGAAGGTCTGAATGGCTTCAGTTAGGTTGGGTAGGCTTAGGAATAAATTCTATTATCTGAGCTCTGATCTCTATTATTATCACGGCTCTGGATGGAAAATGTTCAGCTTCAGAATAGATTTATTATCCCCATCCTGACTCCACCCCTCATTTGTCAGAGGTTTGGGAATAAGCAGCATGAATGGCATGTGCAACATTGACAGAGATGGGCAGTCATGTCCATCAGTGAAATGTTTCTAACTTTGATAGGAGCTTTCTATGGTCAGTCTTGCAAATCTGGACAAGAGAGGTGAAGATCAAGTATTTTCCCAGGACTAGGGGATTCTTAGGACAAGGGACTTTAGTGCTAAAAGCAGGACGAACTTGGACAGTTGGTCACCATAGATTTGCTGGTGGCAGGCTGAATCTTAATCCTTAGACTAGAACAGAGTGCTGGCTGCATGGTACTCCAATTAAAACTGTGGTTTCAGCCACCTTCCCCTTGTTCACACTTCTAATTATTGACATCCTGTATCTTGTGTCATTGGACATAAATTAGCAATCACTCATTAGCATTTCTGTCTAGCTGATTAATGCACTATTGATAGGTTTATTGGGTTCTTAGAAAAAAAAATGTTTTCTAGTTTTGGCCTGGGATATAGGGTTCAGTGGAGAAGAGGTAGCTGTACAGAGCAGAGGCAGAGATAGCATATCTTGGAGAGACTTTTCCTTTGGACCTCTACAGGGCATGTAACTGTCAGCAGCACTCTCTGGAACTCCAGGGACCTTCTAGAAAAAAGATAGGTGCTCAGTTATGGTTCCACCACCACCACCCTTTAACATTCAGACTTATATTACCATCATGGAATATTTCAAACTAACAGTCTAGTACTTTAATTTAGGAAAGTGGCTTCTGACCTTGGCTGCCTATTAGCATCACTTGGGTAGCTTTCAAAAAAAAAATTCCAATGTCTCCTCATTCCCCCCAGACTAATTGATCAAAATCTCTGGAATAGGAGTTCAGATTTTGTCAGTTTATAAATGCTATCCAGGTGATTCTAAGGGGCAGTGAGGATAAGAATTTCTGGTGTAAGGGACTCTTTACAAAGAATGGGCTTTCTTGGTTGCTGAACCAAACTCATCAGCAAGGCTGCATCCTCGTTTTGATGCTGGGTGAAAAGAGCAAAGCCATTCCTAGGTGTCCTGGGAAAACATTTTAGTCTCTTGTCCCAGGGTTTCTGAAAGCCTGTCTCCTGAACTGGCACTCCTCACTCCACACAGTGCTTAGACACCCATGTTAACCTTTCTTTATCTTGTGCAAATGAGACTAAGTAAGGAGAAAAATTAGGTCTGTGATTCACAAAAAGTATTGCATTGCAGAGCGGGTAGGAGTCCAACCTCCTAACAATGTAGATTTCCAACTCCCCAGCATGTTTCAGCTGCACATTGTGTTCTGGTCAGCCATGGCCAGAGAAGTAGGCATCATTTAGTATGCACTTGGTTACTGGAGTCCCAGCCTTACCCTTGTGGATTAGAGGGCAGTGTCTAGTAAAGAAGAATATTATGAACTGGATAAATACTTCAAAAGGTGTCAAATACAGTATTATCTTTACAAAAAGAAATGCCATAGGTGGAGAAAAAAGGAGCATTGATAAGGTCTCATCTCCTATACTTCTCATCAATGAAACCTAACACTTCCTCTAAACCCTCCATCCACAATCTGATGTTCTGTGTGATGAAAATGAAACATTTGGGTGAGGACAGAAAGAAATTAGGAGAAATATGGCAAGAGAAATGTGGGAAAGTGTTGGAACCTGCTTAGAAACAAAATGTTTGGAGCCTAAGTTGTCAAAAGAACAGAAGGTGGGAGAAACCTATCTTTTTATCCCAACTAGTACCATAAACTTTAGCGGGGATGGAGAACCTGACTTTGTTTGAACAGCTGGAGTAAGGAGTTAGTATAGTTCACTTGATCTGTCTGGGTGTGCCCCTCTGAAGAGTAATTAAACCTCTAGCATCAGAGAATGACTGGCCTGCTAAGGGCCTTAGTACTTGTTGACTTTACTCACTCACCTTACCAATGGACTAATGGGGAAACAGAGGCCCCAGGAGAGGCCCAAAATTTACCCATTTACCCAAAATGTCTTAGCTAGTTAGGGGTGGGGCAAGGATTAACTACAATATCTCCTGACTCTGGAGACAGTGAATGTTCTCCTTAGAAATAGACTTACCAGAAAGAGTCACAGTGAATTCCCACATCCTCATCCACTGCCAAGTGGACCCAACATACCCTCTTTTAAGACAAAAGGACATTTCCTTTCCAACTGTGACTCCCCACTCCCAACAAAGCCCACTCTAAATCAGATTGTGAAATAATCCCTGAACCTACAGATGGATTTCATTTTGGGAGAAAGCATCACACCCATAATGCTCACAACGAGATTACACTGAGGACTTTCTCCAATTCTGCCAGTCTGCTGTGTGGCTATTTATTATATCATCATATGTCATTTTGGATTGTTCTTTTTTCTTTTCTTTCATTCTTTTTTTCTTTTTCTGAAACAGTAAACCATATTATTTCAGACTAGTGAGACATGTCCATATGGACTAGTGATTATGATAAATTTGACCATGGCTTTAAAGAAAAGTGTTTTCATTATCTGAAAGTATACTCCATAAACCCAGTTAGGAGTTTATTTTTTATTTTTTTTAATTTATTTTTGACAGAGAGAGACAGAGCATGAGTGGGGGAGGGGCAAAGAGAGGGAGACACAGAATCTGAAGCAGGCTCCAGGCTCTGTGCTGACAGCTTAGATGTGGGGCTCGAACTCATGGACCACAAGATCATGACCTGAGCCGAAGTCAGACGTTCAACCGACTGAGCCACCCAGGCGCCCCAACCCAGTTAGGAGTTTAAATTTCTTACAAGAAGTCCTTAAGGTATCTGCTTTAAGTAACATACATTCAATAATTTTTTGTGTGTGTGCTTGCTATATGTTGCTATGGTCGTTGTTGGAATTAAAAAGGTGCAAGCAGTTAATTTCTGCCCTTACGAAGTTTGCAGGAGAGTAGGGATAGAATAATTAGTTAATTAATATGATAGTTATTTGTGGGATATCAAAGTCTCTAAGATGGTTCCTAAATGGGTCTTTTTCATGCAGTTTATACATCTTCCAATCTTCTGCCTCAGAATTTTCTTCATGCTTCTAATGCCCTCAGCAAATCTTTTCAGTACAGAAAGCATAAAGGGCAAGATCTGCCTAGCTCCAGTTCCAGAGATTCCTGACTCAGTAACAAGGTTTGATGAGGTATTCCTTGCACACAGCAACCCCTTGCAGAGCACATAACCTTTCTTATACCAAAATAACAAATACAATGCATGTATTTGCTGATCTCATAAAGGCAGCATATCTCATTGTCCTAATCTCTGCGAAAGACATGAGGGTGTGTCTTCCTTTGGCTTCATCTCTAAATCACCTCCAGCCCTGAAGTTCCAGCCTGTCCCCAGGCGGCAGGGTGAAGGGGCTCCTGTTATCTGGCTTTGCTGATATGCCAAGCTAATGGCATGAAGCTCTCTTGGCCATCCAGAATGGAAGAAACAGAACACCAATTTAAATCATGAAAAAAGTCAGTGAATCTATCATCATTAATCTTGCTGTCAGTTTTAATTTTGGGGACATTACCTCACTCAACACCAGTTGAAAAGAGCTGCCAAAACCGATGATGTCATCATCACTAGCTGTGTCTGACCCTGCCTGCTGATTCTCAGAGCTCGGAGCAAGTTAATAAATCCCCTGGCACTTGGACACACAGTGGAGTTTTATTACAATGAAGGTATAACCCATGATGTTGTTTCAATTAAATGGCCTGAGAAAATACTTTCCTGTGTTTAGCAAAACTGTAAAACATAATTATCCTCATGCAGTTGGGCCTGGTCATTGTGCTGACGTGATGATTATATATTCTCTTCCCCACTCCCCCCACCTCTCTCTCTCCCTCTCTTTCTTGCTATCTCGCTCTCTCGTTCTCTCTCGCTGTTTTGCTCTCTCTCTTTCACACACACACACACACACACACACACACACACACACACACGTGCAAGTGTCAGAGAGGAGTGGCAGGAATTCCAAACATGGCTCTAAAGACAGCTGAATATTCCACACAAATATCTTTTCTAGGTCACCACCTAGAGACCTGGCTCATAGCTGCATAACTACATAGCTACACTGAGGCATCCAGGAACCTTTTGTGTGAGAAGCAGTTGAGGGAATTCTGGGGCTTGGCATTTGAAATCTTAGTGAGAGCGGAACACTGACTCTCTTAAAAAGGGGCTAATACACGGGGGAAAACCTGCAGACCAACAGCTGCTCACTCCAAACTTGGACCTCGTCGCTCTTCAAATATTTATGAATAATTTCCTTCGACATGTTTGCTAACTGTTAAGGATATTAGTTTTTGCTGGTTCTTACTCACGACCCATCTGAAGTACCCTGGCCTGAGCCTCCTGTGAAGTCATCCTGCTGAACAGGAGCCATTGTCTTAGGGGCATTGCCATGGCATCGGCACACGGGGGCCATAAACACAGGCCTTGGCGGATCCCTGCCATTTCAGCTGGAGGGGCACTGGGCTGTAAGGTGAGAAGGCTCCTTCTTTCCAGCCCAGTTTTCTTTTAAGCAATGCAGCAAGTTTAGAGGACATTACACTTGGTACGTGACGTAGAAAAGCAATGTTTTCAAACACTATTTGGCAGTGATTATCTCCATTCTTAAGCGCTTCCTATATGATATTATGCATGTGTACTGCATGAATGTAAACATGCACACGCACACACACATTTTAAAGTTTTCGAGTGAAATGAGCTTTGGTAAACAGCAGAAACCTGGCCTAGTCTCCACGACTCCTCTCCCCCTGACTTATTCCAAGTGACTCCTCCTAAACTCTTCTCCCCCTCCCCCAGCAAGCTCCCATAAATGGCCCTCATCAATCATGCCAAATGATACAGTTGGCTTTGCACAGAGCACAAATGAGGATGAAGGGAAGACCCCCAAGCTCATTTTTCATGCCCATCTCAAATCGGAACTGATCCTAGGTCTCCAGGGGTGAGTGAACAGTACACAAATTCACTGTCCCTTTTGCCCTCCCTGATGGAGGCCCTTGGAGATTCTTCATTATTATTTTTAATGGTCTAATATAAAGTATATCCATTCACAAGATACACTGCCTGACTTGAGAATCCATAACTGCATCCTGTTAACAATTCCTGCTGTTTATGGAGTTTTGTCTTGACATACTTGTTAAACCTCAATAAATATGTTTTTAATAACCATATGGTATTTAACATATAATAACTGTATTATTAGGTCTAAATTAAATTCTTGCTCATGACACTAACTTTAAAGTGTGACAGTCTTTTTCTGGCTAAAAAGGAATTTGAAATATCTACTGCGGGGACACTTCTTTTGGAAAGAACAGAATGGTTAAAAAGTATGTGTTTTGATGATATGATTAAAGCAAAATTACATTTTTTAAAAACTCATACATGAGGGATCTGAGTGGAAATAACCTACAGTGGAGTTGTAACTATACAGGAAATTGACTAGGTAAAGGATCACATTTAGAACTCAATTATTTCATGTGTGATGCTTATAAGTCTCTAAGGTATGCTAAGAGAGTGGCTGTGGCTTATCTCTCCTTTTGTTCATGTTCCTTTGCGCTGCCCAGCATGAAGGTGTTAGACAGTGCTGATTCTGGGCAAAATAGTGAAGGACAAAAATGAGGTTGCAATGCACTCCTCTTTACAGGTAACCTTTTACCCTTTTTATTGTTTTTTGTCACTTCACTCATTTTGTCCCTTGGTCACTCAGTTTCCCACCTAAATGCTGAAAAGGACTTATATGTCCTTTCATGCTCCAATGCTTTCCTTAACACTTTGACAATCGCCAATGTGGAGGGTGAATGGACAGAAAGAGGCTTGCAGACAAGTGGCTGGGGAGATGCCTGCCATGGTTGTATTTTGGCTTATGGAATCTGTTCAGGCAGGGAGGCTGCCCAAAGAGCTTTGGAGAAGTAAGAGGTGGAAGGTGAGTATAAATCTTAGCCTAGGAAGCACCTGCTCTAGGGGGCTGTGTGAATGCAGTGCAAGGGAGAGGAAGTTCCAGCCAGTAGTGACAGAAGTGAAAGACAGACCCTGAGGACAGAGGCCAGCTGCTGCAGGAATCAAAGGATCTGAGCTGATACCAGGAGAGGCTCGGTGAAGTGGGTGGCCTCTAAAACCTTAGTTGGGTAACGTTAAGCCCTGTGAACACAGAGGTCCCTTTAGTCTAGACAATGGTTCTGTGGTCCCTGACCAGCAGCTACAGCATCTCAGAGGAACTCATTGGAAATGCACATTCTCAGGCCCCACTTCAGCTCTACGGAACCCAAACTCCAAGTTTTATAAGTTTCTCAAGTGATTGAGTTGCAGGGCACCATTTAAGATCCTCTGTGCTAAAGCAGGCCTCCTCAACCTTAATAGTACTGACATTTGGGACCCGATAATTCTTTGTTGTAGGGGATTGTCCTCTGCATTTTAAAATATTTAGCAGCATCCCTGGTCTCTACCCACAAGATGCCAATAGCACCCCATCCCTCCCCAGTTGTGAAAACAAAAAATGTCTCCAGGCACTGTCAAATGTCCTTGGGGGAGCAAAATCATTCCCCCTGGTTGAAAATCACTGCTCCAGAAGAAAGAACAGCATATGAAAAATCATGGCATTAGTAATCTCAGGGCATGTTTGAGAAATAACGGGTGTTCCAGCCCAATGAGCATTCTACGTACGAGTGTAGAGGAGTTGGAAAATAAGCTGTGGAGAGAGGCTAGAGCCTGAGTTTGGGAACCATCGAACACTGGGTAAGTTTGTTTGGACTTCATTCAGACAGCACTATGAAGTCACTCCAAGGTTTAGGTAGAGGGTGATGTAACTTAAATCTCTGCTTCGGGCTACATTAGATTTGAGCTATGGCTTTTAAGCTATTGTGAGAAATATATTTACATAATGATGGCTCAGGGCATATACATACACCTTCAGCAAAACTTTTAGAAACAAACAGTCTGACTTTTTCCCCCTGTTTTGTTCTATTTTGTTCTGTTCTGGTCTATTCATTTTATTTTTAAAATGCTTATCATGTCATTCTAAATGATTCCATATCCCACTAATAGGCATGGCCCATTGCTTGAAAAACACTGGGTTAGAAATTAAAGGCATTGGAAACAAGGCAGGGGAGAGGAATATTTCAATTATCCAGGAAAAAGATAATGCTACCCTGATACTAGGGTGGGAATGGAGCAGAAGGAAGAGCTGGAGGGGACATTTCAGATATAGAGACTTTAAGGAAGAAGGAGAAGTCAGAAAAAAATGTCATAAATTTTTGTAATTACTATTAATTACTTTAGTGCAACCAACCTATCATATGCCTAAATGATAAAGTTGGGGAAGGTTGTTTTTGCTGTTATTTCTTTAATAATTTTTTGCAAGGAGGGGATAATGTTTCTAGCTATGGGACTGAAGAGTTTGAGCTGCCTAGCACAGTAGAAATGTCCAGTAAACCACAGGAAAGGTAAGCTGTGGCACGGATGAAGGTCAGAGGTGGTGTTGTGGATTTATGAGTCATGCCCATGCAAGGCCTGGTGGATGAGGTCACCAGAAGAGAGAGAATGTGGTTTCTGAGACTAATAGCCTCTCCCTGTATATTGATATCTATCTGAGTAATAATATTCATTTCTAGTGTAATAAAGACCCACTCAGCAGATGGTATCACATCATAAATAAGTCAAGACAAACTCAAGATGTGATCCTTGCCCTTTGAGAGGCTATAATTTATTTAGGCCCCCCAGTTTGAGCTGAATTGTATTTTCATATTTATTGAGCACCAGCTATCAGCCACACACTATTCTAAGTGCAGAGAATAAAGCAATGGGCAAAATAAATATTCCTGCCAGCATAGAGCTTATTCTCTAGTAGAGGGATAAACAAATAAATGAAATATACATTATTTCAGATGGTGGTAAATGCTATGGAGAAAAATAAAGCAGGGAAAGGGAATGGGTGCCAGATAAAGGAATCGCAACTTTAAATCAGGGATTCCTCTTGAAAAATTGGCAATTAAGCCCCCTGGGAGTCCCTGGTTTCTTGGGATGGCTGACATGACTAGGGATAAAAGCATAATGAAACTAGTCCTGATGGTTTCAAAGCAAAGCATGATAGAAGGCTGTGATGGACATGGTCAGGAGGCAGGGGGTGAGGATCTTACTAGGAGCACTCAGCTCTGGGCTCCTCTCTTCATTCCTGCTTTGGAGGCATAGAGGCCACGGAAGGGATCCCCCCAACCTTAATTCCTAACTTCTTCATCATACTACACTCCCGTTTATTAACTCTTCATCCCCAAAGCTCCTTTCCATCTTGGTTTTCATCTAGAAGTCACAAGACTCTCTGAACATGGGCATCTCAGAATTTAATCACATGACTGGTGAGAGACACTGGTTTTTGTTCTAGATGTGTCCACTCATAGCTGACTATGGAGCACTGGTTCTATAGGATAAGAGCTATTACCTGAAAATAAGATTTTATGGTCAAATATGTTTTGGAAATGCTGGGCTAAACAAGTATAAACATGTTTATATTAAACAAGTATAATGGAATTCTTGACTATAAGACATCACAAAATCTTCAGTGTGCTGTTGGGCATTGCAAATCTCCAAGAAGGAAACAGAGTTTGCACGATTTTCCAAGCTTATTTGGTCATGGAAACCCTTTGTTAGGGAAAATCTCTCAGGGGACTAGGTATACACTTTGGGAAATAGTCAATTGGCTGTATTGTATGATGATGGGCAAATTACTTAGCCCTCCTGAATCTTACTCTCCTCATCCATAAAATGAGAATGTTGGCCTACTGCCCAAAGAATGTCAACAGTACCACAGGACTCTGTTGTTGGCCTTGAAGTTGTTCAGGATTTTATCAGTGACCTCAGTGAAGAGAAAAGAGATAATTATCACATCTGGAGATGACACAGGGTTGGGAAGGGTGACTAATAGGTCAGATGACAGAATCAAGACTTAAACTTATCTTGACATGTTAGAATGATAGGCCAAACTGATCTGCAGAAAATTTAATAAGGATGAATATATGTTCTGCTTTTAGTTTCATAAAATTGATTTTTAAAGTATAAGATGTGGGAGAGTAGGTTTGACAGCAGTTTATGTTTAAAAAGAGAGAGAGAGAGAGAGAGAGAGAGAGAGAGAGAGAAAGAGCTGAAGATTTTGATTGATCACAAGCCCAAGATGAGCCATCAGGGGATGTGGCTGCTCTAAAAATGAAACCAATGAGGCTTTATTAACAGAAATAATTCCATTCTGAAGGAACTGTTGGCCCCCCTGGGGCTGGATCTTCTGGTTAGTTGCTACCTGGAGTATTAATGTCTAACATTTTTTGAGTGTCTGTTAAATGTTTGTCGCTGTATCATACATGTTGTATGTGTCATCTGCTTTGGTCCCCACAATAGACACATGAAGTGCTATTATTATAATAACCATTTCCATTCTACACTTGTGGACACTGAGATTCAGAGATCACACCAAAAGTGAGTTATGGAGCCTGGATTTGAAAGGAGGTGGACTACATCCAGAATTTGAGTTATTCTGGTTTATACTAGGTTTATACTAGGATGGCCAGAGATCTGTGAATCGTAAAGTATGAGGGAATAAATGATGTTGTTTAAAAGGATGAAAGAGCCAAAAAATGGGCACAATCTCCTAACATACAAAAGCTCTTCAATTGAAGAGGCATCAACTCTTACTATACTACTTTATTGGATGGACTTAGAAATGGCTGGTGGAAGTCACAGAGAGAAAGATTTCAATTCAATATAAGGAAAGACTGTTTAAGGGTTAGAGTAATCCAAACTGGATTGAGAAACCTCCTTAAATAGCATTCTCTGTCTCTGTCTCTGTCTGTCTGTCCCTCCTCTTCCCTCCTTCCCTCTCTCTCCAGGTGGTGGCTACATAATCACAGGTTCCAATTCTTGGTAAAATGTTGAACTGCATTAACTGGTCTAGTAATTAACTACTCCAATAACTCAATCTGTATATGATGCTTGAGAAACTTTGGGATGCACAAAATAATGTGACACAGTCCCTCCTTTCAAAGAACTTCTTATCAAGTCAGGGAGAGAGACATGTAAACAAATAAAAGGTGATCCTGGACCTACAGTGGCTTAACTTGTGAGCTCTGCTTTCATGACCCTTTTTAGCCTAAATAACACCTTCTCAGAAACTACCAAAAGTTGTGTGTGGGGTACAATGGCTGCCAACGACAGTCTTTTGACAGTTAATGGTGGTCAGGGTCTAAGGCAATTCAGGGCACACTAGTTGAAATGGAAGAGCCAGAGATCACTGGTGAAGGGCTGGGGTTAAAGGGGAGGGAGAAATGGAAGCAGAAGCATTAACCAGTGTGCTTTCAGAAGCATTAACACATATTGAAATGTAGGGTTTTTGAGAATGATGATTCTAGTTGTGAACACCATGCAGGTCATGGCAGCAAAGAGGAGTATCTCATAGGAGAGTAACCAGGAAAGGAAAGTTTCTCCCATCCAAGCTCATTGGATTCTTGTTTTGAGGAGCTTCAACCATTCTAACCCCTGATGAAACTTTTCCTCAAAAGAACTTTTCGAACATAGCCTTTGTGTTCAGTGTTCTATTTTTATGTAATGAATGCTTCGCAAAATCATTTTTTCAACTCATTTATTTTATATTAGGTTTGGAATTTTTATAGATTTATGGAGTAAGACAACTCCTGTAACTGAAACATATGTAGGATATGATGGGGACACCAGGGAGGAGATGACCTACTGCCACCAGAGGGGTTGGGTGGTCAGAGAGGGTTTATGGTGAGATGCTACTTGAAATACCAGTAGGAATTGTTTAGGCAGAGTAGAGAAGGAAGAACAAATACTAGCAGGGGAAGTAATGAGATCAATATCACAAAGGCCCACAATAGTATGGCTGCATTTTTCAGATTATTCTATGACTAGATCATTGTCTAACAGAATTATGAAATAGCTATTACCTAAGGCATACAGAATGATTTTAAGTGAGTGGCACAAATTTGTGGCATCAAATAAGACTTTATCTAATAATTAAGAATTATTTCTTTATGATTTGTTTTAATCCTTCTGATTATGTCAAGGAGAAAGTCTTAGATTCACGCATGCATGCATGCTAACATAACATTTTAACAAAGAGAGAGCAGGTCCCAAGTTTACCTTTCTGTGCCTTAGTTGTCTCATCTATAACATGGTGGTGACAAGGTGAAAATAAGTACTATTTCATAGAGTTGTGAAATTAAATGAAATATTATATGTTTATAAAGCATGCAGAAGAAGGCCTGGTAACATACTAAGGTCTCAATAAATACTACATGTTATTTTTGTTTTTGTTGCTATTGTCTTCCAAGATAAGCAACATTTATCTGGCTAGAATTTAATAATATGGCTTTGTTTGTATTAAATTTAATTTTGTAGTTAACAGTTACCTTATGTATATTATAACTGATACTGATTTCTTTTAAATTAGATTCATAGAAGTAAAGAATAATTAAAGTGGTACATGGAAAAGGCACAAATCACGCAGGCAGAATGCAAATGAACACAGTTTGGAAAATACAGACCTGGATGATCTCTAAGGGTCTTTGTAGTTCTAAAAGTCAAAGATTGCACTGATGGAGGGAGGCCCAGAGAGGATAGAAATTTTACCCAAGGTCACTGGGCTCATTAGTGGCAGAGCTAGGAGCAGATCCAAGACCTCCAGATGCTCAGACTCACATTCTTCCCTCTGGGTCTTGCTTGTGGTCCAAAGCCCTGGGACTTCTCAGCTAAGAGAGCCCTGTCTTGGATTTGCCCTGGAAAAAGGGGCTGCTGACAGGGGTACAGTCCTATATAAAGTTCTGCTCACTCCTGACTGCAGCAAACCCTGAACCATGTCCTAAAACCAAGCTGCCTGCCGGAATCTTGCTGCATTCTTACCAAGCCCTGACACCACGGTCAACACTGGGAATTTGGGTGGGCCTAGAGTGCCTTTAGTATTACTGCTGTAATTCAAAACATCCAAATTATTATTTTCTCCACAAGATGAAGCCAGGGGAGTGCTGTTAAGTGGAGAGAAAAGTGTTTGTTACGCTAGGCGTTCCAACAAAATGTCCTCCTTTGCCATTAAATCATAGCATTTCTAAATGAAATGATATTTTGCAAACTTTGGCAGTGCCTGAAATTTGGACATTGTGCAGATTTTTTTTTCTCTTTCCCATTTTGTGCTTTTTCTCCATGTAATACAGAGAACTACTATTTTCTGGCTTTACTTTTCTTGTTTGTCTTTCCTTATGATTCAAGTTGTCTACTTTCCCCAAAGACTTCAGAGAACTTGATTTTCTGCCCATAACTTATCATTTCCAATAAATAGTGAGGTGACAAATAGAGGCTCAAGGATACAAACCATCGCCAAAATTGGTTGTTTCTCAGTATCCCCCTTTCTCTAGAATTAATTATGAAGGACTTTATGGAAAGAGATCTGCTTGTTACCAGGATATCCTCAAACAAAAAATTAATGAGGGTGGCACACACACACACACACACACACACACACACACACACACACTGGAATATTACTCAGCCGTAAAAAAGAATGGAATCTTGCCATTTGCAACAACATGGATGGAGTTAGAGAGTATAATGCTAAGTGAAATAAGTCAAAGAAAGACAAATATGATATGATTTCACTCATATGTGGAATTTAAGAAACAAAACAAATGAGCAAAGATGGGGGGAAATAGAGAGGCAAACCAAGAAACAGACTCTTAACTACAGAGAACAAACTGA
Organism: Lynx canadensis; assembly: GCF_007474595.2. Taxonomy (NCBI): domain Eukaryota; kingdom Metazoa; phylum Chordata; class Mammalia; order Carnivora; family Felidae; genus Lynx; species Lynx canadensis. The sequence continues at coordinate 190,015,950 of NC_044303.2, read as the reverse complement.
TGGTTACCAGAGGGGAGGTGGCAGGGGCAGGGGGAAATGGGTAAAAGAGGTGATGGGGATTAAGGAGTACACTTATGATGAGCACCGGGTAATGTATGGAAATGTCGAATCACTATATTGTATACTTGAAACTAATATTAAACTGTATGTTAACTAAATGGAATTTAAATATAAACTTAAAAAAATGAAGTGCACATAAGATTTTTAAAAACTAATGAGAGTATATCAACATGGCAATTAAGTCCTCAAAGACTAAAATTGACCAATAAAATCTATGAAAATTGGCTTCATCCACATTAAACTCTCTACTCTTGTACATTCTGCGTGAGCAATACTAATGTGTATTCACCTGTTCTCCAATCACCTCTGCTTCCATGGGGCAGCTCTGGGTAGAATTGACTTCCTCAGGTCCCAGCTTCTTTTTCTTTTCTTGGTCTTCTCTGACACTGCCTGCAAATTTCAGGAGAGTGGCTTTTGCATCCACAGCCCCACTGCTGGAGCTCAAAAACTCAACATAGCTGCTGAGGAAACCCATTGACAAGGCTCGGGTGTGTCTGGGCCTACAGCTGGCCTGCTTTCCTCCTACGAGACCTGAGGGGCATTGATCGAGTAGGACTGAGGTTGCAAGTCAGAAAACTCTCCGAGAAATCTGGCTTACATTAAAGAAAATTCCCCTCAGTGAATTGAAAGGCGGAACTTGACTGTTCTGCTCTCTGGCTCAGGGGACACACCATGCCTCTTCCTTCAGAATCTTTGGGCAGTGTCTCTCAGTAGGCTTGGCTGTATCTCTTTTGGGCCCCCTGTTTCTCCCTTTCTTGCCAGCTCTCCATCCTCAAACAATTATTTAGACCTATAACCTAACTTTGGAATGTTTGGACTCAGGGCTCAAGGAACAGAAATAATAAATAAGAGCAGCTATGTTCTCTGGCTTGGCCTGAGATTGATTCTCATTACTTGAGCATCTTGGTATTCATTCATTTACTCATTCATTCATTCAACAAATATTTATTAAGAACAGTGCCCAGCACCATTCTAGGGATTATCTGTGAACAAAAGAGACAAGAATCTCAGCTTACATTGGAGCTTACATTCTTGGGATCAGCACCAGCTTCATAATTTGCAGGGGCCAGCGCAAATGAAAATGCGAAGTCCTCGGTTCAAATTGTTAAAGATTTCAAGACAGCAACAGCAAAGTATTAAGCAATATGTGAGAGCCTTCTAAGCGTGGGCCCTAATGTGACTTGCACAGGTTGCCAGCTCTGGTAGGGTTGAGTGGAAAGTTAACATGTATGCCACTAATGGATGAACAATGCAAAGGATGGAACACAAGAAATCTGCTATCTACAAGAATGACAACTGTTGGATTTTCCTTTGGTGATTCAGAGATCAACATAGAATTTTCCTGGGTCTCAGGACATTATCAGATTATCATTTGTCACTGCACAATTAAAGCGTTGGCTTTGTGAGCTCTGAGTATCAGGATGATGGCTTAGGGACAGTCAGTGTGCCTGGGGATTCTAAAGGAAATAATAAGCCCACAAAAATGGTACATTTTAAGATTACTTCTCATGATTACCTCCCACAACCTTCTGAAAATCAGTATCCAAGTGAATAAAAGTGTGCATGCCATATGAATACGAAATTGTTATAGCTGTAGATATCAATTATTCTGGTAATTTAGGACAACCTGTTTGAAAGAGACCCCAGTGGAGTACCAGTGTGGTACATAGGTTCAGGGGTTAGTTTCTCAGATGATCTGTATAGGTCCTCAATGTGATTTTGAATGCACTGACTGCCGATATCTGCGGATGGCTATTCCATCATGTCAAGCCCCAAGCTTGTGCCAGATCCTTCCCTTACCTCCGTTCATGTTTCTCTTCCATCCAAAAGTAATGAAAAGAGAGCCAAGGCTCTGAGAGTCAGACTCTGTTAATTTCATTTCTGGAGAAAAGTACCAAGAACATGATTCCCAATTCCAAGCCCAACTGACAAGGAGGGGGATTCAAATGAATGATGTGCTGGCATACTCATCCTGGGGTTTTGTGAAAATAAAAGAAGTCGTGCAGTCTTTGAAAATGAATACCAACTGAGTAACAGCACTATGTAGGAAAGGTTTTGTTCTCAAGGTGACCATTTCACAACTTGGACTTTTGGGGGGCTATTCTGTTTAACAAGTGATGTGCTCATCATAACTGTGTAATCAGGTGTGTAGAAAGATCACTGAACGAAGAGTCAGAATAACCGCTTTTGAGTCTTGTCTCTACCATTAAGTCAAGTTTCTAGTTCTCTGAGCCTCAGTTCCCATCTGTAAAATGGGGAGCTAATAATTTGTTACTGAATTGCAAAGTTCAGATTAACACTACATATGAAAGTACTTATAACCTGCAGAATGCTTCACCCATGTAGGGTTGATTATTATCGTTATTAGTTTCTATTTTCCAAGATGAGCTCTTTAGATGGCAAACGTGAAGATGGATGAAAGCGACATTGCAGGTGGAGCCCTCTGACTATTCCCTCGTGGGGAGAAGCAGATAGAGTACAAGATTTTGCCTCGCAGTAATGGTTCAGGGCAGCTGAGTCCTGTCGCAGAAAATTTAAAGGCCCTCCCCTTTTTCATTTCCCTCCAAGAACTTCTACCTGTAGTAATAAAAAATCCTGTGTTCGTGTCTGTGTCGCTTCATTTTGGGAACTTGACTTTTATATGAATCTCTGTCCCTGTGTGGGGCTGCTGAGTATTATTTCTGCCTCATCTTACCAGTGAAGAAAGGGAAGTATATGACATTAAATGATTTGCCCAGGTCACCCAGAAGTTTATGAAAGAGTCCATTGTTTTCTTCGTTCTCCACCTTGGTCACCACAGGAAATCCCTGCAGAGTGTCCGGGATAGTCTGATACTCAGCCTTAATTCCTTGCCAGGACCAGAAGCCATGGTTATCCCTGTAGGGACATGCATTCAACCCTCTCCCTGTCCCATATGACTGGCAGACCTTCTTTCCTGTAAGACCAAAACATTGTTAGCACACAGGGATTATAAGCAATACTCGCCCTATGCAAACCCCTTAAAGCTAGGTACTGACAGACACTAGAAGGGGACCTGGCACCCTACAGCAGAAGCACAAGCCTAGGGAGCAGCACTGGAGGAACCTAGAAAGACCTGCTCTGAAAGCCATTTGCACCTGGTTTTGAACCTCAGGCTAGCCACTTACTAGCTGTGTCACTCTGAACAAGTTACACAACCTCTCTGAACTTCTATCCCTTCACTTTTAAACTGGAGTCTTTAGTATCTACCTCAGGAGGACTATTATGAGAATTCAGTGAGCCTCCACATGCATATATAAGTGTGGGCATACACAGAGGATAAGATTGAAAGAAAGAAGGAAAGAGAAGGGGAGACTACTGGCATATGTTTAACACATGCTGGTAGTGCAAGAAACATCATTTCCAGCTCCCTTTCCTCCAACTGGCCTGCGGTTCATCTCAATGATTCTTGGCTATATGGTGCTTCTCAAGGGCTATCATAAAACACTATGGTTTTAGGTTTGAATTAAGCACTACATTGTTTGCAAGGAAAATTGTTCATCAGCACTCAGAGAGGAAAGTTATTTTATGACTTCTTAGAAGACGATTGGCCCCAGAGCAGGTAGGCCACAGGCATTGTATCCTTGTAGCTCCCTGTACTCGCCCATCATAACCCTCAAGAGGGCTCGTTGCTATTGCTTACTTCAATTTTTGTCTTTCCTGCCAAGCTCAGCCCCCTGAGGGCAGGGGAAGGGTCTGTTCCATTCATTATTTCTCTACTCACACCAAGCCTCCTACCTGTATATTCTAGCAAACCAATAACTGCTACTCATGTCTGATTGTATGAGAGGCTAACAGGAATTAAGTTCATGGGTGGTAGGTTTAAAATGGATTATTAACACGCTAAGTAGATTCCAGGCCCATTTCCTCTTTTTGATATTAGTGTGCAATGGACAATCCAGTTCTCAACAAAAGTTCCTTGTTAAGAGAAGAACCTTGGTCTGGCAGAGCCATGTATTCATTCATTCATTCATTCATTCCACAAAATTCTTTTAGCATCAACTACACACCACGGACTATTCCAGCTGGTATCCATACATAAGTGACCCCCCAAAAAACCTAAGTCCCTGCATTCTAGTAGATTACATTCTAGTGGGCAAAAACAGACAACAAACAAAAAAATACACAGTGTATCAGGTGGTGCTGAATGCTATGAAGGAAAATAAAGCTGGAATAGAGAGCCAGAGAATAAGAGAGGTGCTGTTTCAGATATTTCAGGTGCTATCTCAGTTTTAGATAGGATAACAGGAGAGGCCACAGACGAAGGGAAGTTTGAGCAGAAGCCTGAAGAAGTGAGGGACTGAGCGTGTGGGTGTCAGAGGCAGCATGTCTGAAGTAGGAGGGTCGGCCAAAGTTGACAGTCATGATTGGCTTTTCCTCTGATAGAGATTGGAAGCCATAGGACTAAGGGAAAGCTACGGGAGCCAGTATGGTGGTTGCAAAGAAAATATTATGCTTCTCAGAGCTTGCTCAGGGCAATCCTGGCTCCTCTTTCAAGCAAACGCAGGTGACCATTCTTGTCTTTGGGCTAGGGAAACAATTGTGGCTTTGTTTTATATCTTGGCCAATATTCTTACAAAGGTTTTAACGATGGAAAATGCAAACCTGCAGATATGATTCCCACACTACCTGAAGGCCAAACACCTATTTACGTTACCCAGGTTGCCGCAGGGCCTGGCCATGACTCCTTCGCTCTGGGAGGCTACTGGCCAGGAATAGCTTTTGGGAGCCAACCAAGGCAGATGCCAGCCCCCCTCTCCACCCTCACACCCAGGAATCCTTCACTGATAAATAACAGAAGAGCTAGGGCAGGGAAGAGAAGCATGCCACTTGCCCACCGAACACACACTGCAGCAGCTAGACAGTTAATCTTCCATCTAAAGAAATTTTCAGGCAGCTTCAAGATACATATTTCCAATTTCTCCTGAGAGGAGAAACTGATGGGAAAGTCGCACCTCCCAGTCAGTCCCCAGTTCACAGTGAAGAGCTTGAAAAATCACACACAAGGAGATGTGAAACCGATAAACAGAGCTGAGAGCTCCTCTGAGAAACTCAGAAACGCAGTGGCAGCTGGAAAACCTTGTTTTCCTCAGGTTTCCAAACTTCCCTCAACTAACTTCACTGTTGGTCTCCGTCTGGTGTGAAATGATTAATTCTTTTAAATGATGTAGGGCATCATAGAGATCCAGGGCTTCTTTGCTCTGCTCCGAGACTAGAAAGAGACAGATGCCATCTCACTACCTTCTGGTTGGTTTTGTTATATGACCTCTCCCCCATAAATATTTATGCTGGCAATTTAAAATGACCAAGTGATGCTCCATTTACCTGGGGCAGGCTTATCCTCGTTCATTCATTGTTTTTCTTGTACATCCTATCTGCTTTGGCCACAGGACACACTTGTCTGCTGATCTAAAGATAATACTCATATTCCCTAGTCCCAGGGGATGCAGCGCTTGGTAAAAGTTGTAGGAGCTGACCTGGACCAAGGAGCTACAAGAAGGTCAAGTAGGTTGAATGGCTTTTTAGTTTTGAAATTGTCTCACAGTGTCTTGTGAATTATTCATTGATCCAAAATTATTTGTATTAAGTGCTGAAATGTGCTGTGTTGGGGTTACAGAAATGAATAAAATGTGACCCTCAATCTCAAGGAGATCACAAATTGGTAGAAGCAGAATATGAAAATAGAAGACTAATGTGACAGTAGTGTGGGTGGTTAGTAGCCTACCCAGAAGTTTGCCCCCCCTTCCTTCCTTCTTTCCTTCCTTCCTCCCTCCCTCCCTCCCTCCTTTGCTCTCTCCCTACTTTCCTCTCTCCCACTGTCCCTTCTGCCTTCTGTCCCACTCCCCTCTTCATTACATATTATTGATCATTTAACCATAGCGATTACCAGTTGACAAATAGCACATAAGACCAAGTTGTTACCCTCAACACACTGACTTTTTAGTATTAGCCAATGTCTTAGTGAGAAGTGGTTTACTTAAGGGGACCAGTGGCTCTCAAATTACTGGGGGTTTTTTTCTTTATTTTTTTACCCCGTCAGCCACACTCTCTAGAAATATCTCAGTAGCAGACCGTAAGCAGTTTCTGAGAGTAGGAACTCAGTTATTCCAATTCTCTTCTACTTTCTGTTTATCTGGTACAGAGTAACAGCTCAATAAGTGTTGAATGAGTGAGTGAATGAATAAATAAAATATCCCAATTACCACAGAGTGGCTGGGAGACTTAACATCCCACTGGAAAATTGGATCTTTATTGGTGGCCAAACCAGATAACTCAAACCACAGTTGGAAAATTTACTTTGGTGTTTTGAGTTGTATGCCATAGACATAACTCAATAAAAATATGTGGCTCTCTTGCCCAGGAGGTTTCTAGACCCATCTAGGAATGACACTCACTGAAAATATTTTGGCAGCTCTTTTGTCAACTTCTTTCACTACTTGAAAGCTGAGTTTTAGTAGCAAGAATATTTTACCAACTCTTACCTGGAAGGTTATAATGATGCCCAAAGGGAGCCTGGAGATGACTTGGTGGAGTCCACTGTGCTTCCTGTCCATGCTAATCTCATGCCCTATTGCTATACCTTTAGGACTTAGGATCCTGGTTTGCTCTATGTCATGTGCTTGGTGTGGTGAAAGTGGTGGAAGAAGATTAAATTCGAACTTAAAGGATCAAAGGGCAAGTTGGGAGATAGGCAGTGTGATCTTGAGTCCTGTATTAGTTTCCTGTTGCTGCTATAACACGTAACCACAAATTTAGTGGCTTAAAACAATACAAATATATTCTCTTACTGTTCTTAAGGAAAGAAGTAAAAAATGAGTCTTATGAGGATAAAGCAGAGTGTCAACAGGGTTAGTTCCTTCTGGAGGCTCCTGAGTGAGTTCATTCCTTGCCTCTTCTGCGTCTAGCGGCTGCTGGCATTTCTTGGCTTCTGGCTGCATCATCCCAATCTCTGCTTTTGCAGTCACATTGCTTTCTCCTCTACTGTGGTCAAATAGCCTTCTGCTTCCCTCTCACAAAGACCTGTGTGATCACAGTGGGCCCCTCAGATAATCCAGGATAATCTCCTCATCTCATGATCTTTAATCATACCTGAAATGTCTTTTTGTTATGTCAAGTAACATTCACAGGTTCCAGGGATTAGGAGGTGCGTGTCTTTGGGGGAAGGGTCATTATTCAGTCTACCATAAGCCCTTCAGTCTTGCTGAAACTATGTATATAAATTATGGAATAAAAATGAATAGTTACATGGTGTTTTATATCACTCTTGTACTGTAAAGACCATTAAAACACACAGTTTATTGCTGTTGTTGTCATTGTCATTACCACTACTCTACTGAAGAACACCACTACATTTGCCAGTCAAAGAAGGTTCATGATCCTCAAACAGGATTCTTTTAGTGAATTCTCCCATCCCTACCCAGGTCCCAATAAACTGTGAAACTGCAAAATCTGTTTGATTATTACATTTCTTAAGGTGCAACTTACATTCAGTAAAGCACACAAATTTTAGCTTAATGAATTTTCATGTATGTTCACCTTTGACTAAACAGATCCAGATCAAGATAAGAAAATTCCTAATACCTTAGTAAGGTTTCCTCAAACCTCTTCCCAATCAGTTCCCCCAGGTACTTAATGGTCCTGTCTGGATGGGGGTTTTTTCATTCAAAAATTTGTCCTTGAGATTCCTTTGAGTTTTTGCAAAAACCAGAAGTTTATTATTTTTTTTCACTGTGTGAATATGCCATAATATATTTACCCATCCTATTTTTAATAGACATTTGGGGTATTTACAATTTGGGCTATCATGAATGAAGCTGTCATGGAATATTTTTGTGCATGTCTTTTGTTGGATATAAGCAGTCATTCCCAACAACCAAGGAAGTCCATCATAATGGAGGAGAAATAGGGAAATGAAAAGCCAATTTCACTTTTAAATACAAATAACAAATTGAATCCAGACCTAGATGTGGAGTTTTATAAACACAAAACAGGAGGGAATGTTCTTACCCAAGTTAAGGAGGTTAGCTCAGATCCAGTGGAAGAATGTCTGAGAAGTTCATAGTCAATTTCATGGCCATGATTTTGTCTGGGACAAAAACTTTGGTTCTCTGTAGGGGCTGCAAAGACCCATCAAGTGCACTTGCTGACCCGTATCAGTTAGGACAGAAAACTCTGGCAGGAATTGAATCAAACTCTGGCATGTCTCTCTCTCTCAAAGGTGGTTGGGTAGGTGGAAGAGGGCATGGTTCAAAGGCAAGTAGGGAGGACTGTGGTTTGAAAAGAAAGGAGGAGCCATTGGCAGCTTAAGGTCATGGAAATGTGGAAACAATCCATGTCAGTTTATTTTATGATCATTCCTCAGAGTTTCCATCTCACATTGGATTTTTTTCTGGGGCAGATTAAGAAGGGGAATCAATTAATGTGAATCTCATGTTACTGTAAACAGTTGGAGGTCTTAATTGGGCCAGGAGTGAGCAGGTGGTCCTTCCCCAGTCAGCTATCCTTTCACCTGTCAGTCAAATGAGGACTGGGCCTCCATCATTCATTAGCAACCATTTGTCACCTCAAACAGAGCTTTGAAAAGATTTCTTTGAACTTTGTTTGGGATTGATTTTCTGCATATGCTGAGCTGTTACTGACAAACTCTGGGCAACTGCTCCTCTGTAACAAGTGCATTAAAAGAAAGGGTGAGAGGATTTTAATAGCCTCCAAATTACAGAGCCTAGAAGGCTGGGATTCTTTCTCCACCCCGAATTCACCTCACCAACCCTTCACTTCCTGGCATTGCATTACAATGAATAACAAGAACTTTATCCTTCTTAAGAGAACTGTCTTACACTTTTGCTTATTTATTTATTTATTTATTTATTTATTTATTTATTTATTTTAATCTGCCACTAGTTCCAGACTAAAATTGATTCTTAATGATGCTTAATTAAGAACGGACTTTATACCTTGGCTTTGTCTCTTACTTTTCAAGGAATATTCAGGGAGGGTATTTGCATTATCAAGGGCTGGTTTGGAGCACTACCCAGATGGTCCTAGAGATGTGCTTTTAGCCTCTTTCTTCCATTCTTGCCCTTCTTAAGGTCAGGGGCTATGGCTGGTTTGCTCAATACTAGATGTCAAGTATGTTCCACTGTGTCTAGCACAGAGGTGATGCTCAATGAATATTTATTGAGTTCATTAACTGATTCAAAAAAACAACTAGTTGTCACTTTTGCCTTGTAAGGTAAAGACATGTTGTAACTTTCTGTAGCCAAGGAGAGTAGCCATAGTTCATCAGCCAAATAAATTGTTGGAAGGATCCAGCTTCTATTTATTGATTTACTTGTTTTACGAGTATACGAGTAAAATTTATGCGTTGTGGAAATTTTGGAAAACATACATAATTCTGATGAAGTTGTGATATCCCCTGCCATAGAGCAGGGTCTTATTTAAAGAAGCATGAGTGATCCAGCCAGAAATAACCATCTTTACCTACATTTCTGTCATATGTGGAAAGCCACTGAAGAACTTCCAACACGTGAACTCTTATTTAAATCTCTTCTTCCCCCTATTTCTTCTCTGGTACCAGAAAACATCCAGAGTCTCCATTTCTCTTCCTATCCCTCTCTCCTCTTTCAATCTCTCCCTCTCCCTCCCACGCCCTCCCCAATAGAACACTCTTGCCCTGCATGATGGCTCCACCCATCAGCTTCCCAGTCCCCTCGCTTTTCCCACCATGGGAGGCTAGTTCTGCTGTGGCTCTCAGTACATTTTCTAGAGATAATCTGTCTAAGCAACTTCAGTTCTTTCTCAGAGATCACGGAGGATGAAAGGGTGGATTTCTCCTGTCACACACACGTTAAGAATTATCATCCTATCTCAGGCAAAACTTATTAGAAAATTCAATTTAAATTAAATCTCACCATATACACATAACCAGTTTGTACTTTTTTTGTGACGATACTATAAATTACAGTATTGTATTCCACTTTTTTTTTTAACGTTTTTTTTTTTTTAAATTTTTTTCAGCGTTTTTTATTTATTTTTGGGACAGAGAGAGACAGAGCATGAACGGGGGAGGGGCAGAGAGAGAGGGAGACACAGAATCGGAAACAGGCTCCAGGCTCTGAGCCATCAGCCCAGAGCCCGACGCGGGGCTCGAACTCACGGACCGCGAGATCGTGACCTGGCTGAAGTCGGACGCTTAACCGACTGCGCCACCCAGGCGCCCCGTATTCCACTTTTTAACTTAGCATTTTGAGCGTTTTCCCATGTAATTAAATAATGTAAAAAATGATTTATAGGTGCTGCCAGTACTCAGTCTTACGGAGGCCACATTGTTTTAGACAATTCTTCTATTGTTGGGCATTTGGGTTGATGTGAGGTTTTTATATTTCTCTTCAATTCCATGCCATAGGGAAGGCATCGGCTCTAAAAAGTGGACTTTGCCAGAAGACAGGCACCAGCATAATGAAAGGGGGGCACTTTCATTATGGACCTAGGTCTCAACATTTACTATACACATTTTCCTCTTGCTGGTTTGGCCTCCTGGGGGTCAGAAACTGAAGCTGTAATCAGTGGAAGCCAAGTGTGCGGGCTGCCAACTTGACTCACATTAGGAAGTTCCCAAATCTCCTGGGCTGTATCTTTCTTTAGAACCTGACAGATCCAGGCATAGTGCAAATTAAATAGGATGAGCCAAGCCAAATCTCCCCATCTTTCAAATTTCTGAGCGTAGGTCTGAAGCAGCAAGGGGACTTTTAACACTGACCTCTGGTAAAAAATGATAACACACTTCTGTTAATGGACCTGGAAAACCCCCAATAGCTAGAATCGGTGTGTGTGTGTGGGGGGGGTGGTATTTTGCATTCTCAATTTTATTAGTTTGGTTCACTCTACCAGATTTTTATACTCTGTTCCTTAGGAACTATGGAATGCCTATAAACCCTGAAAACTGCACTGAACTTTGGGAATTGATCCAGTTCTGGTTGCTAAACAGATAAAAAATAGGAAAAAAAAAGGAGCTTGTCAGAGGATAAGCCTCATTTCAGTGCTTGCCAGTCTTCATATGTGAAGCCCTGGGACTATTCTGCCTCAGTTTATTTGTAAGGGAGATTAACAAACAATCGTCTTGGGGGGCACTCGCCATGTGTCCTGAACATCCCACTGCTAAGTAAGCACGTGCTGGCTGACACCGTCTTTCAGTGGGCAGAGTTCTTTGAGAGTCAACACAGATCCATATGGAAAGCCGAGTTCATCCCTTAAGATCCCTTCAGTGTTGGTTTTTGGCCAGGATCATGTTTTTGGATCACCAGAGAACACGTGCTTTTTGGTGTATTTCCTCTGGCTAGCTTTATGCTTTTTGGTTAGGGAAAGGAGGCAGCGTGTCATCCCCCTGCTTTGCTTACAAAGGTGGCCGTTCTGGCATTACATAAAAAATGAAATAATGGGGAAAATGTGACCAACACTGGGATGGTAATGTTAATAAGTAATCAGGCCAAGGTGTATGCGAGACAGGTGTGAATGGGACACCAGGGCCTAATGGCTGTCTCTTCGTGGATGGGGCCTAATTTCTTGACACTAAACATGGACAAACCAGAGGTTGTGTTAATTGGGAATGACAGCATGTATCCTGTCTGTGCTAGTGTTTTGTTGAGGTTGACAAAAGTTGACTAAGCCGGGTACATTGTGCTAGGAATTGGGCATTGTTTTTGACACTGACCTATCCTTCTCTACTAATATTAGCTCTTTAATGAGGTCATGCTGGTATCAATTTTTAATATATAAAAATTCGTAAATATCTGACCTTTTAGCTGCTGAGGAGACCTTCACAATCTTGTCATCATCTGCACAGATTCTTGTTTTTTGTGTTTTTCTCCTATCTTCTTTTACGTCCATGCTTTTATATTTGTCTTTAAAAATTTTTTTTTAATTTAAAAATACCACAATCAATTTTCATGTTGGAATTACATAACATTCCATTGTTTTAAGAGCCACTCTATTGGTCAGCTACCTTGAAGGATGGGACTTACATTCTTTCCATCTCTGTGTTAATACATTTATATTGTTCTTTCTTTAGTGGTACGGCAACTTTGGAACATTGTAGAAACCATAGGGTATTCTTGTAACACACTGTGTCCAGATCACTTACCCGATGAGGACCAACACAAAAAACACTCTTGTAAAGGTTTAGTCTGTTATGGTACTATGGCAGATCTCTCTATCTCCTGCACTGAAGGCAGTGCTGAAAGCAATCATTGGAGGTACTGTACCTAAGATATAATGCATCTGTATCTAGCTTGCTATTTATAATTTTAGCACATCGATGGTATCAGAAAAACAGAACAGCTCTGTTTAAAAATCCTTGGCAATCTATGGTAATCTTCTTCATTTACCTCATCACGTTTGCAAGGTAAAGTTGATATTGAAACTAAACTCTGGGAGTCCTGTCTTAGATATCACCAAAGAGTTAAAGAATGAAATTCATAGCTTAGATTTTTCTCATCTGTACTTTGGGAATAAGATTTGAACACATAGCACCAGGTACTGGCAAAACTGTAAGTTAAAAATGACTAGATGGATAGGGTATCAGGAGTTCAGATGATGGCAGGAATTGATGAGGTGGAGTAGGTAGCTTCACAGGACAATTTGGAATGAGAGAGGAAACTGAGGCAAAATTAATAATGGCTTAAAGTATTGAGTCTTTTGAGAATATTTCTATGTAATAAACCGGAAAATCTTCAAGAACTAAAGGACTGACTCTATTACAATGGACTATCAGGCCAAATGACAAGTGGTGAGGATAATTTGGGGTCAAGGATTTTAGCACAGAGCCCGTAAGTCACTGAATAAGCTATCCCTCTTAAAATGCCTCTTTAAGCTGAGTTTTGATAGGCAATGCCTTTGGGCACTAAATCTTTGAAATAAGGCAATTTCTCAGAAAGAGTAATTAGTGCCTTGCTGTGGAACTGCCTCTGGGGCCTATGCTTTGGGACCACTTTAGAACTGAGGCTGCTTTGTCACATAGTGCTTCAGGTGACTGTCAGAAACAAATCCTCTTTATGCATCCTTTTCCTTGCAGCTGATGGTTTTAATCTGGTGAAACCTGGAAGCCTGATAAAAGTGAGATTCCCTTGCTTAGAGCTGTGATGGCATCTGCACCAGAGTTTAGTTAGAAGTGGTTAGACCAGAGCCTGCGAGGCACAGGCTCCTGACCAGACTCACAAGGATGTGGCTGGAGATACTGAGAGTTCTCAGTGCTGAGTTGTCATGGGCCATTGTCATTGATCCCAGATGCCACTGGCTACTTTGGGAGATAGCTGATGGTGGTACCTGTTAAGTCTGGCAGTAGAAAATGAGCAAAAAATCCAGGAAGGTAGGTAAACATCATCCTTACCATATTCTAGAGACTTCCTGGATCTAGCCCTTGCCTGCTTATCCACCCCATCTCTCACTACCCTCCCCTCATTTATTATTATCCAGCCCTAATGATTTTGGAACAGGCCACCAGTTGGTTTCTACCTCAGGACATTCAGACTTACCATACAAGATGAACCTCCATCCTGTGTTTGGCTCATTGTCTTCCTTCAGTTTCATCTTCTATATCACCTCCTAAGATCATGCTCCCCCAATCACTCTCCCTAAGTTACCCTAATATTACTTTAGTCACATGGATTATCTAGAAATATCCCATAAATTTGTTTATTTCTAGCTTATTTCTAGAATATAAATTTCTTTGAGAGCAGGGAGTGTTTCTGTTCTTTTCACACTGTCTTCCAGATGCCTAGAATGGTACCTGCCATATAGTAACTGCTGAGTAAATATTTCTTGCGTGGATAAATAAATAAGTGGACAAACAGGGGAGCCAACATAGGAACTGAGAGGTAGAGAAAAAGAAAGCTTTGGAGTATAAGGCCATGAAAAAATAACAAAGAATTAAGCAACAAAATAGTTATTGGGACCAAGTAAAATGTCAAACTCAGTTTAGTAATAAATACTGACCTGATGAAAAGCCACTGACATAGGTCCTTAAGTTTGTTCTAATTAGCAGTCACTTTTAGACTTACAGCCTGTAGTATGGCTGAGCCTGCATGAGGGTTAAGTCATTTTTAGAGTTGCGGGCCTTGAGCTAGAAAAGCAAGTGGACATTACAAACAAAATCGGAAACCAGATCAGCAAATCCCAGACTGGTATTGGTGCTACCACATCCCTCTCTGCACAGATGGCAGACATTGCTAATAGATGACAGAATCTTTATTGCCAATCTAGCAACCACCGACCACTAGAATGTAAACTCCATTTGGGCAGGACTTTTGTCTATTCACTGTTTTATTCTCTGCTCCTAGAACAGTGCCTTTTACTTGTAGAAATGCAATAAATATTTGTTGAATTAAATATTTGATGAGTGACTCAATCAGACTTGACAAATGAGATACATTTTATTTGCCATCCCTGACCTAAAGCAAAAAAGATAAGGAATTAAAATTGGATTCAGAGAAGTGTTATCATAAAAGAGTAACAACTAATCTGGTCATTCTGAGAAGTGTTTCCATGCTGAGAATAGGCACCTGCCTCACCATCTCCCTAAAGTACAAAGCCTGGGGTTGTTCCTTCAGTTTGCTATAAATTTGAAGCAACTCAGCTAAGATCCAAGATGCATTCTCTTTGTGCCAAATTATACTACTTAGCAAAAAAATGTGATAGCAGTATATCAGGTTATTGTCATACTGCAAGGACATCCATTCAACATTTATTTATTGCCTACTATACACTTATATTGTCCTCCATGATGAGATTTTTGAGCCTAAATTTCTACTTCCAGAGAGGAGAATTTCTCCAGCAAACATTTCTCAAAAAGTCACTGTTCAAAAAGAGATTTGTCTGGCAGTGATTTTATCTATTAACATACTGTTTATCCATCACAGAGGCTATAGCTGAAATCGTACATGGGTTTCATAATTAAGAACATGATCTCTTTTTAATTCATTCATTTATACAATCAATATTTTTTGAGAACCTACTATGTGTCAGGCCTGTGCTGGGGATACAGTAATGAAAAATAATGATCAATAATAAGAAAAACCAAAATCTTTTTCATGTAGATTATATCTTAATAAGGAAAATAGACAGTTAACAAATCAAAGCATAAATATATAATACAATCTCAGTAATGACAGAAAACTTGTTTCAGTCGAGTAGTGGAAACAGGAACTTGATTAGAATGGGTTCAAAAAAGAATGAGATGTTAGGACATAAAATAGTGATATAGGACAATTTTTAAAAATGGGTTTTGTTTTATAGGGAAGCCAAAAAAAATGGTTGAAGGAGTAAGAGTATTAGGAGCAAGGATTTTATTAAGGTGAGAGATTGTTTCAGAGCTGCTGGCAATGACCCACTGGATGGGGGAATTTCACAAAAAAGAGAGGGGATAATTGCAGGAACAGTGTCTTGGAGGAGACATGAGGGGGCAGGAAGTAGTAAGCACATAGCTTTTATTTTGAGGAAGGTTAATGCCATTCTATACTTAAGTGCTAACTCATCTGGGAAGAGATAAAATTACCTTACTCTCATCCCCATCTGTGTTTCTTCATGCCAGCCTACCGTCAGCCATATTGGAGAAACTGAGGCAGTTTAGTAGCTGGCTCACGACTGAACCTGGGGATGCCAAGAGAAATGAAGCAGAATTCTTGCCTTCAAGGACATCTCAGTCTAGTAGACTTCTGGAAAAATACACCCCTCTCCTCATATTGAAGAGAGGTTTTCTCCCAGAGAATGACTTGATCATTTAATTGATTTTGTTGAGTCATTTTAAATCCAGATTTTTATTAACCTTTCTTTCTTTTACACCCATTCTTGAGTATCTTGCCTTGAATTCATAAACTCCAATTAGGTATTCTTGGCTAATAACTTTGCCATGAAAATATCTCAAACTATTAAAGTCTTGAATAAAGTATTCTGTGCTTGACACTCCCCACAAACCTCATAGGATTTGAAAAACTTGAAGTATGCAGAGGGAAATCAGACTAAATGCTCACATATATTTTATTAGAAACATTTCTTTAAAAACATGAAGACAAGGGGGGAAAAAAAGACCAAATTCAATTTTCGAGCCTGGCACTTCAAGTTCTCCACAGATAGCTCTATTCTAAACAGTAAAAATAAAATCAGCTTTGTTCCTGAGCATATGCTTTTGACATTTTTTTTCCTTGAAGTCTGTGAATTATTAATAAACTAATTTCTCTTTATAGTTCAATCTTTGGAGATTTAAAGTGTTCACTCAAATGCACAGGGCAGAGATAGAGCTTCAGTTCCAATCAGCTCCAATCCTCTCCAGAGATGCTGGCCTTGAGGTATCTCTGAGTCTTTGATATCAATCTTTGATCCGACTGGGAATTTCTGATCATTTCTAGAACTAGTCTGTTAATACCACTTAATGCCCTATTTAAGTTGGACCATTCTGCCAGCTGATTTTATGCTTTCACTTTGCTCCTGAGATACTTTATGTGTGTGTTTATGGCATACATATGTACATATATCTCGCTATATAGTTGTACTTGATGGATTATTTCTTGGCAGGTTGTGTTAGAAGGCAGAATTTTTGATAACAGAGGATGTCTAGTATATTGGAAGCTCTTGTAATGAACCACATTGGAGCTAAGTACCACCGAGAGTTCTTTCACCCTCTCAGTGGAGCTTAGTGAAGAGAACTTTGGGCTCTATAGAGAAAATAAGTTTGCAAAACTCAGAACTGTATGACAGTGGAATAGGTGAACTTTGGATTAAGTTCCTTCCATCCATCCTGCACCGGTGACCAATGGTCAGGGTGAGGAGGGAGAGAGGATTCCTCCATTAGCTGAAGTCACTTCCAACATTATAATTCTATTCCCTCCTATGGCCTCAATGTATGAAAATTATCATTCTTTTTTGTTGTTGTTTGTTTTTTTTTTATTGAGGGAGAAACTGAGACACTGTGTTTAATTGACTTGCCTCATATCCTGCATGCTATATTAAGGGACTGAGCATGCTTTCCCATCTATTTAATAGACCTTAGGGGGATTCAGATTCTGGATGAGGTCTTCTGCCTCTCTGATCTCTGGTCTATATTATTGATCCAAAAGGAAAAAAAAAAAAATCTAGCAAACACAGGCCAAGCCTTATGCACCAGTTTCTTGCCCCTCGCTCCCTTGATACTCTCTGAGGGAAGTGGCTTCATACTGAACCCATCCCTGCCTTTTTCCCTCTTCCCTCTCCCTTAACAACCTGCTAGATTATTACCAAGATACAGGGATCAAGCGAGAGGATCGCCAGGCGACCATGTCGAAAGAGCCGCTTAGCAGGAGCACCAAAGAATTCAGTCTTTGCCAACATTGCCAGCTCATGCAGGCAGCAAACTTGCCTCCCTCCTGAGAGGCCTGGGTCAGAACCTGAGCCACAGAAGCAAAGGGAGGAGGAGGAAGGGAAAGCAGAAGAAGAAACGAAAGCTTTTCCTTTTTTATTTTTAAAGCCAGTTCTATTCTGGGACTTTATTTACTTTTTTTGTTTGGCTCCAGGGGTTAAAGGGCTCACAGTAATGGAAACTGGAGGCCACCACTTTATTACTCTTCCTCTGGACTCTCAGGACTGGTTTACTTGGTGCTGAGTATCAGCTTCGTCAGTTTTTCTCACCCAGGACCTCTGCCTCATCCAGCCCTATGAACTCCCTCTGTCCAGGACCTGGGAAAAGTCAGCTCAGCTGTAGCCATTGCCAGCCTCAGCCAATTGGAGGTTCAAGTGGTTGTCCATATGAAACAGCATTTCCTTTACCAGTGTTAACCCGTCTCCTTAAAGACCCAGAAATCTTTGGGATGAAAGAAAATGCTTGTCAAAGAAAAACTTTTTTTTTTTTCATATTTTGTAGTATTTTTAGCCTTTCCAGGTTTACTTTTAAAGATTTTGGTTCTCCCTCTTCTCTCAAACTCCTGGGCTTCTTCTAAAGAAATATGTCCTTATCCTACCATTATACATATTGCAGAAATGTGTGTCAATAGCATGTCACATTTCTTTGTAGAGGTGGATTTGATATAAAATGCATCAGATCCTTTTCTGGAAGGAAGAAGAATATGTCAAGAATGGCATAGAGAGTCTCTAATAGGCACCACATCAAGGTTCTCCAGAGAAATAGAACCAGGAGCTGGATCACATGATGATGGGACTGGCAAGTCTGAAATCTATAAGGCAGGTCAGGAGACTAGATACTCAGGCAGGAATTGATGGTACAGTCTTAGGACACATGTTTTTCTTCTCTGGGAAATCTCAATTTTCCTCTTAAGGCTCAACCATACGATCTAACACTAATCTTCTTTACTTAAAGTCAACTGATTGTAGATGGCAATCACACCTACAAAATTCCTTCACAGCAACACCTAGATTAGTGCTTGATTATTTCACTGGGTTCTAAGCCTAGCAAACTCGACACATAAAATTAATCATCACATGCCCCACCAAGTCCTTTCATTTATATTTAATGACTCTCTCTAATTCATTCACTTCCCTCTATAATCCCACTCACCACCCTAATCCAAACTGTTGTCATCTCTCCTGAAGCAATACAACTTCTTAATTTGTCTCCCTGGCTACACTTTTCCCTCCACTCTGCAAGCAGAATAATCTTTTCAACATGTAAATCTGATCCTGTAGCCCTCTGCTTAAAATCACTCAATTGCATTTGCCTGGATCTAGGATCAGTCACCACTTCTTAGCACCATGGAAGAAGCCCTGAAATGTTGGATTCTTCCAATTTCTGCAGGCTTCTCCATGTTTTGTGCATTCCAGCCACACTAGCCATTCAGTATCTTGTATCTGTCCCTTCTGCCATATGGTCTTTGTTGGCCAGTTGCAACAGAACTGTTGCTTCTGCTTGACAGCTTGTTCCCTCCTCCGGGGCCTGGGTAACTCCTACTTATGGCCATTAGTCAACCTATTCTTTTCTCCACTACCCTGACCAGATCAAATCCTCTAATTATATATTATCATAGCCCACACCTCTTCTTTGGAAGATGCATTGCATTAGACAGATTATATTCATTTGTATGATTATTTGATTGATGTCTATGTTATCCCTAGACATTGCTCTGTGAAGATAGCAGTGATGACTAACTTGCACACTACCACATGGCTAATGTCCAGTATGGTGTTGATTCATGGAGGGTACTCAGTAAATATTATTGACTGAATATAAGGATGAATTGTCCAAGTTAAGATGGAGGTCATGAAAGGATGCTGGTTACATCCTGCCCCTTATCCTTACCCATTTCACACTCTTCTCCCCATATCTTGGACACAGCTACAGTTTCCTCTGACTTACAATCTTACCTCACAGTTGGACACTGAGACTAGGAGTTTCAAAAATGGCCAGGAAATCAATGGTAATTACTGCATTTCAACCTATTTGGCTGCTCCTTTGAGCTTGTTTGGTACCTAGACCCCTCACACACATCTAGTGTCTTTAGTCCACTACACATTTCTATATTTATTTTATTTTATTTTATTTTATTTTATTTTATTTTAAGAGAGAAAGAGAGCACAAGTGGGAGAGAGCAGAGGGAGTTAGAGAGAGAGAGAGAGAGAGAGAGAGAGAGAGAGAAGGAGATGAGAAATCTTCAGCAGGCTCCATGCTCAGCATGGAGACTGATGCCAGACTCAACCTCAGGAGCCTGGGATCATGACCTGAGCCAAAATCCAGACTCAGACACTCAAGCCACTGAGCCACCCAGGTGCCTCCCCCCAACATTTTTGTAGTTTTGAAGATAGTTCTAATATTTTAAAATAAAAAAATTTGGGGCACCTGGATGGCTGGGTCGGTTAAGTGTCCAACTTCGGCTTAGATCATGATCTCACAGGTCATGAGTTCGAGCCCTGCATCCGGCTCTGTGCTGACAGCTCAGAGCCTGGAACCTGCTTCGGATTCTGTGTCTCCCTCTCTTTCCCCTCTCCTACTCACACACTCTCTCTCTCTCTCTCAACAATAAAAAAAAAAAAAACATTAAAAGCATTTTAAAAAATAAAATAATAAAAAATTTTTATCTAAAATATAAATTTATGACTTTCCATTAAAAAAGAACAAAAAAGTTCTATCTACCCTGGGCCTATCATCTAATATGGCAAAAATGAACTTGAGTTGAGTAGCCACTGTCCATGAGTTGAGAAAGGACAGGTGTCCTCCCCTGTGTACATTGGAGTTTGAGGCTCCTGCTATAACTGATGACAAGCTACCAATTAGCTTACTTTTCTCTCTCCTTCTCCTCTATTCTGCAATAAACTCCAAGGATCATGTTGGTGGAGGCGGGGGGGGGGGGGAATGCAATAATTTAAAAACAAAGAGCCATCTGATGTCCTGTCTACGGATGCTCTCTGCTATAAGCTGTGGCTGACCACGGCAAGGCCAGCACTCTCTATTGTTCACTTAAAAGCCTTTTGATTTGGGTGGGCCAAGGATGAAGCAAGGCTGTGAGTTTACGGGCAGTTTCTCTACAAAAACTGAAACAATTGCTGTATCCGCTTTTGTCTGTAGAATGGGAGTGAAAATACTTAGCAGAACTGACAGCCAAAATGGCACAGTATGAAGGCCATGCACACGAATTTTTTATGGCCTTACTTCTCCCGGGAACTTAAGAAAATTCCCTGAGCTTGTGACCTTCCACTGGATGCAATACAAAGGGTTGTTATTTGCTAGATTCTCATGCTTAAAGGAAAAAAAAAAAAAAAAAAGGAAGTCCAGATGAAAGTTAAAAATAGGGCATGTGAATTTAATGCAACTTTCTCTGGGATCATAAGTCTGGTGAAAGGAAATAAAGAAGGAAGAAAAAATAGACACTATATTAAGTGAGCTTCCTGGAAGAATGTTATTTGCTCACAAATATTTATCCAGAGAACTCCTCAGACTAATTCCTCATTAACAAAAGTGTCCTGGAATGTAGGTGGAATCCATCCGAACATCCTCAAAGGAAACTTGATAGCTCAGAAAAATCCCAGGCTTAGAGACATTTTCCCTGTTCTGTAGATTTTTCCCAACTACTCTTATCCCTTACTAAGTATTTTTTTCAGAATATCTAGAACACACACGTACAACACTCCCACCTTTCTGGAAGTCAGAATTTTGCTTTGGGTCATATGGCTGAGTCAGAAAAGAACACCCTATCATTTCCAAATTCCAGGGTCCATAGTAAAAGGGACCCTTCTACTTAGCAGACAGGATTCACAGATAATAAACAAACATTGTTTTCTGCAGTTTGGTCAAAGGCAGGGATGATGAGTCTAAACTTCCAATTCTGCCTCTGAAGCATTATTCCAATCAGGGAATTATGCTGCAGGTGGAGACATGTCCCTGGGAAAGAAACCATCTGCTTCCATACAAATGTCATCAGTAATAAAGAAAGATGGGAGAGCCATGTGATTGAGGAATTGGATCACATCCATATCAGATCTGCTTTTCAGTTGTAAAAACAGTTAAGTTACCCTCAATTATTCTTATGCACTATGTGAAAACCTTTTCTTAGCTTTATCAAGGTCCAGAAAGAGACACAAGAGCCTGGTGACTGTTTTCGAAAATGATCATTTCTGAATTCTGCCTCAAACTCCATATGCCACTTCCTGGTTCAGGAGCAAGAGGCTTGGGGGAAAATAAGTTTAAGCTCATAAAAACACTCAAAGGGCATACTGGTCATCAAACAGCTCTGAGCAAACTGCATTTGCAAATGAATCTGAAAACATGTGGATTCAATTTTCCTTGAAATGCCCAGAGGTTAAAAAATTAAAGGGGGAATGGTTGGCAGAAAAAGGCTGGGGTTTGGCTATGTGCACCAGTTTCTGAAACATAAATTGATTGTTTTGCCAGAAAGAAAATATTACCTGGTCCCCCTTCTCAATCACATCTCTAACTTAATTATCAGTGGCCCCATTTCTCATTGTGCCTGCAAAGTGGACAGGAGACTTGAGCTCATTTGAAAGAAAGCAAGTTTTGTTCATTCCCAGGGTGGCCTTGTATGTGGCTGACCCAGGATCTCAGTACTGTCATGGGTTTCAACTCAGTGACACAGTGGCAAGAAAACCATCTGCTAGCAAAGTCATTTCTCCTCTGCCTATTGCCTCCCATCTGCCTCCACTCATCAAGTTTTACCCCTCTTTTTCCTTCCGCCAACCCCCTAAATAATACCTTTTTTATGACCAAATAAACACAGGCAAATGTGGAACTGCTTTAGAGCAAATCCAAACTGTTTTAAAAGATCATGAAAATAGAGTGGGTGGGGGAAAAACTACATCTGTGAAAAAGCAGTGATTAGCCTTAAAACAATGTGAGGCCAACGGCACAGAGTCCCATTACAAGATGATGTGTGGTGCCTGTAAGTGGCTGTTCCTGGTCTCTGAGGTAGCAAAATTGTCACATGTTTCTGTTGTTGCCATGGCAATAATCTGTAATTGTGCAGAAAATCCACAGAACTCACAAGCAACTCCTTAGTGGATTGGGCTGAAAGAAAATCAAACCCGTGAAAGCCCTGAATTGATGTGGTTATGAGAGTGCGTTGGCCAAGCTGGTCCAGTTTAAGCTGACCTGATTTTGCGGATTTCCTTCCCCTGGCCCCTATCTAGCTATGGTGAACTCCCTCTTTATGTATATTTTTCGCACTTTTATGTTCCTAGCCGGTGAGAGGCATAAATCCTACTCAGCTAGGGAAATGCTTCAGCTCATTGCTTAGAATTCTGAGTGCACAGTTTGGGATCTATAGGGTGGGAATTATGGCTGCCAGAACTTCTAGACCTTGGGCTAGCACTGAAGATGGAGGCCTGATTTGTCCATAAAGGTGAAAAACATTGAGTGTCCGCAAGGCCAGGTGGATATTTCCCCCCAACAGGGACACAGTGGGGAGGAGATTAGTGCAGCAAGGATGTGTTTTTCCTGGGGTAGCTTGGCAACCGAGTACACACACATGTACAACACACCCATCTGAAGGCGTGCCAAGACTCGCCTTCTTTAAGGCAAGCTAATACAAACCATGCCCAAAACATGGCCAGGAAACAGAAGGTAGGTAGCACGTCTCCTTTCTGCACTAGATGCTGTATGACGTTTATGTATGTATCAGCCGTCAACCCCAAATGTTTGAGGGCATGAGTGAGTGTGGGGGCCCCTGTCAGAAAATTGAGCAGGAAGAGGGGCCAGACAAATCACTCTCATGTTCCAAACTTCAGTGAGAATCCCATGGGAACGCAGCTTCCAAGTAGATCCCATGAGAACATCTGGGATGAGGATACTCACGCCAGGCCCTAAACCCAGACTCGTTAGTAATAATGCCTCATTTTTTCTCATGTATTTATTTATCCTCTCATATACTGTGAGTATGATTTACGTTCCTTCTACAACTTTTCCTAGTGGGAGCCAGGAAAGCAAGGTGGAGAATGAACACCAAGCTATTAGGAGGCTTTCTCTTGGATACCCTCTCATTTGAGGTTACTCAATTGCAGGCAACAGAAACTCAGTTTGCTTAATTTAAGCAGAAAGGAACGTATCATAGGAGAGTGGAGGGCTCATGGATTTTGGGAAAGGCTTGAGAATCAAAATAGGAAACAGGAACCTAACAGCTTAGGATTCTAAGTAGCAACAACAACAAAATGAGCAGTTTGATCATAGTTTGTCCCTAGAATTCTTAGCTTCAACTGCTTTACTCTTCTGTCATTTTCTCGAGATTCAAAATCTTGGGAAAAAGAGTCTGAATTGCCTAATTGGAATCAGAAACCCAGTTCTCTCTCTTGGAACAGACATGAGAGGGAAAGAAGGGAAAGTGTAGCTCTTAACTTAGAGTCTCATCAAGATTCCATAGAGTGGGAGAGAGATACTTTCTCAAAACAAATCCTAAAGTGCACTCAGGAAGGGAGGAGATTGAGGATTGTGATAGTTGAGGTGTTGGCTTGGAAGAGAGAGTCAATGACTAATGTTCAGCATTGTAGCCTGGAGGGAACGTTGAATAGTGGAAGTGTCGATCAACTGACATACATCCATATGCCTGAGCAGAGATTTGCTAAGGAAAATTGGAACAGAAAGGTTAGGTAGATGGGGAGTGAGTGAAGAAGAATCTAGAAAATATTTTGTTTGGCATCTGAAAGAATTTAGAAAAAAGGTTGTTAAAAACAACCTGATTTGACACCAGCCATGCTAATGGGGTAGACTTCCTGCTAGTCAGAGCTCCCGGTTAATGTCCACTTCTCAGCGTGTCTGATTACGGGTTGAAGTTGACCGATCAGCAAACTACTCAATTATAAGCCCATCTTCTCCCTGTGGTGCCACTAATTAAAACAGGAACCATGTTGCAGCTCACACTCTCCATGCAGTTCCACCTTCCAAAAGCTGAATCAGTCACTACAATTAGCTGTTGTCAGTGGAATCAGCCTGCCTTTCCCTTTTTCCGATCCCGTTCCTGTTTGGTGTGAATTCATCTCTGAAAAACCTTCCCTTGGGGTGATTGGTCTCCCCCCATACCCTCAGCTGTGAGAAAGGAACACATGTGGCGGGAGCTTTGAAATGCAACCTCAAGATGCAGCTATGTGGAAATCTCAGTGTTCTGGAATGCTCTGACCTTTTGTCCTGCCAAGTGCCATTCTTTTTTTCTGCAATCATGTCATGAAGGGTATTCCTACATGAATTTAATTTTTAAGAGGAGAGGAAGAAGAAAAAATACATGGCTCAGTATGGATCCATTTGCAGGAAAGTTGTTCTTCAGGCAGCTGGGACAAAGAGCAGCATTTTTTTTATTATTATTATTTTTCTGTCTTGATGAACATAATGGACCACTTGGGTAATTTCAGCTGTAAATGTACTTCTCTATAACGGGATGATGCTTCCATGTGTAAGAGTGGAGAGAGAAAAGATGTTGAGAAGCACCATGGTGACAGGCTAGCAGAACAGGGGCTTGCTCCATGACTACTGAGCATATCCTAAACTCTCTTGAATGCCAAGTCCATGGCTTCCCAACCAGAGAGAGGAACTTTTGTGAACTTCTCAAGGTCCAGTTCAAATCTCCATTAGTATTAAAATCAATACCCCTGGCCGGAAACAAGATGACATTTCTGGCATCCTTCCAGAGAGACTGCCAATTAGCCTCCAGCAGAAAGGTCTCGGCCGGCACTCCTCTTAATGTCCCTTTTCCCTTGAAGAGGCAACTTTAGGTGCCTTTGTCTTTTAGTACAAACTTTTCCATTCAGTGTTTGATGACTCTGATGTTTTCTCCCCAAAATAAACTTCTAAGTTTCTCTATCAAAAATTTTTCTTCTCAAAACAACTGTGCACATTGAAAAGTTTCTAAGAACATCCCCGCACTCAATTGTAGAGGGGCAGACCAATCTCAGGGTCACTGCACAGATACAGTATCATAAATGAGAATAGAATGTAGCTAAATGTTTCGTATAAAGCAATGATTAAGTGCCTTGACTCTGGGGTTAAAAAGATTTTCATTTCAATTCTGAAATCACTAATTAATTCATCTCTGGGTGTCAGTTTCCAAATCCATAAAATGAAAAGTATAATAATGCCTACCTCATATGGTTATTGGGAGGGTTCATTGAAATGAGGGTTAAAGTACTGGGCATAGTATTTGTCACATAGAAAGTGCTCAATAAATGGTGAGAGTTATTACTGAATAATTTGCACCTTGGACAGAATTCCCAAGCAGGTGACCGGTTAAAGTGGGCAAGGAGGAAGGAGTGTCTAGAGCTCTGGAACCCTTATGATATGCTCACCATGCATTAGCATAGGACTTCTGATGGTCTGTGTGTCTTCATATTACCCAGATCTCTTTGTCACTTTGTTTCTACCACTTACATTTTGATATAATCATGCCTTCAGTCCTGAATCTCCTACCTTGGGGAAGATGTCCACAATGGGATATGGGGAGCTGCAGATGACTCAAAACCTCATTTATTTATCAATGTTCTTTATCCTATGTGACTTCAAGTTACTAGTCAGATGACAAAAATGGAGCAGGAAACACAGACACACACATACACACATTAAACCAGAGTCATCCTGTTCCACAGACACATGTTCTCAAAGCTAAACACTCAGTGACTATCCACGTATCTGTTGATGGAACATCTTGGAAATGGAGATCGTTTTGTATATTCCACATTTGAGATTGATTTAGGTTGGGATGACAAACTGATATCAGCCAAAGTTCAAGTCAGCTCAGAGATGGAGAAATGGGGTCCACAAATGGCCAGTTTCCTCTAACCCAGTGCCTCTCTGACCGTTCACACTCTAAGCAGGGGACAGGGCCTATGCTAACAAGGAGTTTTCAAGGGAGGACAGAGTAATATTAGGGAGATGGTGGGTGGGGTTCAGGAAATAGCATGACTAGCTCTTACACAGGCTCAGGTTGCTCACTGTCATATACAATAAATCTGCTGAAAATGTTAAGGCAATTAAATAAAATAAAGAGAATACAAATGTGGAAAAAAGCAATTGTAATTGGATATTCCAGAACTTGAGACCCAGGCATAATGTTTTTATAATAGTGTATATAAGACAGTGTTCTATTCAATAACATAACAAGGATTATGTAATTGAACAACATTATTTCAAAATATTTTCTGGGTTGGATCTTATGTCCCAGCATCTCAAATACACACAGTTCTAGTTATGGGAATCTGCAGTATTAGGACAATGAGCTCCAGCCCACAGAACATCTGGCTTCAACCACTGTTCCCAATCTCTTGTTTTTATAAGCAATAAATTGGGAGAGCCAGGTCTGCATGCTTGGGTGATTTGATTCACTTGATGCACAGATAATTTTGGCCACTTGTTATAGCTAGTAGTCATAGGTACCTGACTTCAATCCCTAAAAGTAAAAATGGTTATAGTCTTTCCAGTTAGTCATTTAAGGATATTTTAGGTCCCTGTTACCTACATAATACTTCATGATGGGTCATGATTAAGTCATTTACAAAAATATTTATTGAGAACCAATGATGACACAAGTTCCCTTCTCTCACAAACTTACAATCCAGCAGGGGAGACAGACATTAGATAAATCAACACCTAGATGATTATTTGATTACAGTTGTGAAGAATGATTCAGAGGAGAAGGATGAGGTGCCATAAGGATGGATGCTCACTTGGTCTGGAGGTCAGCAAGACTTCTCTGATAAAAACAACACTTAAGACATCTAAATCAATGGCTGTGTTGGTCAAGGGAAAGGGGAAGAGGTAGGAGAGGAGAAGTGCAGTCTAGAGTTGCAAAAGCCTAGAGGCAGAAGGGATAAGATATATTGAGGAACTAGAGGAAGGCCAATATGGCGGGAGTATGAGAGTTACAGGGGAGCTTGGCAGGAGATGAGACGGAGGAGGTAGGCAGGGCCCATGCTGAGGACAACAATCTTATTTGCAAAGGTACCATCTAATAGAGAAGCAGCTGCTTCTCCAAAGTAAATTTTGTTGATTAGGCTCTCAAAAAATATTTATCTAATGTATAATTACTCCTTGCAATTTGTTCCCACCACTGGTGAAAGGAAAAAGAAACAATTCAATATCAATCCTACTCATTGTGGGTCGGTACAAAGCACAACACATTTCTGTTACCAATGTTTCCTGAATTTCTGCCATTCATGGGTTAGTCAGGATTCTCCAAAGGGACAGTGCATATATCTAGGACTTAAGAAAAATTAGGGGTGAATATGGAGACTAGGAAGTCCCAGCATCTACAGTTGCCAAGCTGGAGAGGCAGGAGAGGCAGTGTGTGGGTCCAGTCCCAGTCCGAAGCCTGACAACCAAGATTACCAACATGTAAGTTCGAGTCTGAAAGCTGGCAGGCTCGAGACCCAGGAAGAGTTGATGACTCAGTCTGAGTCTAAAGGCCAGAAAAAGCCTATGTCTAGCTCAACAGTCACACTGGAGGAGTTCCCTCTTACTTTCATTCTCTTTAGGCCTTCAGTTGACTAGACGAGACCCGCCCACATTTGGGAAAGAAATCTACTTACTAAGTCCACCAATTCAGATGTTAATCTAATCCAGAAACATCCTCATGGACACAACCACAATAATGCTTAACCAACTGTGTGGGTACCTTGTGGCCCAGCAAGTTGACAGGTAAAATTCACTGTCACACAACCCTAATGATTTTTGTCACATTCATGTGACACCCATATCCTAGTTTATAGAATATTTTTGTTTAAACAAAATCCTCTTTTTCTTAAACACATTTATTTGTAAATGGAATTTTAAGTCACCACTGTAAATGCCATGTCAATATTACCTGCCCTAAGTTGGAAGTATACACAAAAATAGAGTTGTATCAAAACAGTATTATTATGTACTCGAAAATCATCGTGGTCTACTGGAGTTCTTAGCCTGTGGTCTCCTCTCCATTATATAAAAAGAGAGATTAGAAAGAGATGGAATAAAAGAGATGTATAAACACAAAACTGAGACTTTTCCCCCCGACTCCGTTAGTTGGTTTCAAAGAGAATTGAAAAGGAAGCAATTTTCTCACTGAGTAATACAGTGTAAGTAATGTCATGTCAGAGTGCCACATAAAAACATCCACAAACCACTGGTGGCACGTGGCCCACACTTTGGGAAACAAAGTTATTTCCTAGATAAATGTAAGCCAAAAGTGTACAGTCTCAATTCATTGAAGGAAGGCAGGCCAATCCTTGCCATGGCAGTGAATGTGTCCTCTGCTTTTTGGAAATGAAATAGACACTTTGATAAGTTAGGAAGTTTTTTTATGGATAAAAATCTCAGAGATGCTTTATATGGACCAGGTCTCGGTGCAGGTGGACCTTGAGACTAAAGGGATCAGCCAGAGGAGGTCACCTCAGACAGGACCTTGCCATGGAGTCAGGCCAACCAAGGGTCATGGAGAGGGGGTGGATGGGGTGTTGGGTGACCACTAATAGAGGTCAAGTGAAGCCTGACAAGCAGCCACAGAAGACTCTTAATGCATATTCCGTAAGCAGAAGCTCTTAAAATTGTTGATGCTGATGTTATCATTTTAAGTAAAGGTGCCAGCCTGTTACTGGCATCAGCAGAGTCAAAATGTTGGCAACAGAGACTGGGAATCAAGGACACCATCTCTGACCTGATGAGAACTCATGAGAGC
Organism: Lynx canadensis; assembly: GCF_007474595.2. NCBI lineage: Eukaryota > Metazoa > Chordata > Mammalia > Carnivora > Felidae > Lynx > Lynx canadensis. Next base: position 189,986,764 of record NC_044303.2, on the reverse strand, counting down.
CAAGGAAGATCCAGGTTTCAGAGGGAATGGCCTATTAGGCTGTTATTCAGTCAGAGCCTAAGGCATTAAGGGAATGAACAGGAAGAGTCAATCATCAAAACTAGGCATTTGGCCCCCATGAGGAAGGAGTTCTACAGCCCTTGAAGGTCAGTGCAGAGGAGAGGCTGACCAGGTGTTAGTTTCTACAAATACAACATAGCTAGCCTTGGCCAACAGTTCCCAAAGTGCAGTCCCCCGATCACTAGCAGCAGTATCAACTGGGAACTTGTTAGAGAAGCTTATTCTCTGACCCCACCTCCTACTGCATGTGCCAGAAACTCTGGGGTGGGGCTCAGCAATCTGTGTTGAATACGTCTTCTAGATGATTCTGGTACATGCTACAGTTTGAGAACGACTGGTCCAGGGGAACGAGGTGAGTCAAAGTGTGCACAGCTAGAGGACAACAGGGTTGCCTTCCTGGCAGGGACACACGGGTGTCTCTGCTCAGGACACCAGTCAGGACACTGTCCAGCTTCTGTTCTGACCTCTCTTCAGTTGGTAGTGGCTTCTCACACTTCAGCAGTCACTTTGTCTGGCCCGCTCCTCTCTTCGTGCACACAAATAAGCCTCACAGTTGCAACAGGTAATTAGAAGGCTCTCTCATTAAATCATTGTTAGCATTTATCCTTTTTTTCTCTCTCTTTTAGGTAGAGACTTCTGGGGGAATTTCTCCTAGTTTATATGATGTGGTAGATAATTTTATGAACATCTCCTAGGGTTCTTTTGTTTGTTTGGTTTGGTTTTAAAGCTAGGGCCCCTCTGTACTACCCCATTGCCTAATGAGGCACTCAACTCTTGCCTGACGTTGGAAAAAAAGCCTGCAGCTTCTCTCTCCCCAACATTCATGCAGATGTGGATTCGTTCTGGGAAAAAGGGTGATTTTGCAACAGAGGAACAAAGACCTTGGCAAAGGGAGGCAGCACAGGAAGCAGCAGGAGAGGAGTCGTGGCCGAAGCACAGTCTATGGATCCAGACAGACCTGGGTTTTCTTGACTTTGCTAAATGTTAGCTGTTCAGCCCAGGGAAGTCACGTGAGCTCTCTGTGCCTCAGTTTACTCATAGTAACATAACAATTTCATAAAGTTATTGGGAGGGTCCAAAAAGACAGTGTGTGCATATGAAATGCCAAACTTACATTAGTTGCTCAATATAGAGATGTCATAAATTTGTGTTATTCTCTAATTCTTTCCCAAGTCTCTTGGGATCCACAGAAGGGTAGTTTACTGGGCACGATCTGACAGATAATAGCCAATACTTACTGAATTCTTATCAGTTAGATGATTTTACTGCATGTAACCAAAGTCTGACTCAAAGTGGTGTAATGACAAGAAATTATTACATCATATAACAGGAAATCCAAAGAAAGGAGGGGTTGGATGATGCAATCAGAGCTCCAGCCCTCATGTTCTTGGTTGTACCTACTCTGTATCTCGGCTTTCTGAGACTGGCCTCCTTTGTGGTCACAAGATGACTGCAATAGCTGACGTTTAGGGGCTTCCCTACTCACATCCAGCAAGGGAGGGAAAAATGTCTTTTCTGACCAGTCTTATTGGACCAACATGGGTCATATGCTTTTCCTTCGAATAAAGACATGCACTGATTGGCTATGTTTCAGAAGTCTGGGGCTCTGATCCAATTGCTGGCGTCCAGTTATAATGATTAGTCAAACCAGAACCCTGTCTGAAACTTGGGGGATAGTACCAGCTTCCCTTAAGGTTCTTGCGCCGAGTTTTGAAAAAAGGATGAATAGCTAGAAATAAAGAAAAGGAGAGCCAGATATGTTCACTACACTCTTCTACATCCCAGGGACTGTGCCAAACATTTTATATTTATTCTTATTTCATCTTCACAACCACCCTATGAAGTTACTCTTTTCACAGTTGAGGAAGAAGAAACTCACAGAGGTTAAAATCACTTGCTCGATATCACTGGCAAGGTTGACAGACCAGAATGCAGGCTCTGGCCTGAGTGCCCCCAGAGCCATGTTCTTCACCTTTGTATTGCCTAGTTGGCTGGCCTCTTTGGCATGGGAGCAATACTTTAGCCTCACAGTGCAGGGTCCAGGGATCCTGGCACTGGCCCAGTGAGGTGGACTCGTTTTTACCCCATGCAGAGGAGTGATGGGAACACTCTGCAAAGAACTTGAGCTCAGCTCTCAGGTTTCCACAGTTATTTGTCTGTTGTTACCAAACACTAAAGACTTTAAAAATGTACTGTGGTCATATAGGCAGGAAAAATGACCTCATGCTTGCAACCACAAATCCAAAATGCTCTGGAATCTGTAAGACGAACTGCATTTTAATTAGAAGAGAGAAAGAGCAATGAAGACGTTTCTTGGATATTTTTTCAAACCCTCCCTTGGCTTGCCTTCAGGCCAAAATGTGACAAGTGCCCTAAATCTGATAACAAACACACACTTCTGAAATCATTGTTAGCTTTCCTAAAAAGAAAAAAAAAATCACATTAGTTTCCTGTTACCAGTAACAGTTCAAGAATGTGCAGCCTTGAAATACAGCACATGGGAACACAGGGAATCATCCTCCATTAAATATTAAAAAGTAAAAGTGGAGTTCTCAGCCCATTTTCCTCTTTGCTGAGAAGGGTTTTTTTTTTTTATTACATTAAGTCCTAAGAATCTTGAACCAGGCAATACTAAAACGACTTGTACTTTATCCCTAAAATCTAGTCAATGGTTATTGTCCATGTGTTATTCTTAACCACTGGGTCAAACTTCCTAGCTGTTGATGAAGTTTTCCCAACCGACTGCAGTGAATGATAACGCAATATCAGTGAGCTACTATATCCCATGATTTGTGTATAGAAACTCTTGACCTTTGACACAGTAGCCTCTTAATCAAAGGGTGATTGCAGGGAAACAAGAGAACTTTTTACATGTTATATGCTTACTATAACATACACACGTATAACGTATAACGTTCCTGAGAACCTTGTATGTATTATTTTATTCAATACTCTCAACAAACCAATGTGATCTTTTATCCCATTTTATTGATGAGCACAATGGGATCTAGAGAAGTTAATTTACTATGGTTGACAAACAATATGGATTTGAACTGCATGAGTTCACTTACATGCGAATATTTTTTTCAATAAATACAGTGCGGTACTATAAATGTTTTCTCTTCCTTATGATTTTCTTAATAAAATGTTCTTTTCTCTAGCTAGCTTTAGAGTAAGAATACAGTATGCAATACATATAACATACAAACTACGTCTTAATCAAGTATTTCTGTTCCTGATAAGGGTTCCGGTTCACAGTAGGCTGTTAGTAAAGTTTGGGGGGAATCAAAAGTTATACCCAGATTTTTCTGACCTTGTGGGGGATCAGCACGATAACCCCATATTGTTCAAGGTCAACTGAATATGTAAGTTCAACTGAAAGTAAGAGAATGTATACCTGAGAATGGTTAACTCAAGGATTTGCAAACTCTTTCTGTAAAGAGCCAGATAATAAATATTTTAAACTCTGTAGGCTATAAGATGTCTGTCAGGATTGACTAGCTCTGCCATTATAGGATAAATATATCTATAGATAATATGAAAACAAAGGTGTGGCTGTGTTCCAATAAAACTTTATATATAAAAGAAGGCATTGGGCTAAAGTGGCTCTCAGAGTTTGCAGAAAACTGGCTTCAAGCAATGCTTCTCAAACTATCTGGGACAAACAACTAGTTCATTTTTTTCCCTCTAATTTCCAGTATATCATGGATTGATACTTTTGTAAAATGTGATAAAATGAATTAACAGAAAATGAAATAAGAAGATACTTATGTTCAAAATTCTTTTGTTTAGATTCAATAGACATAAAATTACTCCATCAAACTGTTGCGAAATTTATAAATGCTCCCAAATTCTGCATTTAGCATGAATCAGTAATAAATAGTCCATATTTGGACTATTGACACTATTTTATGATTGACATTTTGAGTAGCTGTGCTTTAAAGATTAGGATATTTATTATCTCACCTAGCAATAAATCTAGAGACAATCAGAGCCAACTGCCTAACCATGTTCTCAAGGACCCAGGCTCTTTCTACCCCTCAGTGATGTGATGCTCAGCATTGTCTCTCTTCTTTGTTCAAGATGGTGACCACAGTCATCACTCCATTCTCACTTCCACTATCTCTTTTATTGGGCAAGGCAACCTTGCCCCAAGCAGCAGTCTATTCCTGTGTTTCACTGGCTACGGATAACATGAAATAACTACATCAGTCTCTAGGAAAGAGTAATAGGGATTCCATGGTTGGCTTAGTCCAATTGTGATTTGTCCCCTCAGGCTGGACCCAGAGCCACCTGACAAAAATAGGACTTTTTAAACCAAGGAGGATGCCAGCTCCAGGAATGTGTTTAAGGAAACCTTGCTATTTGTTTTATCCTGGGCCTGCAGACCTGATCTATTTAACTTACAAACGGTGTTCCTTGTGCTCCAATAGTCTGTTCCAGTGAGAGCATTCTCCTTCTGCTCTGGTTCTGGCTTTATGATCTGTGTCCAATTAATCATTTGTAGGAAGCTTTAAAATTTATAATGTGCTTCCATGTATATTATAAAATTTCAATGTCCATGCTTACGTGTTTGTATGGATGTTGTATCAAAGGATGGAATTTAAGCCCACCAATCATGCTTGAGATCATACAGCAAGAAGAGGCAACATCAGAGCTCTTGCCTAGGGCTTCTGACACTCTTCAGTGAGTTCTTCTCAAAGTATTTGACCATTTGTTCTGTGCTGATCTGTCAGTAGAATCAAAACCACAGCCGACTAATCCAGGCAAAAAGTCACACAGACAATTGTTAGTGTGAATTCACTGGTTGTGTCATAGAAAAGACCCATTTTGGCCATGTTGATCTGGATGGTCTTGTGTAGGGTGACCAACTGTCTTGATTTACTTTGGACTGAGGGACTTGCCAAGATGTGAGACTTTCAGTTTTAAAACCAAGATAGCCACAGTTTTTCATTTTAAAACAGAGGAAGTTCCAGGAAAACCAGGACAATTTGGTCACCCTTGTTTCTGACCCCTGTCTTTGCCATATTAAATTCATAGGCCCCTAGTTTTCCTTGCAAATCAATAAACAATGAATCTAGTTTCGTCTTGTGAATGACATTCCCCCCACAATTAAAATATCTAAATTTGGAGAACCACAGATACATCTGAGATATTCTTTACTTCTTCCACAACGTCCATGATTTCCATGGGAATATTTTGGAAATATTTTTCCTTGATTGTGAAGAGAGACATACAGGAAGACCTTGTCAACATCTTTTCTGCTTCTTTTATATCTGCTACCAAGGCCAACACAGACACATGGCAGAAGGCCCTAAAACCCACACATTGAGCTGAATGTATTTAAAGGTGCTTCAACCTTTTCTCTGTTTATCTACAACTTGGAAATCATGTTGTCCCACACATTGTATTAACTATTCTGGTGGCTTAAAAAACAAAATCAGTCTGAGCAGTTAAAGAGGCCTTAATGAGAACCTTTACAGCTATGAGGCTTGCTTTTGTCATATTACAGAAAGCAAGGCTGTGATTTGTCACTAATTTTCATTAGAAATTACCTAGGGCCCTTTAAAAAATAAAAGTAAATTAAAAAATTCCCGAGCCCTACACTATGCCTGTATTGGAAGCTGAGAATGGGTAGGAAATGGGGGATGGGTTTGGAGCCCAGGGACCTTTACCTTTCACAAAGTTCCTGAGGTATTTCTGACATGCTGCCAGCTTCAAAAACCTGGCTAGAATATGTCTTTCAACCTGTCTGACAACTAAAATTGTAATTATTCTGTTAAAAGAAAACCTTATGAAATTGTAAAGTTGCTCAGTTTTTCCTTTCTTCCTTTCTTTCCCCTAATCTTCCTTTCTTCTTCCTTTTCTTCCTTTTCTTCAATGGTAGCAGTTTACATGAATGTTGGGAGCAAATTTAGGAAATGTTTGTGGAATGACACTTAAATATCTTTGAAGTAAATTTAAATATGCCTTCTAAAAATTCAAGCTATTTTCTACCTAATGTCTGTAGGGATATGAAGCTTGAACAAAAGCTTGAAAGAAATTGATCTCCAGATTTATCCCTAGCAAGGGACATCTCACACTGCCTTATTCCTCCACTGTCATCGTTCCTCGGGTCTTTTCCTTCTCGCGCCTTCATTGTCCTCACCCACCTGAGACTGCATGGGCAGAGAAGATTTGATTTACATTGCTCATTAGGCCACCAGTCTCTTGGCTGAGCCAGGCAACACGAATGAAAATTAGTGACAAATCACAGCCTTACTTTCTGTAATATGACAAAAGCAAGCCCCATAGCTGTAAAAGTTCTCATTAGGGCCTCTTTAACTGCTCAGACTGATTCTATTTTTTAAGCCACCAGAATAGTTAATACAATGTGTGGGACAACACGATTTCCATTGGGGCACAATCAAAAAGGAAGCTACTTTCCGCACTTTGTTTAATCTCTCTCCTTACATCAACCTGAAGCAGTGCAGAGGTCCCCCTGGGATTCCTGCTCATCAGCCCTGCCTCCTACAAAAGGGAGATTTTGCCTAGACAGCTCCAAAGAGTCCTGATTCAAAGGTAGAACAATTAGTACACATTAATCATCACAAGGATGGTACTAAAAGCATAATCCTCTTAGAACTGGAACAAATTAAACTGAAAGTAGCAATATAAAATCAAGCAAACACACACACACACACACACACACACACACACACACACACAAATGCAAGGAAGATGAGAGGACACTGCTCTGAAGTCCCAAATCTCACTGCCAAAGGGGTCCCCAAGCATCCACCATCTTTGGTATTCATACAAAAGCTACCCTGCCTACTTCAGTTCCCTATAAAAACCAAAAGCTCTCCATGCAGGGGCCATGTAACCATCTCCTCACAAATCTGGATTTGTGAACACCTGGAAACTACAATTATAGTCTGATACCTAATGGGTTTTCTAAAGGTGGAAAGTTCCCCCAAAATCCTGGAATCAACCCACCAAAGACTTCTCCAAGAGGAGAGAAAATTATTCTTCTGTTTTGGAAAAGAAGGATCTTTGCTCAGATTTCTAAATGAGGCCAGCCTTGGGCCAAAATTTGAGTTAGACAAGGAATGTCTGCTTCCTTCACACCCCTCTTTATGGCTTTTCTTTTTTTCTCTCTTTTCTGAGCTTTCGCCCATGAGATGAGAACTGTCTGGGAAGAGAAGCCACATACTACAATAAGTAACAGTGCTTTCACACCCTGTAACAGCAGGAAGGCATGTAGGGTAGGTCCACCAACAGGAAAGATACAAAGATATTACTTATAGTCAATGACACATACACTTGGAATTCAGAGAAGGGTGCAAAAGTAACTTTTCTACTTTTTTCAAGTTGCCCTTCATGGGCCCTTTGATGTTTTCCTTTGTTCTCTCTCTATCTCTCCATCCTTTTTACACTCTCCCAGGTTCCCAACCATGTCCCAGTACCCTTTGTCATAGAGACAGTCCCATTTCAGATTAGTATCTTTGTTCTTTGAGCCAACAAGCCTCATTTGCTCTGGACCTTCAGAGTATCCGAGTAACAACTGGTACCAATAAACTCATGAACTTTTCTCTCTTGCTTCCTCATAGCACAAATGATGCATTATTAGAAGACCTCCTTCCCACCAAAATTAAGATAAGGCGAATCAAAGGGAATGAAATGGACAGAGAACCCACCCAAGGTGTGTGGAACTGGGTGTTTTATTTGCACATTCATAGAGAATTATCAAAAAGAGGGCAATGCTTACAACAAGGGATTATTGGTGGACTTTCATGACAGTGTGGGAACTATTGAAGATAGACGTCTCTTCCCAGAGTCTTTATATCCCTGCTTATGAAGTTGGAACCTTTTCCAGATATAATCATATTTTTTACCGTGAGAGGAACCCAATTTACAAATTCAATTCCTTTAATTTATTTTGAAGCTCATGCTATTAACTAAATGCTCAAGAGTTTAAATTATCTGTTTTTCTTCTCACCTTTGCCCACTTTCTTACTCTCGGGATATCACCCCTGGAGACAAATAATATGATGCTAGGAGGAAGGCCAAATAGCCACTGGCCTCAGTTGAGGCTCTGGCTTGCAAACTCCCCCAGAGTCCTCCTATCTCAGTTCTGCGTGTCTGTAGGACATACTAGGGAGGTGTTTGATTTACCCGCCCGTGGCAGAGTTCAGGTCATGTGATTATGAACTTTGTGCCATTTCCAAAATGGAAAATATTCAGTTTTTGATGAGATTATTAGCTTTCCTCCTGTCCGGTTCCAACAAATGAAAACCAGATTTGCATGTATAAATAACAATCAAGCGCTGAAATGATTTATTTAGTAAAGTTACTGTTTTGGAAACTAAATCGATGTGTCATGTCAAGATCCAATCTGCCCTTCACTCACATGGCAAAGGAGACTTCTCCGGGGTCTACTGGTAAAAAAAAAAAAGTTGGAATCCTATTAATAGTTTACTCCTGCCACGTGAGAATTACAGTGGAATCCAGCTATGAGAATAAAAGCTCAAAATAATGTTTCCGAGAACATCCTGATAGTAGCGTGTGCTATTTCTTATTGTATTCAAGACACACATGAATAACTCTCCCCCAGAAGAAAAGGAAACAAAGCAAAGGGCAACATATTTTCCCACTGTGTAAATTTCCTTCCTCAAGTAGAAATAGTTAAAATTAGAAGGCAAATCCTATGGTCATTACATGTCAGAATGCTGACATGATGACAACTTCAAAGGCGTGTCGGGCTACATTTGGCGTGCTCTTTTTTAAAAAGACAATAGGCATTGAAAATTAAGCACTGCATCAAAGCCTCCCAACTCTATTGAGACAAGTCTATGGAAAACTCAAACCAAGATGTAAGGCTGTTCCTGCGTAAATTATGTGGAGGGTTCGATGCATGGGAATTGCATTGTCTAAGATGCTCTGGAGACAACATACAACCCTGATCTGAGTGGCATGTCAGAGCTAATGACTACAGCTAGTATGGAACCATCTGCAGCTAATTTTACTCATCCTCGTGGCATTAAACTAAGACTTGTAATTTGAATCAACCCTATAAAAGCTCAGACACCTCACTGTGATGCCACTCAGTACACAGTGGGCTTGGATAGCTGATAGTGCCAACTTGAAGCCTGTATGAGGGCCAAACACCAGAGAGCAGAATGGACCAGGAGGAAAGGCCAGGCATTAGACCAATTCCAGGTCTGTTATTTGTCAGATAAATTGCTTTACATCGATTGTTTGATTTCTTTGAGCCCTAGTTTCTTTATTTACAAGATGGAAACAGTAATAGTTAACTTGCAAGGGTATTGAGAAAATCAGAAACTTGCATTATATAGTGGTGACTCAATAAATGGCACTATTATTTATTTATTTATTTGTTTGTTTATTTATTTATTTATTTGCTATAGTACCTAATGCATCCTTTTATAGCAGAGATTATTAATCTGGGGTCCAAAGACATATGAGACCTAAACTCACCCACCTCCACTGAAATTATATACAAAGTCTCACACATATGTGCATTTTTCTGAAGACAAGGGTTCATGAATTTCATAATATTCTTAAAGGAGTCTATGATCAAAGTAAATGTTAAAGTCACCACTTTCTGATTTGGCTTCACCTATGTGTGGATCCTACAGCACACAAAGAAGAAACAAACAGTTTGTGATTCTTTCCTTGTTTAAAGTATTCTGTATCCAGTTGGCTTCTAAAATAAAGTTCTGTGTGTGTATGAATATGTGGGTGTTCACATGGACATTCATGCTTGTGGGTTTAGGAAATGCTAGTTTTATAATGAGCCACAAGTTTACTGGGAAGACAGAACAATTGTAAGACCAAAAAAGTTGATGACAGATGTACACATGGAGAGAGGCCTGGGATACTGTGGGAAGAACACCAAGGGAGGAAGCAAAAGGAATGTGGAGGAGAACAGAGCTCGGGCAAAGCTGAGAGCCCACTGGGTTCCATTTTTCCAGAGACTTAGCAGACACAGGATCCCAATGGACTTGTGGGAGGGTTCTTAATAGGAATGTATGATTGGATGCTACATATAGAGAGGGTATATGGAGAATCAGCAGGAAAGAATGTGTTATCATTAAAGGTGATACCACAACAAGTTCTGGAAGAAAGAAAGAAATGCCCCAGGTAGGGGCAAATTAAATAAATTAGATAAAATAAGGGATAATCCAACGGGCAAAAGACTCAGAGATTTAGAAGCAGAAGAGAAATTCATAAACTTGTTCCATCCAAGTTCACCTGGCTTTCCTTGACTGAGATGCCAGTGGTTTAACTTTCTCTAGGGCCATGCTGTGCTTGGTGCATAGTGGTGAGGCATGGTAAACATGTCTCATAATGTTGGGTAAGGAATGAAGTTGAGTACTTGAGTTAAAAAAAAAAATGTATGTTTCTATTCCTACACACATGCACATATATGCACACATACTTGTGTGTATGTGTATGACTCAAGTTCTTGATCAAAATTCTTGAGCTTCACTTATGCAGAATATAGCTCTGTATGTGCATAGGTACATATATAAATATAGCCACAAACATGTCTTAGTATTTACTATTTTCTAGGCTCTGTGAAAAGAGTTTTAAAGCTCATTCCCATTTAATCTTTAAAGCAATTGTATGCGATAGGGATTATTACTGATTTCCATTTTATAGATGAAGAAACTGAGACATACTATGGGAAGTGATTTCCCCAAGATCACACACTTAGTAAATTCTTAAACTAGGACTTTAGCTGAAACAGTTTGATGCTGGGCACTGTAGTATAAACTGCCACACTTTGTGTATATTCCTAGGGAAAATTGAGTCTGTTTACAAAATGCGAGGATGATAATTTAAGCTGCAGCAAAAGAGCAGGGAACTCAGGTTTGAAGTTTGAGGCTAATTCTGAGTCTCATGGAACCATTTCAAAATACACACCAATGTGGATGTATGATATCTTGACCTTGTACTGTGCTCTGCCATGGTTTTATTACTTCTCTGTACACCAGACAATAGAACTCCAAACAGAAAAGAACGGTCAGCTTAAGAAAGGAGCATAAAACTATTGAGAGCCCTTTTATTTTTTCTACACTAGCCCCGTAGGTCTGAGAAAGTCAAGGACTTGATATTTACCACTCAGTCTCTCTACACAAATGGAGATGCACACTCAGAAGGCACAAGAACAGAAGAAAATTAAATTCAGCACCTCCTAGTGGTCATAGTAATGTGGAAGGACATGCTGGAGCTGATCTCTAATGGTGACTGGTTAGTTCTCATGAGAAGTAACCAGCAAGGAGGAAGGGTCCCTTCTGTTATGAGTTTGGAGAACGTCTTGACTTTTACAGATTTCTTGTGAAAGGAAGTCAGTATATTGCATGTCTCTGAAGATTAGAAATTTGGTGAATTTTCTCAAAGGTCACAGCGGCTTCTGAATGCCCAATAATTCATTAAGTACTACACACTGTTCTGCCTCAGTTGCTTACATTATCTTTCTTCTCTAGAACGCCTGCAACTTCCTCATCCCTGTGTATTGTCCCCCCACCCTTTTCTTTTTACTTACTAATGAGAACTGCATTGGAACCATGTTATGGAACCATGTTAAGATAGAGACTGAATGGCACACACCTATGATTAGGCAGCCAGGTTTATGCTGTCTGAATACAGCTGCTGAGGTAGTTGGGGCTTCCTTGGAGAAACAGGGACATTTTAACACACTGATTTGGATGAATGCTAATAGCCTTCCTTCCTTAGGCATGCAAGGTGCTGTTCACTTTTTTAAAGTTTATTTTACTTTTTATTTTGAGAGAGAGATAGAGAACAAGCAGGGGAGGGGCAAAGAGAGAGGGAGACAGAATCCCAAGCTGTCAGACAGAATCTGTGCTGTCAGCACAGAGCCCGATGCGAGGCTCAATCTCACAAACCATGAGATCATGACCTGAGCCAAAATCAAGAGTCAGATGCTTAACCAACTGAGCCACCCAGGTGCTCTGCACTGTTCACTTCTCTGCTGAGATTTTAGATATGGTCTGAGGATATCTTAGAATTCAGAGAATATTGGGGCGCCTGGGTGGCGCAGTCGGTTAAGCGTCCGACTTCAGCCAGGTCACGATCTCGCGGTCCGTGAGTTCGAGCCCCGCGTCAGGCTCTGGGCTGATGGCTCGGAGCCTGGAGCCTGCTTCCGATTCTGTCTCCCTCTCTCTCTGCCCCTCCCCCGTTCATGCTCTGTCTCTCTCTGTCCCAAAAATAAATAAACGTTGAAAAAAAAAAATTAAAAAAAAAAAAAAAAGAATTCAGAGAATATCTGTGACAGATTGGATGCTAGTAGATATGTTTGTTTTGTTTATAATATTTTGTTTGTTTATATGTATTTTTTTTCTGGCCAACATGTAATTCTCTACCATTCCTAGTTATTGGAGCTTCTGGAAATTACTCATGCCTGTCATTTTCATCACTATATTCTAAGTCCCTAAAGCAATGCCTGCCATGTGATTGGTATTCCATAGAAACTTGTTGAAGAAATGAATAGATGGCCAAATGTGAATTTGTATCACTAACGAGGTGGCCTTATCATATCCCAGCCTTGAGTTCCTAACACAGTGCATGGTTATGGCTAATCTAAACAACTATTGTGAGATACTCGTGCAATTCCTGGGTATATGGACTATAAATCATATAGAGGAGTTATCTGAGGCTAAGGGTTTCTCTGGGGATCACACTAGGGCAATGGATGCTGGGAAGGAGTGGGAGGAAGAATCAGTTACCCTTGCTCTTTAGGATCCTAATATTGCCTTGGTTGGCAACACTGTCCTTTGGTTCATCAGGATCTCCTCCCTAGGACTCCTTAACTTACTTTATGCTGTGTAGTAAATTCCTATTCATGTACCCACTCCAGGAAATATTTCCATTTAAACAGGAACTTTACCAATATTGGGCATTAGTCTAAAGGAGAAGCCCTCATAGTGGACTCTTCAGAGAACATAACAAGCCAAAACAGGAGAGATGTTTGGAAGCAAGTGACTATTTTCTGTTCTTATTTAAATTCCATCATTCTGACATCGTCTTTCTCTACCTCCACAAAAAGGGAGTCATTTCCTCAGTCACTATGGTGATATTTCTTTTATTGGAGGGAGAAAGAGACTCTCAGGAAAGGAACCAGACAGGCCTAATTGAAAGAAATAAGACTCTTAAAGAATACCTTTAGATTCTCCCCTACTTCCTACCATGATTTCAAATCAGCATTCTTAGTAACTTCCCTTTAGAAGAGCTCCACCTCCCCTGTGTTTTTTTGTGAGGAAAAGCAACTCAACTTGTTAAAAAGCCATTGCAGCTAGCGTATTTGAAAACTATATTTTATTTATTGACATTTCTCAAAAAAAAAACATACATTTTTAACAGAATTTTTGTTGAAGTTATTTTTAGGTGATATCAACCCTTGGATAAAATGTGACAGTGTGTACACAGTATAAATGAGTGAAGTTCTGCACATAAAAGATGGAAATTAATGATGTATGAATTTCACTGCATGTATTTTTCCTTTGTATAATACCTATATCTAGAACAGTACCAGTTTCTTTATGTCTCGATGTCCTCTTATGTGGCTCTGAAATGAGCTCTGGACCAAGAGTCAGGTGCTCTGAGGTTTAATCCTGGCTCTGTCTCAAACTTTCTCTGAGGCCTTGGGAAAATAAGTTTAAGTTTTTTAAACCTCAGTTTCCTAGTTTTTAAAATGGTATTATTGTAATTTATAGAATAAAAACACTGGAGCTTTGCAGTCTTAGTTTGGATTCTGGATAGACTCTTACAAGCTATATGATCCTGTGAAAGTCATTTAACTTCCCTGATCTGTTTATAAAGCAGAGATAGTAACAGCACCACAAGTTTACATATTAAGAGGCATAATCTATGGATTCCTGCTTCAAGGTTGGCCATAATAGGGTATGGCAGGCAAATACTTCCATTGTAATAACAGGAAAAATGATAAATTACAAAAATAAACTTTTAAAAACAAAAGAGAGCTATAGGAACAAAGTAATGGGAACTAAACTAAAATTTCAGAGAAGGAAGATCCCTAAATAGGAAATTGAATGGTCTCTGGTAGTTTTCTTAATTGGAGACGTTTGCAAATTCTAGGATTGGCCTCAGGATTGGACTTCAACCAAATTGAGGGATTTTATGGAGGAAAGATAAATCAGCAGAGGTTTTGGCAGTCTAGAGCTGGCATGATAAACTGGAAAATAGAAGAGTCCCAAACATAAGGGAACTTCGCTGAGTTCTAAGAAGGTTTAGGAGACCCAGGAGTGCCTGGGTGAGAAAGGAAAAGTGGAAATTCCCACACTCTTGCAGTATGTGTAAGTGTGGCCTGTTGTCTTAGTTTATCTGGGACTCAGGGGGCTCCCAAAATGTGAACCTTTAAGTATTAAAACCAAGAGAGTTCCAGAATGAATTGGTCACCACTAAGTGTTTAGAGAAAAAAGTCCAAGTAGAGTGATGGAGCCTAAATACACAACCAATCTCCTCCTCAAGACATTTGCCAAATATTTAACTTGCATAAAGTCTGGGGCTAAAGAACTAAATTCAAAATATGCAAAGGTTACACTTTAAAAGTTGAGGAAATTGAGACAATCAAAAGCTTGTCAGGGCCATGCTTAAGAACCAGGATGGAGTAAATCTTACTAAAACTGAAATCCAATCACAACTCAACCAATCCTTGATGGGATTATAATGATCAGCTCCTCACTGTGTAACAGAGGAAAGGAGAAACTCCGACTGGTAGAGAGTATTATATGGAGATCCTATGGTTCTTTTATGTCAATGTTCAGTATAGAATCCTTGGACACAAAAGGAGCAGGAAAATGTGAGCAATAATCAAGAAAAAAAAAATGGGTAGAAACAGACCTGCAGAAATGTAGGTATTGGAGTGTATGTATAAGGAGTTTAAAATAACTATAATTAACATGCTATGGAAAATATTGGGGAAAATTGACAAAATAGATAAAACATGAGAAATTTTAGAATTTTAACTAATGATGATAGAGAAAAAGAATCAAGTGGACATCCTAGAACTACAAAACACAAATATTCAAACAGCTGTCTAGGATATGTTTAGTAAATTCACAACTGGTCAGTGGAAAATATCCAAATTAAAGCATAAAGAGAAAAAAAGGATAGAATGAGCAAGAGGAATATGAAAAAAATCAAAAAGTATAAAACCTGTAGTTAGAGTTGCAGAAGGAGATGAGACAGAAGAAAATGTTTGAATAGATAATGGTCAAGAATTTCTAAAATTTATAAAAACCATTATCCCACAGATTCAAGAAGCCCAGTAAACTTCAACGATACATAAAAGCAGAATGAACTACATAGTCGCATTTAAAAAAAAAAATTAAATATTTATTTATTTTTGAGACACACACACACACACACACACACAGCACGAGGTGGGGAGGGGCAGAGAGAGGGAGACAAAGAATCCGAAGTAGGCTCCAGGCTCTGAGCTGTCAGCACAGAGCCCGATGTGGAGCTTGAACCCACTAGACGTGAGATCATGATGTGAGCCGAAGTCGAACACTTAACCGACTGAGCCACCCAGGTGCCCCCATAGTCACATTTTATTTAAGCTATTAAAAATTAAAAGACAATGAAAAAGTCTTAACAGTCAGAAAAAAAAAAAAAGACACATTACGTTCAAAGAAGAAACAATAAGACTAATAACTAACTTGTAATTATAAATTATTGGAGTCTGAAGACAATGAAATCACACCATCAAAGTAATAAGAGGGGTAAAAAATTGCCAATCTGTAGCTCTATACCCAACAAAAATATTCTTCAACAGTATGAGAAAGAAAGACCTTTTAGACAAACTGAATATGAGAGAATTAATGAATCCCATTCAAGCAAATAGCCATTCCAAGAAATACTGTAGGAAATTCTTCAAGCTGAAGGAAAATGATCCCTAATGGAAGCAGGAAGAAATAAAAAAACACCAGACAAGGTAAATAGATGAGTGAATGTAAACAGATATTAACTGTCTAAAGCAGTAATGAAACAGTCCTGTGGAGTTTGTAACATCACAGAAGAATGAAAGAAAGAAAGAAAGAAAGAAAGAAAGAAAGAAAGAAAGAAAGAAAGAAAGAAAGAAGAAAGAAAGAAAGAAAGAAAGAAAGAAAATAGGTTAACAATAGCACAAAGGATAGAAGAGTAAAAAACAGTTGTAAAGCTAAAATGTTTCTTTTGTTATTTAGGAGGTGTTAAAATATTAACATAGACTTTTAAAGTCAGGGTTGCATATTTAAACTTGTAGGATAATTGCTAAAAAAAAATTACAAGAATATATATCTAGAAAGCTAATAGAGGAGAATATATTAAATAAAACACTTGAGGAACCCAAAAGAGGCAGGAAAGCAGAGTAAAGAAATAAAGGATGTATGTGAAACAGAGAAATGAAAAGCCAGTGAGTGTCAGTTATTACAATCCAGGTAAATGAATTAAACACTCCTTAAAAATTGAATGCTTGGCAAAACCTTAACTCTATGCCATTTATAGGAGATATAAGTTAAATGTAAAATTGCAGCTGGGTTGCAAATAAACAGATGGTAAAAATATGCATCATGAAACACTAACAAAGCAAAGTTACTGTCACCATATTTATATTGAATAGAGTATTTTAGTGGAACATAGCAATTGTTCAATAAATTGTTAGCTCAAGTTATTAAAAGAAAATATGTTATAAAAAATCTGAAATCGAATGATTTGGAATTCTATAACTTAGGGATGATCTTAAAAATTTTGTACTATATTTCTTCCAAGCTACTTTTCAGAATCTGCCATAAAACTTTGGTTTTATTTGCCCAGGTATATTTTTCAACTGATTATATATTTGTTGACATGTCACCACAGTTACAGCAAGACTCTATTTGTACATTAATTATTTTCAATTTGGGTTCTCTAAAATACATCAGGTACATTTTAAGGGGAGGGCTATGATATGCCAGCATGCTTGAAATTCAGGTAGCCATGAAAAATCAGAATTTGGAGGTTCAATCCTTAAATTGCTAAATCCTCTATGTTACAGACATTGAAACTTAAAAATCTAAAGCGTTTATTTTTTTTAATGTTTGTTTATTTTTGAGAAAGAGACAGACAGAGCACTAGAGGGAGAGGGGCAGAGAGAGGGAGACACAGAAACCAAAGCAGGCCCCAGGCTCTCAGCTGCCAGCACACAGTCCAAAGTGAGGCTTGACCTCACGAACTGTGAGACCATGGCCTGAGCCGAAGTCAGACACTCAACCTACTGAGCCGCCCAGGTGCCCCCCAAAAATCTAAAGAGTGTAGGTCTTTGCAGGTATCCACTTATTTTGCAAGTGAAAGAAATGTAGCCCACAAAGGTAAGGATAAAGGGGTATATCCTTGGCATCCTGAATCATTGTCTGATATTCTTTTTACTTCAGTATCCTGAAGGCCTTCCTAAAACTCATTTAACAAGTATTTTGGAGTATTTTCTATATGAAAAGCCCTGATCTAATCATTGGAAATACAATAAAGGGCAAGGCCCTGCTATCCATAGGCTTACAGCCTAAAAAAGAACATAACATTACATTTTAAAAATTATTCTTTTATTAAATATTTAATGAGTGCAATCACATGTAGTAAAATCTCAAGAGTGAGATTCAGCCTAGTGTACTTTTCATGGAAGACTTTCTCAATGAAGGGAATTAGAGTTAACTAGGGAAAGTCAACTAGGGAAAGGGAAGAATATTCCAGGGGGAGAGGAGGAAGTATAATGACCTGAGATAGGAAGGGGTTTGGTGTCATTGGATCTGATAGAAAGCCAGTGTAACTAGAATCCAGAGAATGTGTGCATGTGGGAAGAGAGTCAGTGTGGGAGGTATAGCAAGACTTGAGATTATAGGTCTGATCCTGAGGAACCTTATAAAGCTTGCTAAGGATTTTGGACCATATTTGGAGAGCAATTAGATATCACCAAAGAAAGGGAGAAAAAATGTTCAGATTCATGATTTTTTTAAATAATCTGATTTTCAAACTTACATTTCATGAAGACAAAGATGATATTTTTTTTAATATAACATTGAATTCTCAAACCCTAAAACACAGTGCCTAGCACATAGACTTTCAATAAATACCTGATAAAGGGTGGAGGTTGGATGGATGGGAGGGATGGATGGATGGATGGATGGATGGATGGATTGATGGATGGAAGGGAGGGGAAGGGAAGGGAAGGGAAGGGAAGGGAAGGGAAGGGAAGGGAAGGGAAGGGAAGGGAAGGGAAGGGAAGGGAGGAAGGAAGGAAGGAAGGAAGGAAGGAAGGAAGGAAGGAATAGTGTGGGAAATGGGTTTAAGCAGATACAGTGGAAGTGGGGACCAGTTCAGATACAATGAATGTCCAGGCAAAACATAACGATGGCATAGAATAGGAGAGGTAGGTGGTGACAGCAAAGATAAAGTGTACAGATTTGAGAAATTTTAAGGAGACAGGTTAAACATAACTTGTTAATGAATTGAGTATCATGGCTTGGAAAGAGGTTATCAACGATGATTTCCAGTTTCTGCTATGAACTCCTGGATATATGGAGGTGCCATTTATTAAACCAGTAAGAGTAGGTTTGAAGAAATATTGTGAGAGTCCCTAATGGACTTTTCTGCCTTTCTGCAGTGAGTGAAATAAACATAATTCAGTCTTTCTTCTCTGGCTGAGGAGTTTACAGGAGCAAAGCATCCTTATTGGGCTCAGCAGGGAGTATTGCCCAGGGCTATAGATAAGAGATGCAAAGCAGTAGGCACTAAAACAGAACCATATGCAAAAAAAAAAAAAAAAAAAAAAAAATTGTAGGCTTATTAAATTTATTTATTTATTTTGGAGTGAGGTGCTTGTTTTTGATATCAATTTGTTTACTTAACAAATTTGT
Organism: Lynx canadensis; assembly: GCF_007474595.2. Classification (NCBI taxonomy): domain Eukaryota; kingdom Metazoa; phylum Chordata; class Mammalia; order Carnivora; family Felidae; genus Lynx; species Lynx canadensis. The sequence continues at coordinate 189,967,787 of NC_044303.2, read as the reverse complement.
GTCTTAGTCTCATAAATTACCATATTTCAGGATTCTAAGATGCATATATTTTCACAACTTAAATTGGGATGTGTCTTACTATTCATAGGGCCTGCCTGAGACTGTTTGTAGCACCTTCATGCAGGTAGTTTAATTTGGGGCCAACAGTGAGTGTGTGAACAGGGAAGGAGGGGATGTCAATGCAAGTCAGTACTATTGAATGGCCATGACTGTAGGCAACTAGCAATTCATCTTGGACCTTTTGTGGAGAGCCTTATAAAATTTGGCTCTGCAGCATCTGCCTGAGGATATTGTGGGCAGTTGGTTGCAGTGGCCCCATAGGGCATGACTTATCCAAGTCTTTTGTTGCAGGTATGCCAGTACAAAGTGTAGGCATCCCATACTGTGGTGTCAGAGAAATCCTGGGGCATAAAGCAAGATACAAGTGGGCCAAAGACTGCACAGAGCTGTTGCATGTGAAGGGATGCATAAAAGGCCTATGTAGTTTACAGTCTAATCGCAGTTCTTTCTTTCTTAGTGCTACATATGATAATAGAGTATCTTAAAATTGATGCCATCTTAGATTTAATGGAACATGGTAGAATATTGACCTTGCAAAGATGAACTTTGTTGAAGTAGGATTTGTATAAACAACATTTGTAAAACTAAATGGAGCCATTGGAGTCGATAAGGCACTGACTGCAATTCTTGTATCTCTTGCGATCATTGGAACTGTACAGACAATTTTCCACATCCAAGAGTTTATCGCTAGTGGAGAATATTTTACCTGGGAAGAACAAGTAGACTGGTAAAATGGTATCCCATTATTTAAAGTGGCAAAGAAGAACAGTTTTCATTTTTGTTCTTAAAGAATTGAATCCTTTGTTTTCACATAAAGTATTTTCCAGAACACTAATTATCTGTTTTATGATAGGGAAAAATGGACAAAATGGAGACAAGAGTGGAGACGAAACAGGGTTTGGGGGTTCCAGGACCCCACAGCGATATTGACTCCTTATCCCCTCTGCAGGCCTTCTGAGGTTTTTATATGGAACCCTAGAGTTCCCACAAGATTAAGAACCTGTGGTTCACAGGAGACTTGCTTCTCTGAACCCACCAAGGCATTTATTAGTGTCCTTTCTCTCTTATTTGAGACACAATTCTAGCAGATTTGGCTATTTGGTTTCCTGGATTACAACACATTTATAAGCAACAAATTACATGAAGGGAATAGTTATTAAAAGCTGGCATGGGAATCTTTACAAAGAGAGGAAGCTGGAAGCTAGAATTATAACTGTAAAACTACAAAAAGCAGCCTTTAAAAAAGGACAATATTCAGATAAATTTGGCATGTGGACAATGACCCAACCCATGTTAATAGTTTGAGAAGTGTTGGAGTTCTTCAAGAAGATGGAGGAGATATTTAGGATTATAAGAGCACTTTGCACATCCTCTATTCAGCATAATTCTTAAGGTGCTGAAGTGTATAACATAATTTATAATAAATCCCATCCCAAACAGTTTAAGTCAAATAGATTTGATATATAATGTATCAAGCTTCATTCAGTTAGGTGAAACATTTGTGTGAGAAATTTATTTCTTGAAGTTGTTGAATAAATAAGACATTGCTGTGTACATTAGTATTCTTTCATATCTAAGTAATAGAAAATCCAACTAAAACTGGTAAATAAAGGGTGTAGTTGAAAGTCCAGAAGTTTCAGGTAGGGTTTGATCTAGCTTACTGATATTACCAAAGAATGGATTTCCTTCTGTTCTCCAATTTGTTTTCCATACTCCCATAGGTCTGGCCCACTTATTGGCCACAAAATAGCTGATTGCTTCCTTATTCATGTCCAACAGGGGTGGGGTAGAGGGCAGTGAGGACAGTGAGAGATGGGAGTTAGTTCTCTTTCTTTAATCATTAAGAGAGTCCTCAGTTTGACTGGAACAACAGTTTGTGTGCCCATTCCTGATACAATAGCTTGATGTACAATAGATGAGATTATATGACTTGATTTAGGCCAATCAAGGCTTACCTCTTCAACTAGAGATGATGTTAATTCCCATGGGCCCCACGGTGAGATATATATATATGCATATATATACATATATACATATATACATATATACATATATATATATATATGTATATATATGGAGAAACAAATGCCTGGGATGGTAACAGACCATATCCACAGCATTGTTTCATAAGGTAAATATTGATCAACGGGACTCTAAGCTCAGTGAAGTCAGGTATCATCCCTCTCTTGCCCATTGCCATAGCCCATGTGTGAGTAACCAGGACTATTATTAGAGGAGCTTAGTAATATTTATTTACTGATGAACAAACAAATGGATTTTTTTTTTGTTTGGAGAAATGCCAAGATTTCAATTTTATTTTTTTTCTACTTCTTGATGCTCTCTGGTTGCTTGTTCTAGCTTAACAAGAAGCAGAAAGTATCAGGATTAGTCAACACACAAGAAGCATTTTCTCTTAAGATGTTAAGCACTATTTCCAAAATAAAAGAGGATGAAATCAGTTGGAATAAGGCAAGATGAAGTCTATCATTTCTTTCCTCAATTATGGATATCAAAAAAAGAGAGAGGTGGAGAAAGAGAAGGGAATGGCGGGGAGCAGGGAGAGAAGGAAAAAAAAGAAAAATAAAAGGATGAAAGCAAAGAAGAAAGGAAGAAAGAGGGAAGGAGAAAGGGAAGGAGGAAGGAGGGAGAAAGAAAGGAAGGGAGGATGGAAAGAAGGGGAAGGAGGAAGATATAAATAGAATCTTGTTCCCGGGCAAAGGCACTTGAGATAGTGGTTAATCTATGATACGAATTTGCTGTGTGTGTGTGTGTGTGTGTACGGGCACATGTTTCTTTTCCTGATAGAGTAAACATCAAGCCCAGTTTTAGGCCTTTAAATTGACCAAACGGCTATGAGAATGTGGATAGCAAGTTATAAATCACCCAATCACTTGGGTGTGGATAAAAGTCCTGAGCCAAATACCTGAGTGTCCACTTCATAACAGGAATAATAAGGCTATTTGAAAACATGACCCAGACCCCAAGCTATAGTTTTTTTTCTTTTCTAGAGGACTGCCTGACATGTTTATATGCACATATTGGAATTGTATCCAAGGGGGGGAAAAACTATTGACTTTCTGACTTTATAGTCTGTCATTGACTTTTAAGGTATTTCATGAAATGAAGCAATAACTTCGAGATCAAGGGCATTTTCCTTTGGGTCTTCATCAATTATTTCACTTTCTCTTGGCAATGGCCTCCACCCACTTCTTCCGAAATATCACCGGGCTGACGTTGCACTGGAAAAACTTACTCTTTCTCTTTGCCTTCCTGAACGCGTGTTTCATGCATTAAATTGTTTTAATCACTTCAACTTTTACTAGAGTTTGGCAATTGGTACATTGCTGGATTGTGTGTTCTCAATTTAATGTTTTTAGAATGTATTTAAGTAAGTTCCAATGCACTTAGTCATTGCTATTCAAATGAGAGAACCATATTTCAAGGAACGGAGCTCAGGGAGAAAGATGAGGTGAGTAATGAGTAATAAGCAAAAACCATCTATCAAGACACATTGGAGGCTGAAACAGATGGTGAAGAAATGCCCCTGAGTCCATCCCCCCTTGCCCTGAAGGACCTACCAGTTTTATTTCCAGCAAACATACACCTTGGCTGGCTTGCTCTCATAGCTTATGGCTGATGTTTCCTATTTTAAGATTTTAGAGAAGTGGGAAACTGACTTGTTTCTCAGACTTCAACTCGTAAAAAAGTCAGCCCTGTGGGGAAGATAAAGGCCAATGTTAGGAGCCCCAGGCAGGTGCTGACATTTATGGAGGGAGGGTTGGCTCCGTACCCATCCGTAGCACTGGTTTCTGTAGAGTGTTAGGAACAGGACAAAGAAGCAGTGGCATTGAGGGTAAGCATTCAAAGTAGACAAAGCTTGGCCTCTTCACCCTACTTTTACTACTCATCCTCCAAGTGCCCAGGGCATTTTGTGGCCCCATAAAGTCAAGTTTCAATAGCAAACTTCTCTCTTTGAGGAATTTATCCAGCTTCTGAGCTTCCGAGTCTTCATATATAAAGTAGATCAGATGATACCAGCTTCTTAAGAATGATCTGTGGCTTGCACAAGATAATGTGCGTGAAGAACCTTCCAGAACCAGGCACAGGTTAGTTGTGTTTTTCGCCGGATATTTTCTCTACCCTGGCCTTTCTTGCAGAATCTGGGGAGCTCACAGTGAGCTTAAAGGTAGGGAGGGCTCCACCATAACTGGACATCTGGGACCTAAAATTTGAAAAGTAACTCTTCAGGCCATTTGGCAATCTGTATCAAATCAGCAGTGCAGGGCATCCAGAGCAATTCCATTTCTGGGAATTTATCCTAAAGAGACATTTCACATAACTCTGCAAAACACACATGTAAAATCCCACATCATATCATTGTTTATAATGGCAAAGAATTACAAACCACCTAAATGACCATCAATAGGGTACTGGTTAAATATGGTACATCCAGATAGTGAAATAATATTCAACTTTTAAAAATGATGTGGTAATTCTATGTTTATTGATATTAACATTTGTTCATGTCACACAATAAAATAAAATATGAGTTTGCAAATTAGCATGCATAGTATGATTGCATATATGAATACATTTATCTATAGCTATAATAATATATATTTTTTAAGTATACTTATTTATTTTGAGAGAGAGAAAGTGTGCATGTGCCCATATCAGTCAGGGAAGGGGCAGAGAAGGCGAGAATCCCAAGCAGGCTTTGCACTGTCAGTGCAGAGCTCGATATGGAGCTCGATTCTATCAACTGTGAGATCATGACCTGACCCGAAATCAAGAATCAGACCTTTATCTGACTGAGACATCCAGGCACCCCTACCTGCAACCATATTTATAGCTATGCAGAATCAGATGGCTACAGAGATATATCTGGAAGGATGCTAAGTAGGATTTTAACAATGTGTTGTCTCTGAGTAGTGACATCTAAGTAAATTATTTTTTCTTTGTAATTTTCTACCTTGCATGACTATATTTTTTTAAACAGTGGACTTATGCTTATCCAAAACACTAAAACTATGTGTCCCCTGAAAATTTCTGTGCCAATTTGAAACCTTGAGAATAGGTATTTCTATCTCAATCTGTACTGAACTCTGCCTCATCTGTTCATCGCTCTACTGGTATAATTGCCTAAGTCGCTGATTGTTTTCCCACTAGCCTGGAATCTCTAAACTCAGGGTTTTACCTTTACCCTAGTCCCAATGTCACATACCATTGCCATAATACTCAACGAATGTTTCCAATTTTTAAATCTAGAAATCTGGTGATCTGGAAGCTATCCCAAATTCTGACACTGCCTGGCAGTGAGGCCATGATCGACACTTTCTCCTGAGATGGTTCATCCTGAAACAAAACTAGAATGATCTCTGAGGTTCCTTCTACTCCTAACCTTTGTCATTCTGAAACTAAACTTGTCCAACCCTCACAAATCAAATGAAATCAAAAAAGACAACATACAGAGATGAGCTTTATAGACTCCAAAATGCAATAAAAATGTAACATGGGATTAAAAATCTTTTAAACACAAACAATAACAATGATGATTCTAATATATCGAGGCTGACATAGAGAAAGCAAATTCTACTAGGATCTGAATGATCTCTTATTGCCCTTCGTCTCCCCCTGCCCTCACCTCTGGGCCTTAATTCCTCACGGAGTTAACACTGATACTCAGTTTGGGGATTAAAGCAGGAGCTGACCTGGATTTGCTCCACGTTGCCCATGCCCTAGATTGAAATGTTAAAGGACTTGGAATAAAAAAAAAGTTGCATTTTTCAGTAACGGCTTCACAGTAACTGGGGAATTAATGTCAGCCAGTGATTTCCCAGTGGTTGGGTTTGTAGCAAAAGTCTTCAACTTTTATGTGTGGCCTGTTTGAAGTTGAAAATTGTTGTTAGACTCTCCAAAGTTGTTTGAGGTGTCACTCATCCTTCCCTTTTGTGTTGGGGTGAGGATGTGAAGCACAGAGGCTGGGAATAGTTCTGTGACTACCACCTCCAAGGCAGGTCTCTGCCAGGGCCCAATTGAGTCCCTCTCCCAGGGAATTCAAAGCTTTCAGTGCAATGCGGCTCTGCATCCATCCGCAGCCTTATCACCCACTACTCCCTTGCAGGAACTCTTCACTCCGGGAAGAGGGAGGATCTCATGGCCCCATGAATGTGCCATGCAAATGTACGTGTCTAGCATTTTTATTCAACATACGATTTTCCCTCCTAGGATATCATCCCTCAGAGTGACAATAGCACAGGATAATAATAACAAATAATGATAGCATAACAACAATAATAATACCAGCAGCTAATGTCTTATTTAGCACTGACTATAGGCCAAACACTTCACAGATGATTTTCTCTTTCGATTGTCTTAATAACCCCATCAGGTAGATACAAATATCTTTATTTTATGGATGAGCCAATCTAGGCCCAGCAAGCTTGAATGAATTAACCAAGGCCATACAGATATGAAGTTGGGATTTGAATCCTGCAGTCTGACTCTAGAGGGGGCTCCTGAGGGGGAGGGGGCTGAGATACCCTGTGTCCCACACAGACACCTACCCATATGGAGTAAGATAGCAATTCAATTCCATTCATGGACTTTGAAGGCAAGGTTTCAATTCCAGCTCCTCCGTGCTCTGAGTAAAGCAAATAGCTGTTACTATAAGATGGAACACTCAGTGCCCATGTGAATGCCCTGCTGGTTTGACGTTCTTATTATAGAGGCTGAGAAGCTAGAAATGGCATTGCGTAAACTCCACTGCAGTTATGGCATCCACACAAGACTCGGAGGCGGCCCTGAGCAGTGGGAGGTGGTGATTATGTTCAGAGAGAGCAGATCTTCATAGTGAAAGAAGCTTCTGTAATGGTACCATTTCTAGTATCCCATCTCTAGGGTCAGATGTATTGATTGATGGGTAATGCAGGCAAGGGTGTAAGTGGGCCTTTCTCCTGGGTGTGTCTATATACAGTTAGTAGGATGCAAATTCTCTGTACCTTCTGTACCCATATCCCTGGTCCTCTAGGAGTTTCTATAAGCTACATAGTATCTTTTTACAAATTTTCTTGCTTGAAACAGCTATACTCGCTTCTGTGTTCTGCAACCCAAGAATCTTGACTGATACACTAGAAGTGTTATCACAGTTAATTACTTAACTTTCTGGAGCTTCAATTTCCTCCTCTGCAAAATAGTAATATTAAAAGGATTGCCTCATGGCGCCTTGGTGGCTTAGTTGGCTAAGTGTCTGACTCTTGATTTCAGCTCAGGTCATGATCCCAGGGTTGTGGGATCAAGCCTTGCATCGGGCTCTGCACTGAGTGTGGAACCTACTTAAGATTGTCTCTCTCCCTCTCTCTCTCTCTCTCTCTTTCACTCTCTCTCTCTTTTTCTCTCCCTCCCTCCCTCTGCCCCTACCCCAATTGCACTCTGAAGCTCTAAAATTTAATAAATAAATAGATAAATAAATAAATGGATTGCCTCAAATGAAATAATGTGTGCAAAATATTTATCACAGTATATAGTCTAAATGAGCTCTCACAGAGGGTGAGCAAGTAAATAGGAAGTTAGAATTAGGTACAATATATAGCCAGGGATGGTAGAATGCACCCAGAACTTTGAAGCCCAAAGGAGGAACAGCAAACACAGCTTGGTCATAAAAGGCTTTGTAGAAGATATGAAACAAACAAACAAAAAAAAAGCAGTGCTTAAGTTGAGATCAAAAGTATGATTCCCATACAGTATGTACAGTTTTCTGTGTCTTCTGGATTTTTTCACTTAGAATGATTTTTCTGAGTTACATCCATATTGTGTGTTCCTCCCTTTTTATTGCTGTATGGAATGCCATTGAATAGATATACCATAATTTCTGAATTCATTCACCAGTTAATGACATTTGGGTTGTTTCTCTTTGGGCCAATTAGGAATAAAGGTGCTATAAACAAACAAACAAACAAAAGTATGATTCCAAGATAGCCCCATGCAGACGGTCTGGGGAGAGAGCAATGGTGTGCAACTGGGCCTCTCCTAATAAGAAGACACAGAACATGTGAAGTCTTGTAGAGAGGAGAGAACACACTTTGCTGAGCAAGTGAGAGAAGTTTACCATGACTGCCATGGAGAGTGTGAGGAAGGAACTTGGAGATAGTGTAGGTGGACCAGATAGTGAACAGCCTGGAAAACAGAGGTGTTTGGAAGTCATTGGCCTTCCACAACATGTCACTTGAAGACCATTAGTCTGTGGCATGCCTGGTTTTACTCCCTCAAGTCACCCTTTGGTAAAGATGCATAGCCTCGATCCAACTAGACTGCAAGCTCCTGGAGGGTGGACACTGTGTTTTGTACTTCTCAAGGGGCACTGTCTTGCCTTCTCCACCAATACTTGTCCAGTGCACTTGCTGTTAAGGCAAGTTTAACAGAGCATATACTTTTGCATGGAGTATTTTATAAAATAGTAAATAGCTTTCTATGTAGGTGAGGACCTCTGGGCCCCACCCAACACTTATATGGAAAGTTTGTTCCCTTCAACTAGCGTGTGTTCTGTGTGGTGAGAGCTGTTTACAAACTTACAAACTGAAGGGCTTGTGGACAGGGTCTCTCTCTTTTTTGACCTTGTTTGTTTTTCTTTCCTACTATGACATCAATTATTTTCCAGCCAATTGAGATTTGTTGTTGTTGTTGTTTAGCTTAGAAATCATGCCATAAGGTTGAAAGGGTCAAGTACAAATTTGTTTGTCTTTTAAGTAAGCTCTACACCCAATGTGGGGCTTGAACTCACAACCCTGAGATCAAGAGTCCTATGCTCTACTGACTGGACCATCCAGGTACCCCTAAATTTGTTTTTTTGTTTGTTTTCGTTTTGTGTTTGAATCTTAAGCTTTTGTTTCATAAGATGCTATTTCAGCATTCCAAAGAACACTCTTTAGCCTAGTTGGGCATTTCTGATTCCAAGGTGAGGAGCCAGTCTGCAATCACCCTGGCAATTGCCCTGTGGGTCTTGGAAGACATCCTGGAAGGACTTTGTAAATTCCTGAGGAAGAATTTAGACTGGAATTAAGAGCCATTTGGTGGATGCTCATCAGGAATCTAACAAATGCTGCCATTTCTTAGGCTACAGAGGAAACAAAATCCCTCTGATCTCCAAAAGTATGCTAGAACAGGCTCATAGCAGCCTATGAAAACCAATGATTAGGTATTCAGGGGTTTTTCAAGCCTTTCGTCAAACCATTAGTAGCTTAAAATCATCCACAGTGGGAGTATTTACACTATGGGAATTGGCAAATGTTACAAATCAGGGACTCTTCCCTCTCTTCCCTCTCAAAGCTGGTTTATCAGCACATTATGGTGTCTAGCCTATCTTGAGGAGTAATACTTTGGATATCCTGGTAAAAATTCTGTGCTTGGAAGCACTGGGAAAAACTGTTTGAAGTCTCAATTCCACGTGAGCAAGAACCATGCGTGTTTCTTGGAGAATATATACCATGACGATGTAGGTCTGGTGTAGGGTCTGGCACATAGAAAGGGCTCAGTAAACACTGCTTGAAAGGATATAGGACTAGTGGGCTGAGAAGCACCTGTACAGCAGCATCAAATCAGCCCAAGCCAGTCTCCCATGGGAATCCTCCCTGAGCCATACTTTCTCTAGAGTCACTCAGGACACTGGGTTGTCACTCATATCGCTTATGTCATTTTATCTTTTAAAGGCAATTCTGACTCTCTCAGTATATTCAGCAACCACAGTAGACTTTAAGCTCTCAGAGACAGGATTTGTCTGATTCATTACTTTTAACATCGCAGGTGCTCAATAAATTTCTTTTCCAACAAAAGAAAAATATGTGAATAATCTCGTAAATTCATGGTATTGGGTGGACATTGCTTTATTGATATCCCTGTGAGTAGGTAGAAAGGAACAATTGTCCTTCCTAGCAGGTAAAACAGTGCCTGGCATGTGAGGACACTGAATATTTGTTGAATTAGTTATGAATTAATCATCCCATTTTACAGATGATAAAACAAGCTTGTGGAAGCTATCTCACACAGTTCCTCTTTGTTTATATCATTTCCTTTTGCACTATGTTGCCTGTATTAACAGTCTCTTAACTTTTAAACCTACTTTATTGTGGATTCTCTCATTTTTCAACCCTATCAGATAAGCAGGTATTTTCATTTATGTTTTAGGGGAGGATAGTACTGTGGCATAGAAAGTTTTAGTAACATGCTTGATGTCACAAAAGGATTTGAGGGTAAAGCTAGTCTTAAAATCTACCTTGTCTAAGGATTCTGAAGCTAGGCTGTGTATTGTAAACAATTGTCTTGTATTTTACTTCCTTATTCATTCCTTCAGAGGGAGAGAGATTGATCAAAACAGGCTAACAAAAAGCATGGTACCATAGCACATTCAGAAATACCGCTGAAATATCGTCAGTGAATCCCCCAAGTTTGTGTCTCTTGCTTCAAACACCTTAAAACATGCTGATGACTAGAATCTGTGCTTTGCCACTTAAGTCTGCTGAAGATTCAAATTGAAGTTTCAAATATAAAATTACAGGAAATTACCTACTTTTTCTTTTGTGAATGGAATTTTGATTTCTTTTAGTCATCTGAGAAGGTCCTGTTTTTCCATGAATATGGAAATTCCATGATTTTTCTTTCCCTAGGACTCTAACATTTCAAAATGGCCACAAGACTCCTGTATGAATTATAAAAAGGATACAGAATTAAGCATGATGACTTTTAAATTTATGTTGTAAAATCCAATGTTATTCCCAGCACAGTGCCTCATTTCCGATGAAAAGCATGCTGCCAGCTTCCCATTTTTTCTATGGACGATATCACCACTCATTTTATTAAAGCCACCAGACACTCATGGAAACATGCATGATGTCGTTTTTTAATGTGGGGGAAAGAATTTTGGAAGTGGGAGCTAGTTAACATTTCTAAAACATGTTTTTTTATTCTTGCCTTTCCCTTTTGACCTTCCTGAGGATGCATGTGGGTGTTAAATTGTTACCAAAGGGAGGGGCCGTTGTAACTACAACGGGATCCACACACACAAAGACACACTTTCCCACACATAAGACTTGGCTCTGTTACACTTTAATGGAATGCTGAATGGAAAAGATGCAGGGTGTTTTTGATCTGTGGGGAAATGCAGCCAGTATAGTGTCCATCATTTTCTTTCTTTCTTTCTTTTTTTTTTTTGTTAAACAGCCAGATTAACATTTGGAAGGCAATGTGTGTGAGGGAGTGGGTGTCACTAGCAAATAATTTTCCTCTCTTTTAAAAATTATAAACACAATATAGTCTGTTTATAAGCATTGAAATAATAAAGGGGGAATATAAAGTGAAAAGTAGAAATCTCCTTCTTCCCCCTACCCATCTCATCTCACTCCTACATGCAGCCATTAATAGTTTGATGTTTGTCTGAGTAGGATTTTCTCTATGAATTCAAGAACCACATATTGAGATTCTATAATTTGTGTTAGCCCTCTCATTTAAGGGTGAGAGTTTGGTACAAAAATGTATCTTATATCCATATTATCCTACAACTTGCTTTTTTTTCATTTAAAAAATGTATTCTGGGTATTTTTTCTGTGAGTAGACTTTTAAACTTTGGCCATTCTTTTTACGTCCCATATAAAGTTTCATCACATTGACTGTACATTACATTATTATTATTATTATTATTATCAGTGTTTAACTGATCCTATATTGTTGAGCGTTTGGATTGCTTCCAGTCGCTCATTATTACTCGCAGTGTCTCCTTGGATCTTTGTCTTTACGCATTCTGGTTGTATTTCTTTAAGACTGATTTCTGGGAGCAGAATTTTTAGATGGAGCAGACTATTAATACCTATAATGCCAGGGGAAAATGTCTATTTTAAAAAAGAGAGAATTTTCATTGAGCAACACGTGGCAAGATTCAGCTGCATATAAAACAAGACCACCTCCAAGATGTGTTCCTATTGTACTGTTCTCAGTACCGGCTACTCACTAGATTCACCTGGGGCAGAGGAGCTTTCTGAAATGAACCAGTCTTTAGATGCCGCCCTAAAAAATTACATCAGAATCTCTGATGTTCGAGTCCAGGTATCTATACATATTTTTGAAGCTCCTTAAGCCAGACTAGGAGCCATGGCTCCAGTGACAGTGCTTTCAATGTAACCATGAACGTGCCACGTTTGCTGTTGTTCTATCCGTGAGCATCTAAACACATCTACCTAGATATATGTATTCAATATTCAAGCACATACATGTAAGGATGTACATGCACACCATGTATGTTTTATGTAATTGGAATAATAAGACTTTTCTACCTTTTGCTTAGCTCTTTGGTATATTTGGCCTCAAGTTCTACCAGCTAGCCCAGAAACATAGTATGTGTCATGTAGAGTTCTGCATACAAATAAGGTTCAGGAGGATGATCAAAGAGACAAATGGGAACTTTAATGGGGGAATGGTGAGAAGTCCTAGATGTGATTAAAGAGAAGATAAAAGGGCCATTAAGCAACTGTGCAGAGTAATTTTTAGACTGAAAAATTGTAGACAGTCCTATATAAACAGAATCCATATAGGACATTAACTACCAAGGTAAATGACCCTTTGTCTCCTTGTGTATTTCTTCAACTTACAAAGTTTGGTTGGCAGATGGTGGAAGGATGCAGGGTATCTGAATAAGTGTGTGTGGAGGGAGAGTCGTCTTGTACTGGACAGGAGCTGTTACCTAAACACACTATATATTTATAGTATAGTTTACGATATATTACATGCATTCATATACATTATTTTATGTGACCTCTACATCAGTCTTGGAGAGAAGAAGATGGTTATCTCCATCACTCAGAAGAAACTGAAGCCGAGAGAGAAGGGGTAAGGCCAAGTTCATAATGCTCGCACATGGGAGAACTGAAACAACATTGCACTTTGAATGTATGCATTAGTTGAACTAGCACCAAGGGTTTCTGATTCGTAGCCTATGTTCTTTTTGCTAATATACAAGTGTCAGCATTGGTAAACCATAGGAAGTGGTACAGACCGTGGCAATTCTAAGTGCATTCAAATTGAAAAATTTTTTTTTTTTTTCAACGTTTATTTATTTTTGGGACAGAGAGAGACAGAGCATGAACGGGGGAGGGGCAGAGAGAGAGGGAGACACAGAATTGGAAACAGGCTCCAGGCTCCGAGCCATCAGCCCAGAGCCTGACGCGGGGCTCGAACTCACGGACCGCGAGATCGTGACCTGGCTGAAGTCGGACGCTTAACCGACTGAGCCACCCAGGCGCCCCAAATTGAAAATTTTTTAAATACTATACGAGAAAAAAATATCTTGGGCCAGATTCAACAGACAGGCTTTCAACTGGTGACCTTAATTTTAGAAAATCTAAATTTTGAGTAATAGAAAACTAGAGGACGAATCTGCCTTGGAATTTGACAGCAGTATTTCCTAAACACACAAGTAAGAAGATACTGAAAGCAGGTTACAAATATAGGTAAATGTAGTCTGAAATAGACACCTTCTAGAATCTTTTCCTTTTTGTGTTTCAAAAATATATATATTAACACATGTATTTGTAATACCACTGCCTTCCAATCTCCTCTTTGTTAGAAGACCCTGACGTTGCTAAGCATGGTTTTGTCAGGAACATAACTTGCACGGTGGTCCAGGCATTGCTATTTTGTTGCCTGGAGAGGGAACACATTATGACCCATGTCCTCACAAGTTTGGATCGTTTACCCAATTAGTAATCATGCTGAGAATGCACAGGGCAGTGTGTTGGGATGAGGGACCAGTAATTGGGGAAGCTCTGGGGTTGAGAAGGTGGGAGCTGACTGAGGTTGGAAATAACTGGGAGAGCCAAATGAAGGCAGGGACGCCAAAATCAAGGCAGAGTTCGGACAAGTCGGTGGGTGCAGCTCAGGCCCAAGCCCGAACCCTGAGGTTGAATTATTTTAACCTTATGCATCAAAGAGACATTTTATATTTTTTTCTTTAGCATTTTTTTCTCTTGTTGTCTCAACCATCTTGTGAATTCAGTGGGAAGGTAGTCTTGGCTCTAGTGTTGAGATTAATAGCAACAGAAAGTGGTTCAATAAGTTGCCCAAGTACAGCATTCATACTCCATCTGAGACCAGAACTCAGAATTCTGTACATAATTCTTATCTCTGCATCTCATACTATTTCAAAACTGGATGGGGGCCTGACTCCGTGGTGGAGTCCATCTGGCTGCAAACTCTTCAATAAACAGAAAGACTTGTGTTGTAGGCTCACATTTGGGGCATGGAGAGGAAGAGTAAGGGAACTGCTTCAATTCAGCAGGTGAAAAGGAAAATGAAAGATAAGTTGAAGTTTTCTGTGTGAGAGGGGAAATGTATTTCTCCCCAGACTGCCAGGGAAGGGAGGATATAAATATGGGTGTGGGTGTTGTTGTTAAGCAAAGCTGTTTGTAATCTTTGAGGCTGTTTGAGGAATGAGATCCATGTCAGAATGCTAAAGGCAAATAAACATTTTAATGATTTTTTAAACAGCAAATTCTGGGAACTATAGATAGGAACGTAATTTTAATCACACTTGACCAAGATTCTAGGACAGGCTGTTGATTAGAGGAGCTTTGGAGCCTGAGCAAAGAATGTGGTGAATTATAAGACCAAGCATGGGTTCACTAAGAATGAAACGGACAAGACTAACCTATTTCCTTCAAAAAAAAAAAAAAAATTACCATGTTGAGAGATCATGTTGACCTGAATTTTAGTAAAGATTCGGTCAGAATTTCCTTTTGCAAAAATTGGTGGACTGCATACCAGCTATTAATTCTGATACATTTTAAACTTGCTGAATAATTAGTGGCCTTGAATTAATGACCATGAATTTGAATTCCATCTTACTTTGGGCGTTGGACTAGTCACTCCACCTACCTCAACTGTAAAGCTCAATATGTGCAGCCACTTAGTATATTCCAATACTATTCAAGTGCAAATTATCCCGGTCCACCTAGGGAAGGATCTCTGTTGGAATGCCACCTGATTCCACCATTGATTCGGTTTCACTGAACATGTTGACAAGTAGTTGCATAAGTATGTGCTTATGAAATTTTCAGATGCAGAAGACTCTAGAGGACTAATGATATGATGTTATAGAGAATCAATGTATCAGAAACCATTCATAAGAATTATAAATGAGAAAATGAAAAGAAATACAAGTCTGGGGGAAGGGGCAAGAGAGTTCCCATGGTTTCCCTCTGTGTAGAGTGAGGGAAGATGGGTGCTGTGGGGCAGCCAAGTCATCCAGGCATCCTTAGGTGGCCCAATATGTCTTGGAAGCAGAAGTCTCAGCAGGCACGTTCAAGAGCAGCCACAAGACTCTGGGAAAAGAGCTATTTGGGGAGAAAGCCGCAATGTGGTGAAAAAGAACTGTGGAGAAGGAAAGAGCATAGGAAGTTGGAATGGAGGACAGATTTTAGCAGCCGTCCTGAGTCACACACTTCGAAAAGGAAGAGATTAACTGTACAAACTTTTGAGAAGCATTTTATATGTTACTCCCTTTAAAGAAGAAACTCACAGTTAAGAAGTTTATATTCTTTCTCAAGATTTTTGGAGTTAAATGGTTATTTTTTTGCACACAGAACAGACTGGGCTATGTGGGGTCTCAGTTATACCTGGTTTAAATTATCATTACAAACTTTCACCATGATATAAAAATGCAAGGACCTTAGAATTTCATCCTGCCCTCTTGTTTTCTCACCTTCCCTCTTTTTCTTGGATAATCTCCTTAATTTCCATGAGTTTGGCTACCAACAAACATAACAATGACTATTAGCTTTATTGCTATATCCCAAACCTCTCTCCTAAATTCCAGCTTGGGATTCTAACTGAGGGCTGGATGTTTGGAATTCACAAATGCTTAAAGCTCAGCTCATGCAATAAGGAAAATGATAACTCCTCACAGAATCAGAGAGGAAGCCTGTAGAAAAAGAAGCACTCAGTTTTCTTAACTGCAAAATGGGAAGCCTCAGTAATGAGATCTCTAAGGCTCTTTTCAACTCTAACATTTTATTTAAAAAATGAGACAGTGTTGTTCTTCATTTTTGTAAAAAGGCCAGGGTGAAAGTTACCACGAGGTGGATTTAGATGTCTTTTTTTTTTTAATTTTTCTTTTAGGTAGGCTTTAGGCCCAGTGCAGAGTCCAGTGCAGGGTTTGAACTCACCACCATGAGATCAAGATCTGAGTGAAATGAGAGTTGTACGCTTAACCAGCTGTGCCACCCAGGTGCCCCATAGGTGTCAGATTAAAGTGTAGAACTTTTCCAATAGGACTACTTCTGAAGACAGTGAGGTAATTAATTCAGAATATCTATGGGAATACTGTGAGATATATTTCTCCCTACAAAGAGTATACTGAGGACTCTTGATGTCCTTTTTAACTCTAAAAATATTATATATATATACATAATTATATATACACACATATATACACACATATACAATATACATAATTATATATACACACAAATATGTATATGTTTTATATATATAATTCAAATTATGTATAATATAAGCATCTCTTCACACTGTTATAATTTTGAAATTATGTGGTAATATATTTACCACCTATATGGTAAATTCTACAAATTCCTATTTATTTTGTTAATTTTTCTTCCTTTTCTGCAACTAAAAGTTATATTTACTATATATTCCACCACTTGAGACCTCTTAGGTTACATCTGAATCTTTTTACAATTGTACACAACACAGTAGTTCCTTTTATTAACTACATCCTCTCTGAAAAGTTACTAATGGGGTTGATAATGCAGTTCCTACTGTAGCCAACTTTGGCATTGTGAAAAGTAAGGACGTGATGCTAACCAGTCCAAGCCTGTCCCAACTAACCTTGGTCACAGGGTCTCATTAATCACTATATTTTCCATAGCAACAAAATTGCACATTCAATAAAAAGCGATTGCTCTTAGCAAGAGTAAACCCCAGGAGATGGAGCAGGACAGCATTATTTTTTATAAAAGCTAGAAGACCTAAGTTCTATTAGAAGAAAATATAGTAGGAAAGCCTAGTATAAAAAATGATGCCTTCCTTAGAGGGGCTCCAGAGGGTAACTGGACATGTTGGCTCTGGGAGAGATTGTACTTTCTAGGTCTTTCAAGGTAAGGGAAAACAGCAATGTTCAGAGGTCGGAAGACTGGTTCGGTTTGTCACATGGCAGGGTCGTATACTCATAGTGCAATAGAAAGTAATAATCATGATAAATATAATTGATAGCATTTATTAAGTGTCTACTGTATGTGACAGTGTATTAAGCATCATGCATACTTATTTCAGTTAACCTTCACAATAACTAGCTCATGTAAGTCTTATTGTTATCACCGTTTTTAAGCTGAGTGAACCAAGGCTTCGTGGTTTGTCCATTCTCACAGCTAGTGGATCTCTTACTCCAGGGCCCATCTTTTCAGTCAATTGGCCATACTGTCTTCCAAGTTCTGCATTTCAGTTTATGCCCAACAATGGAGTCGTCATTGCTCACTGGGGGGAAATCATTATTTTTTTAAATTTATTTGAGAGAGAGAGAGAGAACGATAGAGAGGGTCAGAGGGTGTGGGGAGAGAGAGAGAGAGAGAGAGAGAGAGAGAGAGAGAGAGAGAATCTCAAGAAGGCTTCATGCCAGGCACAGAGCCCAACACCGGGCTGGATCCCATGACCCCGGGATCACGACCTGAGTCAAAATCAAGAGTCAGACGCTCAACTGACTTAGCCGTCCAGGCGCTCCTGGGGGAAAACCACTATTAAAGGTCACTATCTCTCTTTGAAATTCATCTGGAGATTTTAAGCCTTCGACTTAAAACTTAAAAGTTCATGAAAGATGAGTGGGCCAGAAACAGTGACTCAGTGGGCCAGAAACAGTGAAGTTGTAAAATATGGCCCCTAGCCTGAGAAATGTAAAGTCTTATTTAAAAGGCTTACCCATACATGCAACCTGATAGGAAATTGGTTTTTGTGGTCCACATTCTAAGAATTCAGAAATAATGGCGTTCAAATTGAGCTCGATTAGGGAACTTATTATAGAAAGTTCTACACAGACCTGTATTAGAATACATCCTCCACATACATTGGGTGGACAGATGTGCTGATGGATGCCTCTCAGATGAAGTTTATACTTCAGGGTGACCCCAAAGTTTGGGCAGGATTTGGATAGATGTGGAAACAGGGGTGAGGCTTGGGCTTGATTCGCCTACATCTCACTTGGCACAGAGGTGTCAGTCTCAGTTTGGCTACTTTAGTAATATTTTCTATTCTGTTGAAAGAATAAGATGAGGCAACTTCTTCCTCAGATCTTCTCATGGCTGACTCCTCACCATACAGTTCCCAGATCCTCTGTCATCTCCTCAGGAAGAGCTTGCTGACCTCCACATGTAAATCGTTTAGCCTGGCTCATGCCCCTCTCCGCTCCATTGCCCATTTTATGTTCTTCAAATATTTGTCTCTCTCTGCACCAAACATAGTTATACATGTATTTGTTTATTGACCTGTCTCGCTGAATAGAATGCAAGCTGTTAGGGGTCAGGGAGTTTGTCTTTCCATCCACAGAGACATGCCCAGTGCTTAGAACACTGACTGCCACAAGGGTACATGCCCAATAAATATTGGTCTGATGCATGTTTGAATGCATGAAAAATGGTAACCTCCAGGATGTCTGTTAAAAACACAAATGTCCTGGACCCAACCCTGGAGACTCTGATTCGGAGGATCACTTTGGGGGGGTTCAGGAAATGAGAAGTTTGCAAAGTTCTTCATGTGATTCTGACACGCAACCAGGTTTCAGAATGATTATGTTATAAAAATTTTCTTTGCCCTCAAGCAACTTGCGATCTTAAAGGGGCAGACGGTATCATTGCTTGGGGAAGGAAAGACAAATATCTCCACCAATTTGATCACCACAGTCCCAAAGTTGAGCTCCCTTGACTTTCCCAAATTACAAAGGAAAGAAGAAAGAAATAAATTCTTTAGAGAAAAGAAGAGCTGGAGGAAATGAAGAGAAAAAAGCAAAGATAGGGGTAGGATGAACAAGTACACAATAAGACGCACCGTGCAACGGTCTGTTAGAACAATGATAAAGAAATAAGAAGGAAGATGGAGAAGAAACAGATGTAGCTGCCAGAAGTTAAATACACATCTGTTAAGAATGCTCTTCTCATATGCAGGGTCAGAAAAATATGTACAAATGTAGCACCTCACTGATTGACAGAAAAACCTCAGTTCTGGCCCTGGGAATCTTGTTTTCTTGACAGCACTTTGTTTTAAAGCTGGAGGCAGAGAAATGTCTTATGCATGTCCTTAAACTGGAAGGCCTTTTGTTCAGGATACTTATACCATTTGCAGATAATGATGTGCATAGCAGTTTCAGCTGTCTGCATATGCATTTTTATGTTTTTTTATGACAGCTCTGCGTACTGAACTAAAAGGCCATTTAGAACTGTCAGCCACTGACAAGCATTACCCTTTACATTTACAATTCTGTTAGCGTGCATTGTCAGGTGGGTTCACCAGACTGCAGAAATGTGATTTCCTTTGAAACCTATGTATGACTTTAATTTAATACAGCAGCCTCAAAAAAGAAAAAAAAAAGGAAGAAAGAAAAAAAGACAGTGTGAGCCCAAGAGAGCTTTATTAAGTATTCTTTTTCCATTAATCTCCTACTTTTTTGTTTTTACAAGACCCTTCCTTTCTTTCTCATCTTCTTTCTCCCTCTTTCTCTTCCTTCTCTCTCTCTCTCTCTCTCTCTCCATTATTTCCTCTTTTCTTTCTTCTCCTCTGTAGAATCCTTCATGTCGTGCAGAAGTGCAGGCAGCCTAGAGAAATGACTTTACCTGTCTGAGCCAAGCCAGACCATCTCTTACTTTCCATATGGCCTGAGGTTAATTTTCAGTCAAGCCAAGTTTTAAAAGATGTTTGGCTCAGTGTAGGGCTGGGCGAATATTCAGGACCTGGATAGTGGGAGCATGGAAAGAATCCACTTAATCCAACTAATGACTTATCATTCCCCATTATCACTACCACCTGTCTTTGGGAGTCCCTTTCCCCTCTCCCAAACGATATTTCAACAGTATGGCGAGGCCTTCCTAGAAAAGGCACTGGCGTGTGCAGTGTGAGAGTCTTGAAAACAATGTGAAACTGGTTTTGCCCTGAAGGATTTTATAGTCCACCCAGGGAGGCTGACCATGTGTGCAGGAAACAAAGTTTCTACTCAGACTAGGCTGAAGTGAAATGTTCATGTGTACACGCTGACCTGGACCAGATTTACTGCAAAGTGATGAAGCCTGGGCTTCCGAGAGTTCCTCTCACTTGCCTGCCCCGTACACATTCCGGGGGTGGTCAGGAGGTGATGAGAGTTCTAGACGCAGAGCTCAACCTGAGTTGCAAGCAGGTAGCTTTATTATATGAACACTGATGGTAAATTGTATAAAGAGCTCACAGGGGAAAAGGGACCTGAAATCTCTAGTCTCCTTTTTTGTAACTAAATTTTGTAATTTAATTTGTATTCATAAGTTTGTAATTTTTATTTTATAAAGAAATCCCCATATTGTGTAAACCTCAGATCCCATAAGCTTGGACCTGTTCCCAGTTCTGATAGTAGGTCCGTAAAGAGAAAACATGAATCAATGTGGTTTGGGCAACCAAGGTTAGGTTTTCTTTAGAAAGCTTATCTTCACCTGGCCCTTAATAAAAGCCCAGGATTTGGCTAGGTAGCGAGAGGATGTAGGCGAATAGAGAGGGTTTCAGGAAAATTTGGTGTACAGATAACATTTTGAGAACTCATGTTTTTGGCAGTGGACTAATATTTATTTTTTACTTTGTAAGTTGAGACATATAAGAAATGTAACATGCACTGATCTTAAGTGTATGACTTGATGAATTGTACTGTGCTTAAAACCATGGAACCACACTCAGATCAAGAGGTAGAACATTTTCAGCTCCTCAGAAATTTCCTGGCTTCTGAGTACAGAAATCATAATCCCCTCTATCAAGTTTTTCAGAGAGGCAGGTTTGGACATACTGGGAGTGCTAAATTTAGTATCAGGAGATCACCTTTTGTGTTGACCTACTAATAGTATGGTTGTTCAAAAAAAGAATCCAACCCTAAGGGTGAGACGATACCGCCCCTCCTTTCTTCACCCCAGAAGTAAGTGGGAACATTCTGGCACCCTGATGGCAATGTCTAGCTTTATATGTGGGTGGCACAAAGTGTTATCTATTATCTAGCTGATGGCTTGCCATTTCACTGATACCTGCAGATCCCCCATTTGGGTCATATGACTTGGGGCTAAGCCTTGCCTTTCACATGAGGTTCTTTGAAAAATCCTATCTGCCTCATTCAGTCTGTGAGGAGTGTCATACCAAGTTCCAACCCCTTTCTGTAAATTTGCTAATCAGTAGCTTTCTTATCTGGCCAGAAAGGTGGGATGAGACTCACAGGCAGGCTCCTGATGAAGGGTGGATGAGAGAAAGAGGAACACAGAACTGGGCAAGGTGGTGATTGCCAGTCTCAGAAGACCTCACATCTGCCAAACGCAGAGCCTGACGTGAGGCAGGCAAGTTGAAATTCCCTCCCGGAGGAAAAAAGGTAAAAAAGAAAACAAAATCCATACAGTGCACACACACACACACACACACACACACACACGTGCGTGTGCAGCCCCTCCTCTTTTTCTCCTGTGTCACTAACCTCGAATGCCCTGCGGGAACCAATTACAGCATTCTAATGAGTGCAGTTTCCAATAACTGCATTTGGTGGGTGCATTACCTCCTCATCCACACACTGACTGCCACCACCTCATCTCAGATCACCTTTCCCAACAATGAATCTGCCTCTCTGGTGCTTGTTGGCTGGCTGGACATCTCCCTGCGGAGTCACCAGGGGCAGGGGGCCATAAGGGCAGCTGTGTGAGTTCTCAGAGTTTGCAGAATGCATAGGATTGTGGGCCTTGCAGGCAAGGGAATAAACCAGTCAGGTTTGTGGCTCTAGACAGACCTGGTTCACCTACTTGAAATAGTCTTTGGGGACCAAAATGAAAATTCACTTTTTAAAAAGCCTCCATGACGTGGAAAGGATTATAAGGTAGGGATCAAGTGTCATGGTTAAGGCATGGACATCAGAGATACAAAGACTTACCTCAGACTAATGTCTATCACTTAGTAGCTGCATGACTTCCAGCAAGTTCCATAATTCCTGAAATGAACCTCAATTTCACCATCTACAAAATGGGAATAATAACAGTCCCTACTTTGTAAATGTTTAAACAATACCGTATGCAAATACTAAAGTGGAGATGTTATTCTAATACAGCTTGGTCTAATAAAAATGGAAATAAATGGAAAGATCATGAATTCTCATCATTCACTGGCAAAGCCCTGCCTTCTGCCCCTGGCTCTGTCCTTATCTCTGTCCAGGTCTGATCCCAGCAATCTACTATGGGGACACCTCTATTCCAGGTTGCTATTACAAAGCATGTGATAGATCTCCATGTACTTGGTAAACTCTCCCAGATATTTCAACTGAGAAAGGGACGTTTGTATTCATGACATACATGTGTATGTACATATGTAGGTGTGAACACGCATCAAAGGGACTGACCATGATTCTCCCAGGTGAGCAGTGAGCTTAATGGGAGAGGAGCAGGAAGAGAGATAATTTCACATTTTATTGTCACTACTCCTGGATTACCCAAATCTTAAATTTTTTTTTAATGTTTATTTTTGAGAGAGAGAGAGAGAGAGAGAGAGAGACAGAAACAGAGCGTGAGCAGCTGAGGGGCAGAGGGATCAGGAGACACAGAACTCGAAGTGGGCTCCAGGCTCTGTGCTGTCAGCACAGGGCCCATTTGCAGGGCTCGAACCCATGAACTGCGACATCATGACCTGAGCCAAAGTCAGATGTTTAACCGACTGAGCCACCCTGGCACCCCAAATCTTTTAAAATTAGGTGTATTCAAGCTTTTCTTGTGCAATAAAAGTAGAAATGCTCAAGAGGTATTTTCGTGGTCAAAAGTTAAAGGTCATGATGTGACAGTTGTTTGTGGCCCTAGTGGTTCCCCATATGCTCCCCCCCCCCCCCGTTGCACCACTTTTCACCCAGCTCTTGCAAAGCAAAACGGTCACCCTTCACCATTCTATCACCTGTTACAACTCCTTCTCTCTAGCCTGTTCACAAGACACCGTGTTGCTAAAGTGACCCTCTACCCATTGATCGTAAAGATTTTAGAGTTATTTAATCCCTTAAAGCATTTTCCAAAAAGTAAGAGAGAGAAAGAGGGAGAGAGATTGTCTTCAAATTGTTTATAAAGAAAATCCAGGTTTATACATAGATAATCTGGAAAGTGACTATCGTCTGTGTATCGGCAGTTGAGAACGTATTGAAACATTTTCATTATTTGCCTCCTTTGTCCACCGGACATGTCTGCTTTCTTCTAATAAGCCACAGAAAGGAGAGCAAAAGGCAGTAATGGTCAGTGCTGGCAACTAAAGATCAATACCAAATGCACATAAGCCTTCTCCAGTGCCAAGCCCAGTGGGTGAGGACCAGCAGTGGGTCTGCAGAAATCTGAAGGGAACTCCCCCTGCATAGTGCTTTTTGCAGTTTACAGTTATACATCCAAGGTGAGTAGAGAAAGCAACATTATGTCTTAGGGAGTTTGTGTTCTGTCTGGCCTCCTAAGTATGTGGAAGACCACAAGCCTCTTAAGATGCTTGTCTTCAGAGGAGAGAAGACCAAATCCACAGAGCCTTGGGGAGTGACACAGGTGGGTGCTGGGGGTGAGAAGCAGAACTTGGAAAGGTAAGGAAAAGGTGATAGGTTTTATTTGGTGTCTGAGCCTGCTGAGGGTCAAGCAGAGGTCTGCCTGTCCCTTCCCCATCCTCCGGTGGCCCGATCCTTCCTGACCTAGCAATTTTGCACAGGGTGTTCCCTAGGCCTTGAACACTCTTCCCCCAGTTCATTGCCTCATGGACTCCTGCTCTTCCTTCAGGCTTCAGCTCCTAAGACCCCTGCTTGGGAATGTCATCCTTGACCTACCTGAATGCACACCCATTATAGATTGTTCCCTTATTTTCTTATAGACCCAGGTGAGATCCCTTCACAGCACTTATCACTCACAATTCAGAATCATATACTAATTTGTCTGTTGGATTTAGTGAATATCTGTCTTCCCAAGATGATTACACCTTTTGAGTGTGGGGCTCTCAATTGTTTTATCTCCCTGTTCATTGCTTAGCACAGGGTCTGGAGTATAGTAGGTGCTCAATAAATATTTGTTGGATGAAATGATAAATTAACTAAATCCGTGAATTGGTCAATTACCATAGGTATCCTATAGCAAATGCTTATGCTTCTAAATCTTTACTTCCTCTGCTCCATCCCCCTGAAACTCGCCTTCTCCATTCATCCAAATCCTCCTCAGCTTCCAGACCCAATGACAATGATAGAGATAACAGATGATATTAAATGACTTCTGGGCCCAATAGTGGGAATCATGTATATATGTAATCTTAATCCATCTTCATAACTCTATTCTTATTGGTAAATATCAAAGGGCAGGCACTCAAAGATCCTCCAGGAATGCGAGATACAGCAATTGGCATCTCAGAGCCCCAGGTTTGCCAGAGAATTGAAACAGTGAGGACAGTGGCCTGGTTCTTTGTGATTTACACATGGTGTCTCTTTGATGTGTCTGTATTTTAAGCTGAAGGGCAGTGGCTGCGGCTTCCTTGCTTTTGTAATTCTCTCCCGCTCTCTGGGACTCCTGGCCTCTGCTGAGGAGGGAAGAGCAGAGAGAGATTTGTTATTGCTTTTCTGATGCTTTCTGTTACTGGGTCCTTGGGGGGTTAGAGGTAGGGAAGAAGCCTGGGATATGCAGTAGCCCTGGCCTGTTAAGACACAAGGGGTGTGATGGAGAAAGTAGTATGATTTGAGGCAGTGACAGTTACTATTTCTACCCCCAATTCACCACACCCTACCTTCACCTTCACCACCATCTCCCAAAGTAGAGCTGAAATGGTGGCATCCTCAGAGGCCTGTGTGCTGTGTGCAAGCAGTTCCAGCCAGGGGCTCAGCCTGTACACCGACAAACCTCAGTTTCCTCATCTCTAAAATGGACATAAGGATAATTCATCTCCCATAAGGTTTTGTGAGTATTCAGTGAAATGATGTGTGTGTTAAATCTTTACATAGTGCCTGGTATGACATCGCATTTTCAAAAGGCATTAGTTATTATTTGTATTATTTATTTACTAAATGCCTAAAGTCAAGCATCCGTCTAAATTCAAACCTAGATCTTTCTGATTCCTCACTGCATTCTTTTCACATCAGCCCTGATCAATTTCAGGACTGTTTGCCAGCACTGTGAGCAGAGAGGGGGAGAAAAGGAAGATTAATTAAGAAAGAGTTGTAAAAAAATTCACTGAATATCGAATGGATGTAATATTAACATACGTAATTACTTCTCAACTTCAGAAGCTATAATATCAAAGATAAAAATCATGTCAGCTTCAATCTTTTTCTCATTGTAGATTCAGACCATTACATTAATGACTAACTTTCTGAGCTCTATAATTTCCTCTTGGAAAGATACCTTTTTTTTTGGAGCGAAGCACAGAAGCTCTCTCTCAGGCACACCCTGGAATTGAGGGAGGAAGAGGGGCCTCTCTGTTGAGGCCACTCCACTCCCCTCCTACTGCCCATTGTTGCGGGTACACTCTCTTTGTGAGGGAACAAAGGCAATTAATCACACAGGCAGCCAAGTCTTGCCTTTGGCTGGGCTGTGGAATTGGCTACCAGGACTTCAATGGGGGCGGGAGCCCCAGTGAGTAACTCCATTGAGTGTCTATAGTTCAAGACTGCTCCAGTAACTGCCAGCCTCTGGGCGTTGTCATGTTTCTGGAGGAGAGGTCCCCAAGTATCTTGAAATTAGGCCTTTGTTCATTTTAAACAGAGGTCCTACTCGGGGCTCTCCTCCCTTGACCCTCTAGTCTGAACCTTCCATCTGAGTGACAAAGAACAGGGTCTATGGGAGCCACAGTTTATAACCCTCTCCTTGGAGCTAAGTCAGCGCCTCCTCCTGCGAGGAAAGAAATGAGAGATGTCCTGGGATTTTCTGCCGTAGAGGGTGCAGGCATAGCATCCCTTTTTCAGGATCTCAGGGTAGAACTGGGACAAGGAGGGGGACCCCATTTCTCAAACGTGATGTTCAGGGGCCTGCACAATGTCCAAATTGCTGCTAAATGGAACCAGAAGTTAAGTGTTCTCTTTTTACAGACGTCTGAAACAATGAACAGGAGGGAAGGAAAAGAAATGTAGTTTAGCTTTACACCTTTTTTTCTTATTTTTCTTTCTTTTTGGTGCCCATCTTTCCTTCCAAGTCCTCCTCCTATTTCCTGGCCATGTTTGGTAAGTGTCCAGTTTTGTCACCCTCACTGCTCAGAGTGCTCCCTTTCCAAAGGAACATCTTTCTCCGGACCCCTCTCCTCTCCGTATTCCTGTGTCCGTACAAGCTTTTTACCTACCCTCTGGTTCTTTCCTTCTGTTAGCTCTGACTCAGCAAAGTAATCATGGAAATAGAATTTTCTGCTTGTTAATCTGCTGCCCATCACACGAAAATGCCAATAAGTTTAAGATGGGCTGGCTGGTCACTGAGACTACATAAAATAAAGTCCACAAAAGATAAGCAATATTCTTGGGGAGCAGCTGAAACTGAGGTTTCTAGAGCAGTCTGCATGATTCCACTTGGGAGAGGTATGCACTGAATCCTGAGGAGTTCTACACAGAAAAACAAAACAAAACAAACAAAAAAAAACAGTGCTTTTTTTTCCCCTCAAATCAAATCTACCCTTGACTTGGAGCAACTGTTAAAATGAAGACCCATGTACCGTACATCCAAATATCTAAGTTATAACCCAGCTGACTATTGAATAAAAGACTTTCCCCTCCTAATTTGACCATCTTTGTAACATCTTACATTCTAGTTAAGCATCAGACCATGGGAAAGCAAGGCTTGACCCCTGGGACCTGGTCTCCAGTCCCCCTCTGTTGTTTTCACACACCCAATGCTGTTCCATACTGTGAACAGCCTCATGTCCACTATAGACAAAGCCCTGGTCTGAGTCCATTATCCCAACAGCTGCCCCTGCTCAGGCCTTGTAATGCATATGTCTGTGCATGTGTTCTCACAGGAGAACAGACTATAACAAGTTGATTCAGGTACTGAGGTACTGAAGTTGGGTTCAGAGTTATTTGGACAGAGAATTCCAAGGTCCTTGATCCCCAGAGTATGGTCTAGAAGGAGACATGGCATAGGCTTCAGATGGGCACATTCCCATGGCCCTGTGGACAAGGTCCAGGGGGCACCTTCTAAAGCTCAGGGCCCAAGGCAGGTTTCCTCTCACCTAAGGCTTATGACAGCACTAACCTAAAGGGCAGATATTCCCTGTTCCATGTGTGTCCTTGCAATGGAGCTGCTTCCCAAAGGGGCAACTCGAGATAGGATGCTCTAAGTTGTTTAACTTCAGAAATGGTTGCTTTTATAATGGTTCATGAGGCAAATGATTTCACATTAAGATAGGAAATTCCCTCCTGAATAGCACTGACCAACACAGGGTAAGTATTTTAATGAAAACACTATGTGTGAATAAATAAGTGGCCTGTTACAACTTTAAAAAAACTTTTCGTATATGAAAGGAGTGACCGACAGTAGAGATTACAAGGCACTAACAGCAGATGAGAAACACTTTGATTGACTCGGAATTTTAAGAAGAACCTGCTTCTTAGAGGTGACCCCTCTATAATAGCTGAATGTAGAACCTATTTCTGCCCATAAAGCATGCATGGCTGCACCCAGAGCCCAGAGAGTATATTCATGATGCTACTGAATCAAGTACTGCTAAAGCAGGATTTCCAACCGATTGTCACTATTGACATTCGGGATGGGATCATTCTTTGTTGTTGCGGAGGAACAGTCTTGTGCATTGTAGGATGTTTAGCAGTATCCTTGGCTTTCACTCATGAGAAGCCAGTAACATTGCCTTCCAGCTCTAAAACCAAAAGTGTCTTCGGACATTGACAATTGTTCTCTCTTGGGGGAAAAACCGCCCCGGTAAAGAACCACTTTTCTTTTTTTTTTTTTTTTTTTTTTTCAACGTTTATTTTATTTTTGGGACAGAGAGAGACAGAGCATGAACGGGGGAGGGGCAGAGAGAGAGGGAGACACAGAATCGGAAACAGGCTCCAGGCTCTGAGCCATCAGCCCAGAGCCCGACGCGGGGCTCGAACTCACGGACCGCGAGATCGTGACCTGGCTGAAGTCGGACGCTTAACCGACTGCGCCACCCAGGCGCCCCAAGAACCACTTTTCTTAAAGGATCTGATTGATCGGCATCATCTGTACCCAGACAGAGTTAACACCAAGCACAACTCATAGCACCAAGATTTATTGTCAGAGGAAAACAAGAGTTAGGGAAAGCCAAACTAATGTAGTTTGCTTTGTTTTATCAGTCTCTAAGATCATATAGCAAATGGTGATATTAAGCTGAAAAATGAAAATGGAGAGTAGTAATGTTTAAATCTCTTATAGCAAGAGCTTTAATAATTTCTGTTCTCTTTTAAATTTTTTTTTCTTTTTTTTTTTTTCTTTTTTTTTGTGCTAGGGAAAGAGCCAGAGTGGATGTGTTAAAATCTCAAGCCTAGAATGAGATAAACGTAGGACAGGAAAGCATATGCCAAAAGCAAGTCTACTCTAGCTAGCATCATGTAAGCTCAGGAAAGGGTTCTGTGGTCCTGGGGCAGCCTCCCAGTTCCATGGTTCATTCTCCATGCCTTTCCTACTGCTGATCCTCCAATCTCTACTACTTCCTATGTCAAAACAGAAAGTTGTGACTTAGTGACTTAGCAATATGCACACTTGTGCCTATCATGATTTGCTGAAACCAGAATCTCATGAAGTTTCGGGCTGCATGGCTATTCATGTTATTTTGAGTCCAAGAAACCTCCAGGATGCAATTAGGCATATTGCTTGTGTTATAAGGACAAAAATTATTTATGCATGAGACACAATTTTTGCCTCTTCCTCACTTTTTCTGAGCAGGAAGGGATTATTTATTGTAAAGTTAGCTTCCAGAATCTTTTTCTGTTGCTGAGAATCTAGTTAGTAAATTTAAAGAAGGAACTAGTTTAAACGATATCATAAAGAGCAAGAGTGGGTAAGGGATAGAAGAGCTGCAGTGACTGTGTATCTGTGAAAATGCTTGGAAAAGAAAAGAAGGGAGACAATATTTGGGGAAAGAATTGTCATATGTATATGCTATTGATTGTCAAAAATAGTTTTAATTAAAAATATTTTTTAATTTAAATCTCTAACTTTAAAAGGGTTTCATCACATATTTAGACTACCTTGGGTAAATAAGAGAAGTGGCTACAAAACTGAGTTTTAAAAAAAAAATTTAAATACTACAATGCCACATCTGAGCTGTGTGGGCTCAGGGCTAATTCACAGACTCTCCTTGGAAGTGATTGATTGTAGTAACTTCCCTGTCAGACTAATCTTCACAACTACTGTGAGACCATTATTTTACATCTAGTTAATCTCTTAATTTAGTGCTTTAGACAAGAGGGCTAAGGAAAGATTTGTCAGTTAATATATAAGCCACCATATCATTCATTAAATACAAATTCATTAAATTGACTATCATGTGATAGGACTGTGTGAGATTTGGTGACACAAATAAGATGGAGACAGAGGCCCTACTCTCAAAGAGCTTACACTCTTATCTATAAATAATTTGTTATAAATACATATGGTAACCGGCAAGTAAGCTAAATGTGTATAGTCTAATAAATCTGGTATTTTCATAGCAACAGAACTTACTCCAAAATTGTATGTAGCCTTCTGTAGAATCATTCAGGTTTGCAGCATTTTCCAACCAAATTAGATTGATGTATATAATGTAAATAACTTTGTTAGAAATACTCAAGTCCTCACAATTTTTGGACATCTCTAAAATAATAGGATTCAGAAAGATGTTTATTACATTCTGTACTTTCCTTGCTAAATCTGATATGGCTCCAGCAATGAACAACACATCTTTCTAACATAATGACTCAAACTCAGAATCAACACAACTACAGGAACAGGACAGGCAGATGAGAAAATGCCTCACTCTGATGCATGCCCTCCATCGTGTTTCAGCCTGATGCCACGTCAAACTCAAAGGCTTTTACTGATCCTTAAACTAACCATGAGTAGGAGCCTTCCGTCTATTTTCCCCTCTGGGTCTAGAGACATGTTATATTCCATTAGCAGCCTCTCTGATTTTTCATCTAAAGCCCTTCCCTTGCCTTGGATATTGACTAACATTTTCCACTGGTCAGAAACTTTGTTTATACAGCTGATCAAGTTAACGGTTCATCTCCTCTGCTCTGTAAGCACTCCAATTCTACCATCATCATAAGTAGGATTGGATATTTTACTTGGCAGAATTATTTCAGTAATACAAGATAACCAAATTGGATTGGTGATCGATAAGTTTGTTCAGCACTCATTCCAGTAAATAAAAACCAACCAGGCTCCAAATGGTTGAATTGCTATCGCAGTAGAGACATAATGTGAATCAAGGCTTGGAGACCTCAGGGAATTTCATAAAATCCAACCCTGCAACCAGATGATTGTCCTGTAATATATACCATGTACCCAAGACCCATACATTTCAGTCTTTCTCTGTGGCAGTAGCTAGTTTTCTGTGGTACGTGGGTGAGAAGTACCACCATTTATAAAAGTTGCTTTTGAAAACTACTAGACTCAGGGAGAGTCCAGATGTCTAAATGCTACTATTCCAAATTGGTTAATAGCTGCTCATTTTTCTTTTTCCATTTCTATATAAAATTCTGATATGGGAAGAATTTGGAGGACAATGATAACCTTTGCATTGATGAACACAGAAGATGTAGTGTTGAGTGAATGAGTTTTTAGATAAATTTCATTTTAGCTAACTTTTGTTCTTAGATATCTTTTGTTTGAGGGGAAGAGATGATTTAAAAAAAAAAAACCCAAAAACTTGATAAGACTCTCACAATTCATTATAAAAAATAGAGTGGAGAATTTATCAATAACCTTAAAAATGCATTTTTCAAAAACAAATCCCAATTTCCAGAGAGGGCTTTGCCACTGACTTGCTATGTGAAACTTAAAATATCTTGTTTTGTACTTTCATTTCTAGTTGAATAAAAGTCATTATTATGGCACTGTCTATGGCACCTGAGTTATCGTGAAAACTGAATAGAACGTGGTATATGGAAGCACTTTCTGGAGTCTGAAAAGGTGTTTAAAAGCACTGAGACTGCAAGCAAGGTTCCCAAATTGTGGGATGTGTAGATGGTGAGATGCATAGATGAGAGACCTGCTTCAGTGCTCAGGGGTTCTATTTAGGAAATGGACACTTAACAATGCTGAACAACACAGTAAGGTAGTTAATCCTTTTTCAATTCTCAGTGACCCTTTCTGATTCCTACAAGAAGCACGCCTTAGGTGCTAGCATGTCTCTGGTACTTGCTAATCTCCCTTAAAGAGAGAGCTCAGACATGGAGCTTTGAACAGGCAAATGCATTTAGCTAGATTTTAATAGCATGGTTTAGTTTTCCTTGCTCATGTGTTTTTGTGGTAAACTCCTTAATGGCAAGTGGTAATGTTTTTCCATTAGTAGCAGTAATATAAAGTTTTATTTTTATGCAACTGTACCTAAGTGGGGAAAAAAGAAGCATTTTAAAGAAAAAATATTAAGTAAATAACAGTCAAGTGATACGTGAATTTGACAAAAATTGTAAAAGGGAGATGAACATGTTTGAAATTTGGGAATGTATGCACCAGTAAATGCAATGCATAAGCCAAGACCTAATGTGTTTGTCTTCAAGACAGTTAACACTTTCTATGTTGCTATGGCTCATCCTTCACCATTCTTGAACAATCCACACAAAGAAACACTGGGGAAAAAGTAAGGAAATTGGGATTTTCAGCTGCCATTTTAACTCCCACTGACAAGCCCTTCCAGAGAACCCAAGCACTGCAATGCCACGTATGTTTTCTGAACTTTTCAACATTAAACATTGGCCGTGTTGACTGTGCTGAAGAGGCAACACCTCCCCAAGAGTCCAGTTTGTCCCATTAACCTTGGAGAGGGAGCCAGGCACACGGTGATTGACCTGGCACATTCAGACACACATATGCAGTATGTCATCGTCATTCAGAATGGACTTCAACACTTTGATGAAATACATCTTGCTTTGTCCTTTAGAGACCATATGAATCTGCAAACAATTGCAATTTTGAAGTTGTGGGTAAACTAATTCTCTGTTTCAGAGTGTTTTCTCGCCATTCTCTCTCTCTCTCTCTCTCTCTCTCTCTCTCTCTCTCTCTCCCTCCCTCAGTTGGGAAGGGAGTAGAAAAATCTTCAAACAGTTGTGTCAGAACAAGAAGGGCATTCTCAGCCATGGAAAATTTGTTGGTGGGTTTTAAAAATGCTCTTTCTAAAAATTTATGGATGGGCTCAATTTAGAAAAAGTGGAGAAAGCACATGACGACATTCAGTCAGCTTGGGAGCCTATTTTTTTCCGTATAATGTTGTGCTGAATAAAATCCCAAAGTAATGATTTCCACTTGTTAATAAATAATTCTTGCTTGAAGTTAGGAAGTCTTGAAAGAGAAGAAATAATAATAAAAACACCACTAGAATCATTTCATTCCTTTCAAATGTGTTGAACTCCAACCCTAGAAAATGACTAAACCTCTATCTCATTATCTAATGCTGCTTCCCCTGTAGGATTTTTTAATTGATATATCTTTATTCCTCCAATATTTTAGGCTGAGTTTATATAATTATTGTCACAAATGTAGATATTTGACACTTTCGTAACATATTATTACACTTCAAGGAAAACACACCCTTCTGTACTATTCTTCCTGCCTGCCTGGGTGTAGAGCTCCTCTTTAGAGCAGATGTTGTTGGCTGTTACGAAAGGGCTTTAGAATGCTGGATTCACATGAAGCTTGGAGGCGAGCACCAATTATGTCATATGGTGTCAGTGCCCAAGTTACAACACTAATATAACCAGCTTTTTTTATTATTTTTAATTTTTTTGGTCTTAATTATCCCCATGTATACTTCGGGACTCTCATTATGGAAAGCCAGGATTAGAATTGCTATTATGTTTTTTGCCTAAACAGGATGGAGAATTTTTTTCCCATAGTCTGATTTCAGGAGTACTGGGAATTTCTTAAAATGGACAAAACAAAAACAAAACCTAAAACCTCTCTTATTGCTTGGTTACTGATGATTAAGAGTACATTTTTTTTATACCGTAACTCTGAGATTTTTATACCAATCTCAGAGATTTTTATACCAAATCTCTGGCATACCATAGATTTCCAATAAATTTATATTGAATGAATTAACTGGATAAATAAAATAACACCACTTTATGTCTTTTATTCAGTTCAATTATAGCCTTCCTGATTTCTCCCATTCTTACTTTGGAATCATTCGTATTTATGTTACCTGAAAAAACCAAAACAGTGGCTCATTCGCAGGAAGGCTACTGAATCTTTTAAATCTTGGTCAGTGCTCTCCCCACATTATTATCATCATGAATTTACCTTACATAGTGATAATGGAAATAAATTTGTTGAGATTTTTTTAGTGATTTTATTTATTTATTTATTTTTGTTATTTGTTTATTTGACTAGAACAGGAGTCAGCCAACCATGGCCCCACATGCCACATCCAGCCTGCTCCATGTTTTTGTAAATAAAGTTTTATTGAAACACAGTCATGCCTATTAGTTTACGTATCATCTAAAACAGCTTTGTCTTCACAATGACAACCAGATAGCCTGCCAAACCAAAAATATTACTATCTGAAATTTTACAGTAAAAAACTTGCCTACCCTTAGACTAGAATAAAGGGAATTTTAGAAGTAGATAGGAATTAGAACAGTATTACATTCCTCAAATTCTATTGAAAGTGCTTATTAATTCCAAGTTTGGTTTTCTATTGGCTCAAAGATGTATGGGCTTGCCTTTGTAAAGTCTTGATATAGCATGAAAGAAATACATCAGTTCATTAATATTAAGTTTGTACTGTCATTTTAATAGTAATGAAAGTAATAATAATGGTTAACAAAAGCTGCCCTTTTTGATAGAGTGTGAGGATTGGTGAGGTAAAATGTGCATTTGTACAAATCAGATGCAATCTTTTGCATCAAGATTAGACCAAATGTATGAATGCTGCAATGTAAGTCAATGTGCACATTCCTTTCCCTAAGTGGTTCAGTTTCAAATCACAGTATCAATGAGTCTCAGAAAGGTTCGGAAATCCTCTTGTTTTCTGGAGGTCAGTACTAGTACACCTGCTTAAGTGCTAAGGTATTTCTGGTAGGAGTTGCAAAATTTTGTACTCTAAATATGTGAGTGCCACTGTCAGAGACTTGCTGGGTTACCTGGGGCACACAGGGGCAGAAAGGGCTCTACTATTCAGAAAACAAGTCGTATAACAAAGGAGGGTGCATTTGGTTTTCTCCACTACTTCCTAGCCAAGCCCCTTGGGCTATTCATCTCCACTCACCAGTCACCCTGTGTGGAGGCTCCAGGCCAGTGAGCCTGTATCCACAAGGCAGCATCTTGAACCTTGCTGGATGCAAGAGGGAGCCGTAGGCACAGCATTGGAGAGAAAAGAGTTTAGTCGAAAGTAGCCAGCCACCTCACTGAAGAAAAGAGAATAATAATTAATTACCACTTTATTTGTGTCTATTGTATGCCAAGCTCTGAGCTAATTCAATCTGCTCCATAACTAATGGCAGCTAATCAAGTCCTACCCACAATCCATTATATGGTTGTAAATCAATCCAGTGTATGGTAATCCACATTTAAAGATGAGGAAACTGAGGCTCAGCAGGTTAAGTAATTAGCTCAAGGTCACACAGCTGGTAAGCAGCAGAGCAAGGATGAGGTTCCAAAGATCTTATTCTTAAAATGCTAAGCAAGGGACTTTTTGCAGAGGATTGGGTTTCATGTGTGGGTGATGTCATTTGACCCTTGGCCTGGAGTTGTTCAATATAAAAACCACCTCTTCAGGGAAGTTACACTAGACGACCTCAAGCAGAAAGAATTTTTGCTGTATTAAGTCTAGGAACATTCCCCCCCATCGTCTGATTTGGCTTTCCCCAGAAACCTGGGCCACTCTTTGGTATATGGTGATCCTTTCCCACTAAGAGTCGGATATACATCCTAAGATAAGAAGCACAAACTGGATTCCCCTGCTCTTGACCGTATGAGCATCAGGTCAGATGAAGATGTTCAGCAATTGCCAGCTTTTCAGGGGACAGAACAGCAGCCCCAGAATGTCTGGTCAAATGCAAGACATTCCATACTTCTCCAAAGACCTTTCCCTGAAAACCTTTGGGTCTGCAGGGCAAACGGAGAAAAGGGAATTAAAATAAGAAATAATATAGGATGGAGGGGGAAACACATGCACACGTCACATGTTATTAGATGGAGCCAAGGGGCCCTCCTGGAGCACTGGCCTAGGAGCATGCATTCAGACCGACTGGGCTGTGCTCACCGTCAGTGTGCCAGAGAAGAGGTGGGCTGTGGCTCATTCCACAAACTCTATGTTTAATTGCCAAACCTCTTGGCCATGCCCTGGTTCTCAGGAAAGCTGCCATTTCAGAGGAACAACCAAAATCTTTTTGGGCCCTGGAGAAATGATAAAAGAAACTTGGGGAGAAGGGTGCTATGAAAGGCCTCTGATCACCAGGATTGAAAATTTTTTTCCCAAAGGAAGTAATAGATACCAACTGTCCCCCAAGATAATCATTACCATTACTGCAATGCACAGTGATTCTTATTAGCAAGGATCAGATGGCATTTAGAGATCACTGTACCAGGCAGTACACTCAGGGCCTTCCAAGCATTATCTCATTAAATCTTTCCAATGACCCTAAAAGGTAAATGCTACAATATACTCATTTTGGAAGGAATGTTTGAGATTCAGGGCTGCCCTGGGCAACCCAGTAGTCACTACCGACATACGGCTTTTGAGCACTTGAGATATGCTTAAATGTAACATGCACACAGATTTCAAAGACTTAGTACAAAAGAAAAAAAAAAAAAGAAAAGTATCTTATTAATTTAATCACTTATTGAAATGATAATATTTTAAACAGTTTAAACAAAATATAGTATTAAAATTTACTTTTTGTTTTACTTTTTTCTAATGTGGCTAGGAGGAAATTTAAAATTACATATGAGACTCCCAGGTGTGGCTTGTGCTCTATTTCTATTGGACAGCTCTGGTCTGGAGCAGAGGTCACCAAACAATGGCTCTAAGGCCCAGTGTGGCCCACAGCCTGGTTTTGTACAGTGCATAAGCTAAGAATGATAGACTGATTTTTCCATTTTTAAATTAACTGTATAATTAAAACAAAAACAATATGCGGTGGAAACTATATGTGGCCTGCAAAGCCTAAAATATTTGCTATTAGTCGTTTACAGAAAATGTTGCTGGCCCCTGGTTTAGATGACTAAGTGACAGACCACAATCTCCAAAATCTGTGCTTTATCCACTCTGAAGGGCAGCTTTTACTCGATGCCAGACTTTGCGTGGAATCTTTATACACTATACCTCATTTGGTGCCAAGATTAAATAATATTAATTAATAATGTTTACTAATAATGCTATTATAATATTACATAAGATTAATAATATTATTATATACATTTTACAGATGAGCAAGCCAAGGCTTAATAACTTGTCTTAAACCACACAGCTAGTAACTGATGGACTGGGATTTGAATCCACTTCCTCCCGAAAGGTACAGCTGTAGGCTCCTTAATATCTTGCCAGTGAACCTCTGTTTAGTTAGGGCTAGTCTCTTCATTGGTTAGCACTGAGTTGCCTAGTCCCTGAGAGTTTATCTGAGGTGATTTGATCTTCCCTGGTATAAGCTAATCCAGGGATCAGCAAACTATGGCCAACAGAACAAATTTGGCCCTCATGTTTTTTGTTTTTTTTTTTTAATAAGGTTTCATTAGGACATAATCTTGCCCTTTTGTTTATGTATTATCTATGGGTAGTTTCATGCTACAATAGCAGAGTTGAGTAATTGCAACACAGACCATGTGTCCCACAAAGCTGAAAACATTTACTACTTGGGCCTTTACAAAGAAAATTTGTTGACCTTAACTCAAATAGAACAGGGATCACATTTGACCTACAGTGCCTACCACAGTGTGGGGTTAGTGAGGGCACAATAAACACGGAGTGGTTAAGTGAGTATGTGAGTGATGATTGGGGGAGGGGGTGAGGGAAGTGTTTCCCTCTCCTCCTCCTAGTACAGACCTTGCTTTGTTGGTGTACGTGCATAGTCACACCCCTGAGATACTGCATTCTCTCTCATTGCTGATGTCGGGATTCTCCCATATTCTTTCCCCCACTTCCTTCCTCCAAACCTGCTTGACCAGGAACATGTTGGCTACATTTCACTTCAAATACACAGGGAATTTAAAATTAGAGGAAAACATGCTTGGCAAAACCTAAAATATTTTGTAAACCATCTGGGATGTTCTCTTGTTTGTTCTCGAGCTGAGTTCCATGGTCCTCCATGGAGGAATGGTTTTCACAAAACCCTCATTAGTTTCAGGACAATGGGACTCTTCACACTTAAGTGAAACCAACAGGAATGTGCAGTAGCAATCTCATTATAGCTTTGGAAAGGAGTTGGCAACCAACTGGATGGGAAACAAAGGTAGCAATTCAAGAACATTTCGGGGAGAGCCAAGGCAAGAATTATTGTGTGAGGCTGCCATGTGCCATTTCCATACTATATAATAGCTGAGTAATATATAACCATTACTGAGCATTTCCTGTATTCCAGGCACTTTTGTAAGTACCTTCTATCCTATATCTCAATTAATCCTCCCGGTAACCACATGAGATGGTCCTATTATTGTCCCCATTTCAATTTCAGGACACCCAGAATTAGGGAGCTTCAATAATTTTCCCCAAGTCCACACAACTAGTAAGTGGCAGAGGCAGGACTTAGACTTAAGACTAGCTAACTCCAAGTCCTAGCCTTTACCAATATTCCACACCCGACTGTCCAAAAGGTCCAGTAACTAAGTCTCCCAGGCCTTATGACCCACAGTAGTGCTGGGCACCTGGTAAGCACTCACTTTTTACTCATTTCCTCACTTATGTATTCAGAAATACTTTATGTCAGGCACCATGATTAGTGATAAGTATTCAATGGCGATCCAAGAAAGATAGATTTATTTTTATTTTGGGTGGGGAAGGAAGAAGGGCAGAGGGAGAGAGAGAATCTTTTTTAAGCAGATTCCACACTCAGCATGAAGCCTGATGTGGGGCTGGATCCCTCAACCCTGGGATCATGACCTGAGCCAAAATCGAGAGTCGGATGCTCAACTGGCTGAGCTACCCAGGTGCCCCTAAGAAAGATAGATTTAGATAATTTTTTTTAATTAGAAAATGACATCAGAGGGTTTTGTACCAGTTATCTCTTTATTTATTTAGAGGATTCCAAACTCATGGACATCTTATCCACTTTATTCCCTTTGCTTATCCATTCCATCTTACTTGGAGAACAATTTGTATTTCTGTCTTATTTCTCTGCCCCTCTTGCTCTGCCCCTTTCCTCCCTCTCCAAAAATCCCAGCCCTAAAACAGTCTACATATTGTGAAAAAGATTTCTTAAACCACAGGGGTGATGTAACTCCAGGCCTGTTTTTTCTCTGTCACACACGCAAAATATTGGATATGAGTGAGATTTTTAAAAATTGGTTTTCAAATGTGATGAAAAGAGTGTCCTTTTCACCAGAACAAAACAACTCCCAACACTGAAGCCTCCTTCCTGATATGGTTGACTTCCAAAGATGAGGAAATCTGTGCATTGGGCCACAGCCTCCAACAAAGTGTGAGGGACACAGAGAAGCTATGGATTGGATAGATCTTCGATGTTTAGAATGAAGCTAGAGGCTCCCTTTGGGCTCGAACGCCACAGTTAAAGACATGGCCTGTATTTGGACGGGCATTGGCCCAAAAGGCTCAGTTGCAATCCAGCTGATATGACAGGGTTTTTGCCATGGAAAGTGTTCGCATTGGAGCGTTTCTCAGCGAGTCACTAGCCATCAATTACTTAAGAGTCAGATCTTGGCGAGAGGCCCCCGTTCCACAAAGTATGTCATTCTGTGTTCACAGAAATGGAGTTTACAGTCCTGCCACTAAATTAAAACTGGTGCTTCCAAATTAAAAGCAGACAGGACAGATGTGCAGGGAAGAAATGGAGACTCACATCTTTTGTGAATCAGCTAATCATTGTGCCAGAACTTGAAATCAGCTTTTCCTGTAGAGGCCTCAACTGCACCACACCTATGTAAACCGCATTAAATGAGGTGGAATTAACATTTTACCAGATATTTCTTTCACTCTGCCATCTGGAGGAGGATAAAGAGCTCAATGCAGCCCTGAATCCCAGGGACTTGCAATGTAGGAACATAGGGTCACTACCTGAGGGTGGCCACATCTGTCTGTCCCCCCATTGAACGATATGGAGCCATTGAGGACACGAGGGAGTGGATGGAAAGCCTATGAAAACAAGTGGAACACTCAAAATGACAAAGGACTCCAGCACTACCCCCAAACTGTGGGGCATGCATTCCTCAGGGGAAAATGATAAAAAATAAGGCTTTCAGTACTCTGCCTACCTTGTTAATCTATTCACAATGTAAATATTACCTTTAATTTACTAAGCACTTATTATATACAATTTGAAAAACTTCAGTATGATCATGTGACTCCCTGTGGCTTTCAGTGGCTTCCCACTGCCCTGATGCTAAAGACCAATATTCTTTCCCGGGTCACAGGGACCTGTAGGGTCTGATCCCTGACTTGTCTGATACCATCTCTGTCCCAGACACATTGAGTTTCTCCCATGCGCTGTGTTTTCTTCCTCTGCTAGTTATTCTCTCTGCTGCAGTGCTTTTCCAACATCTTTTTTTTAAACAACTTTATTGAGAAATACTTCACATATCATAGATTCACCCATTTGAAGTGTATAATTCAGTGGTTTCTAATATAGTCACAAAGTTGTGCAAATATCACCACAATGTATTTTAAAACACTTTATCACCCCAAAAAGAAATCCCCTGCCGATTAGGAGTCATTTCCCATTTCCCCCCAACCTCCCTCCACCTCCAGGCTTAAGCAATTATTGATTTACTTTGTGGCTCTATTCTGCCTCCTATTGTGGACATTTCATACAAATAGAATTACACAATATGTGGCCTTTTGTGTCTAACTTCTTTCACCTATCATAATGTTTTTAAGGTCAGTCCATATTATACCATGTATCAATATTTTGTTCTTTCTTATTGTCAAGTGGATATGCCACATTTTGTTTTTCCATTCATCAGCTGATGGACAATTGAGTTGTTTCCTTTTTTAGTTGGTGTGAATAATGCTCCTATGAACATTCACATACATACATACATTCACTTATTTTATATTTTCATCGTTTGGGTATATACCTAGGAGTGGAATTGCTGTGTCATACTGTAATCTTACGCTTACCATTTTGTGGCAACCATAATTTTTTTGACCTAACATTACAATGTATTTTTTAAGCCTCAACAAAAGTGTTAATTTTCTCACAAATGAATTCCTATCCCTCCATTCCCTCTTGAGTTGAGTGCCCCAGTTACATACCTCTCATAAGTTACTGTATCTTTTCCTTCATTTTCTTATCCTAGTAGTCTGTTACATTTTATGTACATAATAATTTGATATATATCTGTTTCTCCTGCTAGACTATGTTAGATGGATCTTTAGCTCATCACTTTATCACCAGAGCTCATGCTAAGGCAATGTGGTAGCTTTTAAGATGGTTCCCAAAGATCCCACCTCCTGGTATTCATGCTCTTATGTAATACCTTACCTTTGAGTGTAGGCTTGACTTAGTGGTTTGTTTCTAACAAATTAGAATAAGGTGAAACTGACATTTGAGGAACTAGATCTACTAACTCTCTCTCTCTCTCTTTCTCTCTCTGTGATCATTTGCTCTGGGGGAAGCCAGTGGTTGCTTCATGAGAGCACTAAATAGAGGCCCACTTGGCAAGAACCAATGCCTCTTACCAATAGCCATGTGACTATTTCACCTTGGAAACAGGTCCACCGGCACCAGTCGAGCCTTCATATGATTGCAGCCCTTGTCCATGTCTTACAGCAACCTTGTTAAGGGTAGCAAGCCAAAACCACCCAGATAATCCTTTGATTACTGATGCACAGGAATTATTAGATAATAAATGTTCGTTGTTTTAAGTTATGAAATTTAGAGGGTAGTTTGTTACACAGCAATAGAAAATAAGTATAGGTATACTGCCTGTAACATACAGAGAGCTCCATAAATTATGGACAAATGAACTAATGAATGAATGAGTAAATGGACGAAAGCCACAAGTTTCTCAAAAATAAAGACATTAGGACCTTTCAGATGTAATGTTCTGAATCTGAACTCATCATCCTGGCCTCATAAACCTACTCTTCCTGCTATGTTCTCCATCTTAGTGACAACTATCACCACCTCTCCAGGGACCCAAAGTAGCAACCAGGCAACATCCTGGACTCTTACCCCATCTTCACCCCTTGCATCATCCATGTTCAGTCCCTCTCATCTATTTCCTCAGTTTTACCCTTGTCACTGACTTTCTCCCTTCTGCTTCTATATTAATGCTGCAGTGACCCTTTAAAAATAAACTAACTATTGGGGCACCTGGGTGGTTCATTTGATTAAACATCCAGCTTTGGCTCAAGTCATGATCTCACAGTTCATGAGTTCAAACCCCACACCAGGCTCTGTGCTGACAGTGTGGAACCTGCTTGGGATTCTTGCTTTCTCCTCTCTCTCTGCCCCTCCCCTGATCATGCTTTCTCTCTCAAAATAAATAAATAAACTGAAAAAAAAATAAGCTAACTTGTTCCTGACTCTGATTAACAACCAAACAAATAAACCCTGTTTATCAGGTCCTTCCCAGTCCAGTTTGTGCTTTTTCTGTAGCTTCTATATTTCATCACCCTCCCTTTGAGTCAAATAGACTTCCTCTTTTCCTAGAGCCCATCATGACTTTCCATATGCTGTTCCCTTTACTAGAACACTGTTCTCTCCATTACCCTTTGAAATGACTAACTCCTACTCTTTCAGTTTTAAAAAAGAAAGACAAAGTACGATAAAAACTGCATTTATTGAAAAATTCCTAGATTTAACTGGTTATATAAGAATCTCATTTAATGACCACATCAACCCCAAATGGTACACATACCGACCTGCATCTTACTGTGGACCAAAGAAACTATGAATAAGAATAGATCTATGTGACACCAATCAGGAAAATGAAAACTCATACCATGCCACCTCTTGGCATAGTAGATGATTTCCTCACCCATCCCAGGGAAACCCTAGGGCCTGAAGCAAGGTGAAGGGTTAACCACATAGAACCATGCCACTTCATTTTCAAGTGTTCTGTTGTTTACTTGTTGTTACTTTGTTGTTTACTTAATTTATTTTTGAATTTTTTTTTGCCGAGGTGAAATTCATATAATATAAAATTGACCACACTTCAAAGCATACAATTCAGTGGCATTTAGTACATTCACAATGTTGTACAACCATCACTTCCATTAAGTTCCAAAATATATTGATTTATTTTAGACCTTGATTGCAGAAAGTGGAGTTAGTCACACTTCTCAGTTCATGACACATTAATATCATCATCAGGGCAAAGCTCTTTCTTTAAATCACTTATTTATGATTCTCTTTTATTCCCCATCCTGGGAGCTCTGCCCCCAACCAGGCTAACATGTCTAATGTCTATCTTACTGTTTACCCATGCTTTGTTTTATTAAATCCTCATGCACTTTCCCACTTTGATCTTCAATTTTTCCTCAGCATTAAGAAAACAACAGGGGTGTACAATTCATCTGTCATTAAGGAAGAAGCTTTGTTTTTGTAGAAGAAGTGCTAACTAGTCAAGAATCCTTTGTTCTAAACCAGAGGTCTACAAACTATGGCCCAAGGGCTAAACCCAGCCCTCAGCTTGTTCTGTAAATAAAGTTTATTGGAACACAGCCATGTTCATTTGTTTATGTATTGTCTGTGGCTGTTTTCTCACTACAATGGCAGAGTTGAATACTTGTGAAGAGACTGCCTGTTCGCAAATCCTGAAAAATTTATCATCCTGCCTTTTACAGAAAAGAGGTGCCAAGCCCGCTCCAAACCACAGTCTGTCACCTAGAACTCTGACCATTAGGCAAATCTTTTCATTTCCTGGGCCTTAAAGTCTAGTTCTTAAAATTGAGGCCATGGTACAAAAACTGGCCTCAGAGAACTGTTTAATTCTCTTTTTAAGTTTTCTTTTTTACCTTCTTTTTCTCTGTCTTCTGCAGTAAAGCACATATTTTCAACAAAAATTATACACACACACACACACACACACACACACACACACACACACACATAAACATACATACAAGAAAACC
Source organism: Lynx canadensis (assembly GCF_007474595.2). Taxonomy (NCBI): domain Eukaryota; kingdom Metazoa; phylum Chordata; class Mammalia; order Carnivora; family Felidae; genus Lynx; species Lynx canadensis. Next base: position 189,924,089 of record NC_044303.2, on the reverse strand, counting down.
CAGTGTGGAAAATACAAAAGTGAAATTTCTCTGGTAGAAGCAGAGTCCTGCCTAGCTGGCCTTCCCTTCTTCCATCTCTCCATTTGCCTTTGAGATGCCATATTGACATGTGAGGGCCCTGGGGACCTCCCTAAGAAAAACAGCCCACCTCTCAGATACTTTCATAGCCAATCCGTTTCATGGCACCCTGCTGTCGTATGGTGGTATGGAAAGTGATGCGTTTAGGAGTTGGTTTATATTCCAACTTGGACACTTGGTGTGTGGCTTGGGCCAGTCACTTTAACCCCTCTGAGTCTCAGTGTCCTCATCTGCATGGGAAAATGAGGATAAATAATCCTGACCTTGTGCTGGTTGTGAGGATCTAAGATAATATTTCTAAAATACCTGACACAGGAATCTGCACTCCAAGAATGGGAGCTACAAAGCATAAAAAAGAGTATTCATGAGAGAGAATCCATGTGATGCTCTTTCGTTGTGTATGTTGGTCCTGGATCCTTACTGAGAACATAAGTCCCTTGAGTTCAACGATCATTTGAGTCTTCACTTTTTGGATATTGCCACTGAGGTGGGAAAGATCAGCCTTTTTATTTGGATGGAAATCTGTTGCTTACGTGCTTTTAGTCGGGGGCACTCCTCAGTACTGATCCCTGACTCAGAATGGTGCTCCCAGCACCAGGGTGAGTGCCTGACTTCCAACATTAGTGGTCAGCAGGCTCTGGGCCAAGACAGTATATCTTCTGCCATACAATGCCCCAGAAAGGCTTGATATGTTAAGCCCTTGTTTTCTGCAGGGATTTATCTCAAATTAATACATTTTTCAAGTTTAAGTTGTTGAAGGGAAGGACATAAATAAGACTTAGGAAAGAAAGGCCCACGATGTGTGTAACTTCTTCTGAGAATGCACAGAAGTGAATAGCGGGACTTGGGAGGACAGTGGAAAGGGCTCTTGATAGGGATAGGGGGTCATCCTGAATTGAGTCAGCCCTCATGTCATACAGGCTGTGTGGCTCCAGGTAGTCCCCTAACCTCTCTGAGCTTCAGTGTGCTCATATGAAACAAGACTGAGAATTCTGACTGACCTCCCAGGGTTATTGTGAGCTTCAGTGCCTGGTCCAATTCCTGGCAGATGCTGGGCACTCAATCAAATCTTCCTGTATGAATTGGTACAGTGTCACAATCAATACAATGAGAACACTTTGAACATCAAAAATTATCGTGTGACATTGAAGCTGTTACTTGCTGAATGTCACAATAAAAAGCACTGATAAACCAGGGGTCTGCTTGAGGGTGCTGGACACCCTGGGGGTGCTGAAAGAGGGGAAAAAAATATGCAGATAGGTAGGGACCCATGCATAAAGATGAGAGAAAAACAAGACTACTAAGAGAATCTGGTACCTGCAGTGGACCCTGAGCAGGAATGACCAGTGGTTTAATCCAAGTCAGAATTGCACTAAATCAAGTCAGACGGGCACTGAGTCAGAAGTAATACCTATCACCAGAGCACACAACAGGCACTAACCATGAGCCAAGAAGTGTGCTAAACATTCCATACATATTGTCATTTAATCTTTTTACAACAATGTGGTTTCGGCACTTAGCCTAATTTACGGTAACAACTGGTTCCTTCGCGGTGAGGTTGGGTGATAGACCATCTTGGGTGGAGGCACTGTGAGTGGGAATGCTAGGAGCCATGTCTGTGCCGAGGGACGTAAGAGCCATGTGTCTCCTTCACCTTTTTTTCTGCCATGGCAAACTCCACAGACACAGGGCTGTGTGGGCAGAGGGAAACATGCCAGATCCCTGAGTTGCCTGATAGAGAAGAAATCCCTCCCCTGCCTGAGTGAGAAATAAACTTTTATTATGCTAATCCACTGAGCTCTCAAGGTTTATTTTCCACTGGAGCAGAGCCTGATTCACCCTGACAAGAACAACAGCCAACATTTATTTAATGCTTGCTACTACTTTAAGGACTTTATGTATATTTTTAATTTTATTTCATCCCCACAACAGACCTCTTATTCTCATTTTATGGATAGGGAAAGCAGTCTATTATCTGAGAATACACAGAATGTGTCAGACTGTGAATTTGAACCCAGGCGCTCCAATGCCAGAGATGCTTTCTGAGCCACTGCACTTAGCTGCTTCCTTATAGAAGGAAAAGCTAGTCGAGAACTTAAGGAACTTGACCAACATCACAGAACTCAGAAAAGGCAGAACCATGATTCAAACCCAGGGCTGTCTGGTTTCACCGTCTGTGCAAGTTGGCACAATTTACGCTCTGGCTTTGCAGTATGGGTCCAGGTTGATCCAGAGTGACTGCTCTGTGGCTTTCCCTGGTTTTTCCACACACTGTCCAGCACGTGGGATGTGAAAACACTTTGTAAAGTGTGAAGGGCCACACAGGCATGAGGGGTGGCATTTCCAGCCACTGTATGAGCGTGGCAGTAGCAGGGGCTGTCTGGCTTGCCTTGTGCTTAAATCCCTGTGAAGAAGGGAGGCTGGAGATAGTCTGGACTGACAGTGACACAGCCCTTTCTCTGGGTAGCATTTCGTACCACCATGAAGCTTCTCTGTGCGGGGCTTATAGCATTCAGCAGCACCAGCATGGGCCGGTCCCTGGAGAGGCCATGAGTTTTGCTATCGACAAGCATATTGACTTTCAAAACCACAGTGTTGGAGCCTCGAGGCACTCTTTGACTCATATTTCCTTTTTCAGTCTATAATGCCACAAAGCTTCAGAGAGACAACCAGAGAGTCAGGCATATAGCCCTACCTGACTGGGTAATGAGGAATGGACTGTGTCTTGAAGAAAAAGAAATAATAATGGTAGCTAACAATCAGGGAGTGTGTGTGCCAGGCAGTGTTAAGTTGCTCTGTGGGAAAAGTGTCATGGAATTCTCACAATAATGCTGAGAGATGGGTATTACCTGATTTTACAGGATAGAAAACTGAGATTCGGAGAGATCATGTGACCTACCCAAAGGCATACATCTAGGAGTTAGAAATTATATTGGGTTCCTCAGGAACCAGGCATCTTAATTTGCTTGGCTCTTCCAATGTTGATTTGCCTTATAAATGCTTTTCTATGTGGGTTCACTTGACAGTTTTGCTATAATAAATAGTCCATTGGGGTTCTTACCTTGCAAAAAGCATTTGTAAATGTTAATTTATTTGATCCTCGCAAAAACCCCGTGAGTGAGGGAGGATGTATCTATTTCTTATTCAAGGACACTTGGACACAGAGAAATAAGCATCTCACGCTTATTTCACCCACGGTCACACAGTGAGCAGCAGAAGCAGCACCTAAAAGTTAGGTATTCTGAAGCCTGGTCAGATGTCTTCCCATAATCCCTCTGCCTCTTGTTAGAAACCCCAAGTTGGTAAGGGGCCAAGAGCACAAGCTTAGACATGGGGCCATCTTAGATTCGAGTCCTGGCTCACAGCTCAAGAACTGTGTGGACCTGTACTATATAAAGTATTTCTGAGTCCAGCTTTCCTTAGCAATAAAGTAAGAAGAATAATAGTGCCCACCTCATGGTTATTATGAAGATTCAGTGTAAGTCCAAGTAAAGTCAATGTTCGATGGATAAGCTATTTACTTCTCTTATACTACAAAATCTCTTCATCTGACTATTGCTGTCTGAGAAAGATCACATTGGAAAAATCCATCATGACTAGGATGGAGCCTGAGATTCCTATCAGCTCATGTGTGTTTCATACTCTGAGATTTCCAGGGAACCTGACTGTGCTCAGTGCCAGTTCTATGGATTCATTGGAAAACCATGCCATTCATTCCCCTCTTCTCTGGCTTCTGGCCCTTCAGAAGGACAGGTTGGGTTGCAGCTGAATTAAAGACCCTCCCTACCTATGGATGGCTTTACCGTCTACACAAGCCTGGGAGCTGCTGTCCCTCTCAGCAGCTTCAGCTGCTTTCCTGATAACAGTGTTATTCTGTTTGGTCTTCTGGGAGTCCCACCAGCATCATTAATCAAAGCACCACGTTGCTTACTCGTACTGAAGCATCCTCACCGCCTCATCAATCATAAAAGCAGCAAAGGGTGTGCTTTGGATTTCTAAGGAAAGCTCCAGACAGCAACCAAAAGAAAAAAAAATGTGAAGGGGAGGAGGGAGCTTAATTATCAGCTGGTCCTCGGCCCATCACTCACGCTGGAAATGTCTTTACAGCTTTATTTGGGTTGTGTCTCTTTTTAAATCCTAGTAAACAGCCGTTAAGCTAAAAACCCTCATTGCTCGGCACAGGGAGCCCCACTGGTTTTCAAGCTATTATTTTAATAAGGCCTATTTTACAATTAAGGCACCATGGGCTTTAAATTACATATAAAATAAAATGTGGAAATTGAAGCATTAAGTGTGGGACTGCCGTTAGAGAAACAACAGCCGCTCTTTGTGGTAAAATGCTGTCTGGTATAAAACGAATAGAACAGAAGGCTGGGGTTATGTACCACCATGATAATAAAAAAAGAAAAAAATACACATACACACCATGAGAAAGGCCTGTTCACTCTTCTCCAGGGAGGATTTAGGGTCTTGCCTAAATGGAACTACACAATAATAATAATAGTAATACTGTGAATATTATTAATAATAATAGCAGCTAACATTTTTTTAGCACTTTGATCTATGTCAGGCACCAGCTGAGGAAACTCTCATGCACTATGTTGTCCTCACACCAAGTGTAAGAGGGAGGGACCATGACAAAGAAAGAAACAGAGGCTTGGAGAACAGGCCACCCGCTCAAAGCCTCAGTGCTGGCAAGGGACAGAGGTAAGACCTAAACCTTGGTCCCTGAGGAGGTGATGTTGAAGATAAAACAGAGGAGTGAGTGCAGAGGACCTGAGGTGTGCGAGATAAAGCACAGTCTGTGCCACAGCCCAGTGAAGGGCATACATTTGGTGACGTCATAGAACTGAAGGGAGACCAGTGAGGTTGGATGGTGGTGAGGGAGGGAGAGAGAGACAGAGAGAGAGGAACAAGGCACAAGGATAAGGAGATAAACAAGGGTCAGCCCAATCACACCTGCAATATGGAACAGGTTTTCTTCTTTTTTTAATTTTTATTTATTTTTGAGAGAGAGAGAGAGAGACAGAGCATGAGCAGAGGAGAGGCAGAGAGAGAGGGAGACACAGAATCTAAAGCAGACTCCAGGATCTGAGCTGTCAGCACAGAGCTTGATGTGGGGCTTGAACTTGTTTACTGCAAGATCATGACCTAAGCTGAAGTCGGAAGCTTAACCAACTGAGCCATCCAGGCACCCCAGGAACAGGCTTTCTTCTAAGTCTTAAGAAGATTTCAGGCAAGGGCGGTGGGGCAGGGTGGGGGGTGGGGTGCCTCATACTCCAATTTTAAATGGATTATTTGGGCTGCTAGTGAGAATAGATTAAAAGTGGACAAAAATGAAAGTAAGAAGACAAGTCAGGAGATTGTCACAACAGCCCAGTAGGCCCAAAAGAGGTGGCAATGGATATGGAGATTGGATGGTTTCAAACCATATTTTGGAAGTGGAAACAGCAGGGTTATTGTCAACCATCCATCTCTCTTCAGACTTCATGTCGTATTATGGTCTAGTCCTCATACTCCCAGGGGAGGTTCTATTCACTCCCTCAAGCAAAATTCCATGTTCTAAATCAATCTGCCCTTCCCTTCCTGGAATGTCCACTGGTTTATTAAAGTGCTTTGCTGGTTTTCTGGTCTTACCACCCACCAACTCCTCCCTCTTGTAAAAAAAAAAAAAAAAAAGTAAATAAACATGCACACACATGTTTTTAAACTACCACCCAATCCCATCACCCCTCTCCATAGTTGGCATTTAAGTCCAAAGTATTCCTAAAGGGGTGGGGGGATTCTTCTACATATAAATGAGCTACATGCAAATCAGACCTGCTTGCCTCTGTCTGCAGCTGTCAGCAGAGGGTGATGCCACAGACATGCATTTGTCTTTACAAAGCATTACAGCCCCACAGGCAGGAGGCATTTACAAAACAGCACTGAGGGATGGACACTGCATCTGCCCCAGTGGCCAAGGATACTCTGATGGCAAGCCTTCATCCTCCCTCAGAAGATTAACCTCATCTCCAAGGAACAGAGGGCGTGACCAGCTGTGTCATAAACTTGGAAGCTTTTCACTTCTTGTCCACAAAATCCAGCTCCTGGGTGGTACTGAGTCAAATTCATTAACATCTGACAGCTGTTCAGTGGCTTATGGAAAATGACTTACAGCTTCATGGTTTGATTCTCCATGTGGCCTTTCACAGCTAGAAGCTTTCTTGACAACCAGGACAGAGATACTGGGATGGGGTGAAGGACCTTTGGAAAGGAGTGGTTCTTTTGAACTCTGCTTATGTCTCAGTATTAACAGGAAAGATTCAGAGGCCAACGTGGGCAGAATGGAGCTTAGAACCTTCCAGAAGTGCTCAGTGTAGGGCTCTCTCCCCTAATACCCCTGGAAGTATATTGGGAAGATTCTAAGCAGAGATATCTACTGAGTTGTTTGTCAGGCCCATCTATGTAAAACCTTCCATTTTCTAAGAACTGACTGTCTCATTCCCTTAATTCACATGCTTCCTGGGAGAGAAACCATATTTCTGCAGTGGGCTCTCTGCCCTGGCTTCAGCTAATGGAAGACTCCTTCCTCTAGGAAAGTAGAATTAAGATTAAGGTCTCAGTGGAGTTGGTTTCTTGAACAAAGGAAATAGAATCCTACCAGCTGGGGAACATCAGGTTTTTCTCCAGGTGGTATTAGGGAAATTAGTGCCACCTACCACAATCGACCAATGCCAAATCTCAGTGGCTTAACACTGTAAGAGTGTATTTCTCATTCATGCATGTAGGGATGACACATGAACACATGGCCTCCAGGTTGCCATGGCAGGAGAAGAAAGATCTGGAGAATCACAAGGGATGTTTTTAAGGGTCAGGTCTTACATCATTTCCATTTGCATCCTATTGGCCTGGATTATATGAGATGATCTAAATGTAACTACAAGAGAGGCAGTGAAATAGAGTCTCTCCGCACGCCAAGGAAGAAAATATGTTATAGTGATTATGTAGCATTGCTCCAACACATAGGTGAACCTGAAAACAAAGAAAGCCAGTCCCCAAAGAAAGGGGAAAATGAAATAGGTACATGCTACAAACAGCATCATTATAATGAAACCCCATTGTGTCCTGAGGAGTTCAAGGGGTCTCTGCACTTACAAAGAGTGGCATACAAATACAGACTTTAGCATCCACTGCACAAAGACATTTGAATAGACTCGAAGATAACGTGGCTCAAGATCAAGCCCAACTCCTCAGAGTGATAAGAAGGTGAAATTCTACATGCTTACAACTTTGGGCTTCTAACCACAAATGACCTTGGGGACACAGGTGTTCTGGTGCTGTGGAGGTCTGTTGGCTCAAGTTTAAAAAGATGAAACTTTTCATACCACCAACTGAGAGCATACCCTTCAATGAAGTCAGGATTTTTTTTTTTTTTAACTCTTTTGAAAGAGGATACTGTTCTCTTGCAAAGGTCACATTCTTTTGCATTTCAGACAGAGGGCTGTAATGCAAGGAGGAAGCCTGACTCCAAGAACAGAGCAAAAGAGGCAAGTTCACCATTAGCATTGGGGTGGTTCTATGTGCAGATGGAGTGAGGAGCAACCTGTGTGCTAATTTCAGTGGTGTCAGGAGAACCTTGTACTGTTCATCCCTGAAACCCCAGCCTAAGAGCTTCATATATTCCCATGGCTTGTGTCTTTCTAAATCTTCCCAACCTCATCTTCTTGCCCTCAACATTCCAAAGCTAGTGATTCCTGTCAAATTCCCCAGACTCCCTCCAACTTCTTATACTTTGTCCTGCTGTACCCCTCTCTCTGCTCAAGTATCCTTGGCCTCCTCTTCCTCAAGGACAATTCCACTCACTTTTCCTTTAGGTCCCATCAAAGCCATCCCTGTGCAGCCAAAGATGATCATGCCTTCTTTTGTGGCATCATCATCTTTATCATTGCTCTGTCTTGTAATTGTTTCCTTCTCTGTCAGCCTCCCTTGTACCTTCCTAAACTTCTAAACTTGAGCCTGGGCACTCCTTTAGATAGTCTTTTTATGTTACTTGTGTTTTGATTTCTGTGGAACCACCTATTGTCTGACACATATGAATAAGCAAATAAGTGGGTGAATGAATGAATCTGAAAAAAAAAAGAGTTACTTCTAGGAAGGATAACCAATGAAGTCTTAGCAAATATGTAAGTGTTAATCAATTGATTTGAGCTCTATGGTGAATGAGGACAGTTTTCATTACTGCTGCTAGAGTTTTGTGGGTTTTTTGTTTTGTTTTTTTTTCTGTCTCTCTTTCTCTGGCTTTACTCCATGGAGCACTTAGGTTTTTAGTTCTCCTCTGGCCTTTCAAAATCCATTTACTTCAACTTTAAATTTTTCTGCTCTATCTTGTAATACAGTTTCCTTCTGTCTCCTATTCCCATACTTGTATACACAAATTCATTGACGTACATAATAGTATTAGAACATTAGTTCCCCTGGGGAAGGGACCATGCTTGTCATGCCCATCAGCATCCCCAGTGCCTAGAACAGTACCTGGCACATAGTAGTTTCTCAGTAAATGCTTGCTAAATAAATGAGAGAACCAACAAATCGATATATATGTAAAAAAAACTAAGTCCTTCCCATTCATGAGCTATTGATTTCTTAGAAAGTAGTCTGGGTTTTTAGGTAGTATTTCCCCTGCACCCTGTTATAAGAGGATGATAAACTGGTTTTATTTCATTTAAAGCCCTGATTAGGTGGAACACTCTATTGATAAGAATTCAAATTTGATTCAGTGGAAAAGAGGACCATGACTGATTAGTAATGTCTGTCTTGGGCAAAAGAGGAGAAAGTGGTGATGCATCTTTCATCCCCAAACTAGAGAAAATTCCAGAGTAATCCATAAATAATACTTGATCATGTAGTTCAGGCTTTATCATGTAGTTTATTTATTCAGAAATAAAGTAGGGCTGGAATGATTAGAATTTCTATAGTTCCCAGGTAACTTGAATTTGAAAAAAAAAAAAACTGGTAAGAAGTTTTAAAAGAAATTAATTAAAAAACTTCAGTTATATAAATAAATCTGACTATCAAATTGCCAAAGCACCAAAATATGATGCTGTAAAAACTCTTCATCCAATCATATAATACATGATTGAAGCAAATGTTTAGGTGTCTTGGAACAAATTACCTTGAGATTCTCTATAATATTCATTAGTGCCGTTCACCAAATATTTCCTTTTTTAAAAAAAAAATGTATTTATTTTGAAAGAGACAGAGAGCTTGAGTGGGGAAGAGGCAGAGAGAGAGGGAGAGGGAGACAATCCCAAGCAGGTTCCATACTCACTGCAGAGCTGAACACGAGGTTCGTTCTCATAAACCATGAGATCATGATCTGAGCTGAAATTTAAGAGTTGGATGCTTAACCAACTGAGCCACCCAGGCGCCCCTCAAATATTTATAATATTTCTTTTGTTAAGTATATGATAGGATTGCATTTTTCTCTGGCCTCTTTAAGTTGGGTGTAGTCAAAAGAGGCATTAGCCAATGAAACGTGAATGGAGCTGATATGCGCTTCCTTTGGGCAAAAGCCTTTACGGGCCAGTACATGGTTTGTTTTTCTTGTCCCCTCCCATAGCAACCAGCAAAGCTCCAAGTGGTAGGGCCTTCATCAGCCTGAATCCCTGACTGAGGACGGCATGGAGCAGAAAAGAGTCTCCAGCTGACGTGCTATGGCCATAGATCATGGAACAAGAAAGAAACCTTTGTTAACATTTTTAAGCAACTGAAATTAGGGATTTATTTATTGCTACCAAGTCTGTCCTGACAGATACATTTTCCAAATTGGGAATTTGCAATATGTCACAGCACAAGGTAGAGATAAGACTAGTCGCTAAGGACCAGTTACTTGGCTAAGCATCCCTTTCTCTAAACTGTGGCTTCTGTTCATCTGAAATATTTAGGAAAAGAATCAATAGAGGGAGAAATGAAAGCTCTACCTCCCACTGCTCCTCGTCATGAACCTTGTGCTCCAGCCGAACAAAGCAATGCACTGTTCTTTATAATCACCCCCAGGCTTTCTCATTTCATGCCTTTGTTCCCACTGTCCTCTCTCCTTAGAAAACCTTTCTATCACCTTGTATCCAAGTCACTCCCATCTCCCAAGGACCAGCTACAGTGCTGACTCCTCCTCCAAATGTATCTTCCCACACATTAGGAATGATGTCTCCCTCTTCTGAACTCACAGAGTACTTTACCATTATCTTTCTTATTATGCATTTCATTGTCTACCATAAGGGTTTATTGATGATTATATAAAAGACTAGAGGGAGGGAGAAGAAAAGGAAAAGAGAAAGAGAAGGAAGCAAATTCAAGGAATTTTGGGTTGCAATGTAGAAACATTTGCAAATTTAGGAAATTGGTCTTTGCTTCTCTATTTTATATTTTCAGCTTCTCTCCACAAACAACTCCTTCTCTGTGTTGTCCCACTTTTCTTGTGCCCCATTATTGCCTCCTCCCAATTATGCCTTCTGATTAGTTACAATGGGTTAATTGTTCAGATAAGATGTATTTTTGCTAACAGGTGAAGGAACCTGTGATCCTTGCTTATTAACATATTCATACTTCCATTCTCCTTCCCTTTATCCCTTAGTACCTCATGATACACATTGTCCAGGATACACAATTTGAAAAGTTAAAACCTTATCTCCTTTGGAAAGATACAAATCAATTTGCAGTGCCTTGTGCAAAATGAAAAATCTGGATCTCTTGTTCAAAAGTTACCGAGAATTTCAAGATGGCAACAGTAGAACATTGAACCAAAGGTGAGGCCTTTCCAGCTATGGGACCCTGTATAACTGCCCAGATTATATACCCATGAAGTCAGCCCTTATGTGTGACTTGGGAGCTCTAAATGCCTTCAAGATGTAGGTGGCAGTCAATTCCAGCTGTATATAGATCCTCTCCAAACTGATGATGCATTCAACTACCTCTTCCTATCTACTAGGCATGTCCTAACCATCATGTGAAGACACTGACTTCCAGGAATCAATCATCTATGAAGTTTGACAACCTTCAACAATATAGCCTGCTGATCTTTGTTCTCTGCAAAGAAAATGTTATGCATTTCAGCATCAAAACAGCAGCTTGACTCAGCTTCTTTCCACTACCCTTCAAGATGCTTCTATAGATTAAATTTTTGTGTCCACCCAAAATTCCTATGTTGAAACCTAATTCCCAATGTGACAGTATTTAAAGGTGAGGACTTTGGGAAGTGATTAGGTCATGAGGGTGGAGACTTCATAAATGAGATTAGTGTCCTTGTAAAACAGACACAAGGAGCCCCTTCACCCCTTTCACTATGTGAGGACACAGAAGAGAATGATCTAAGAACCAAGAATCAGGCCCTCATCAGACACTTATTCTTCTGGGGCCTTGATCTTGGACTTCCTAACTTGAGAACTGTAAGAAATAAATTTCTGTTGTTTATAAGCCACTCAACCGGTGATATTCTTTTATATCAGCCCAAATGGACTAAGACAGATGCCAAGGAAGAGTTTTGATTTGTCCTCATTTTCTTTTAACAGTTTGTCTGTGTTCATCTACTGGAGCACTTATCTATTTCTTGGCAGAGTTGAAAGTTTGCCCACATCTTCTAAGAACTGTGTTCTTGATGGCCTGGGAGTATGTTTTATTTTATCTTAAAAAAATTTTTTTTTCCTACCTAAATCAAAGGGAGGTTGAGAATACTTTTAGCTTATGTTGTCTAACTCCTCTACAGTTCAATTCCACATCAAGGTAACAGAGAAACTGTGGAATATTCTCCAGTAGGGCAGGCCAGCAGGAGTTCCCAGCATGGATCTGTGATGCTTTGTGATCCACTCACAGCTTTGGAGAGTACACCACACACAGGGGAGGACTAGTCTGCTCTGTTCAGAATTCTAGGAAACACCGAAAGATTGTTATAGGACCTGGAAGTCATATTGCTATTGTCCTTGGCCTGCCTTTGACAAACTAAGTAAGTTTGGTAAGTGAGTGTGCAGGGAAGATGAGGTCAAGGTGGTGGCTTCAATCCCAATAGGGCCAGGACCATGATGCTCTAATTGATTATACTGTTCCTTCACAGTCCATACCTACAGTGATCAGGCTAGCATCCATTCTGATGGACTGGTACCCATGTCATATCAGTTGTTACATTTTGCTTACTATCATCCCTAGAACAAACCACACACCCATTTTCAATCTGGCATCTCCACCCTACACCAGTAGCTGAGAATTACTGGTACACCGCTGTGCTGAAGCCAGCTCAGACCAGCTCACACATCTCTTCCCAACCCCACAATGAGTGATGCCATATCGGTAGCTTAGAATCAGGCATAACAGGAGTATTCGCACCACAGAAATCAGCAAATATCACAAATCAGGGCTTATTTGCTTTGTTTTCAGAAAGTCAGCTTATCAGCTTCATCACGTATGTTAGATATATGAGAGATGTGGGTCTCGTCTGTTATTTCACCCTTGATGCCATCAAAAACATTTATTGCTATTTAATTTATCTCTCATACTCTGGCATTTTCAAGAGTAAAAGGGGGATGCTATTAAAGATTGTACCAGGACAAGCCAGAGTAAACGAAGACAGTCTTGGGCAAACTAGAATGTGTTGGCACAGTCTTGTATTGCCTCTACACACTGTGCTTGCTGAGGACACAACCACCATGTGAGAGACATGATCTCTACTCTTCTGACATTACAGCCTGGAGGGCTCAAAGAATATGTCAATAAAGAGCATCATTTACTGTTTCATCTTCCATGAGTAATATCAAGAAGTGTAACCAAATACTATGAAAACAGCTATGTAAAAACTGTTTTTTTTCTTAATAATCTAACCTGAAAAAATTATGACTACCTAAGGCAACCTGGCTGTCTTAAAAAACAAACCATATAAAAACTACCATGTTCTAAGTGATCACCCCGAAAAGCTGCCATTTATCACAGTGAGGCTGCCATTACTAGAACACTCAAGTCCCAGGATATTTTGAGAAGTTTTGATGGCAGTCAGTCTTCATCCTTGCAGTAAAGATTTAACTGTTAAAATGGACTGAAAGTCATCTGGCATTAACTGTCATGAGGAAAGAAAATGGCCAATCTTGGTAGAACACTTTGGTTTAAAACAGGGAATCATCAGGTCATGAGATGAAGTTTCCTGTGCAGTTACTAAAGTGACTTTACAAACAGATACTTGCAAGAAAACTTACAAAGCAAAGTTTCATTCAATTCATTTAGATAAGCATTCTTAATTTTAAAAATCACCCTGAGAGCTTTTGGCCACATCTTATATAGCTCAGGTAATGAGAGAAAAGCAAGGCTGCCATGAAATGAAAAAAAAAAAATCCAAGCAGTCTGATATTTATGTCACAGATTCACAAAAATCTTACTGATTTTTTTCAGTCTACTCTAAGCATTAAAATAGCTAGTCAAAAGTCGAAATGCCCTAAATATGGTTAATCTTAAAATCTCACTATGGAAAGAGAACAGTTGCTAGTTTGCTGATCTTGAAAAGGTGCTACTCATCACACAAATTCCTATTAGTAGAAACCAACCTCAAGCCCAGATCCTATCCTGCATTCATTCAATTAATACAGGGTGATAGAGCCCCTTCCATGTTTCAGGGCTCAGCCCTGGGTGCAGGGCAGTGGGGGGAAGTCACAAGACTCCTATTTTCTTGGAAGTTACAGCCCAGCAGGGAGAGATAGATTTGATCAAACAGTACACAAATAAAAGGACAGTTTCAAACTGCTGTGCTAAATGGCATGAAAGGCAAGTTCAGGGCTCTGTGAGAAAGTAGAACCCTACTGAGGAAATAAGGTTCAAGCCAGGATGTTATGGATGAATAGGAATTGACTGATTAAAGGGAGAGAACACACAAACAAACAAACAAACTGCAGAAAGAGAACAGCATGTGCAGAAACCCAGAGGTCATGGTGGTATCAGGGAGTCATTATACTTTGGAGATCACATGACCAAACTCCTCTTTTGATAAGTGAAGAAAGTGGAAAGGTCAAGTCTAGAGACCAGATGTTCAGACTCATCTCATTCAGCATGTGTCTCAGCACCTTCCTGTCTCTTCTTGAATTCCAGATGTGTCTGGAACATGCAGAGAACCAGAGGGCCCGAGGTGTTCGATAGGTGTTGTTCTTGACGTTAGCATCTAGGCCTACACACATATACCTACATGCATGGACTTATACGTGCAAACATATACGTTGTATAAACACTTAAGTAACACTGAATTTCACTCCTGGCCATATTGGCACAAGTCACTAGATCCTTCTATGCTTCAGTTCCCTTATCTGTAAAATAGGACAAGTCTTCTGGTCCAAAGAATGCACTGGGCTTTAGAAAAGTACTAATCATATGATTAATATGAAGTCATTATGTGTACACAGAATATTGGTATATTATTATTAAGCAGCCAGAAAAATTAAATGATGGTTTGGAGGGAACTCTTGTGTGGTGACACTATAATTTAGCTTTCTTCTTTCCCTGTTAATCTGGAAATTCTTCATGCCATATGGCCACTTGGTGTAGGCTCTTGAGATCTAGCACCATGAGAACTGCCCCACCAGGCCAGGGTCAAAACCCTTCCAGGTAGGATTCAGGGCCATGAGCGTTGGAATCAGAAAAAAACAGATCACTGTCCCAGCTCTGTTGCCTTCTAGCTCTGTTGCCCTTAGGGAAGTTACTTAATCTCTCTGAGCCCCAGTTTCCTCATTTGTAAAATTCAGATACTAATATTCTCTCATAGATTTGTGAGGAGTAGAGGCAATTTTAGGAGCCCCCTGGGGCCCTGCTTGATACACAGTAAGCCTTAGGAAGCTTAGTGCTTTGCTTCTAGGATCAGCCTTAAACATTGCCAAACACCCAAACGTCCTGTGCTTCTGTTGCACCATTATGGAGCCATCATTCTGTGAACTTTAAAAAGTCTTTTGGAGGTACTATTTGTATTTTTATAATCTGTCCCATATCTTGAAGTTGATTTAGTTATTTGTTCATTCAAGAAACATTTATTGGGCGTCTACTATGTGTCAGACACCATTCTAAGCACTTGATAATACACTGTGAACAAGATATACAAAAAGTGCCACTCTAATGGGGGAAAGATAGATAATAAGGTGTAAACACAACGTATTAGTATATTCTGTAGTATGTTAGACGTGTTAAGTGCTATGGGGAGTAAAAAAGCAGTGCGGTTGTTCAGTGGGTATAAGGTTTCAGTAATACAAAATGAGTAAGTTCCAGAGATCTGCTGTATAACACAGTGCCTGTAACTAACAGTATTGGGCACTTCAAAATTTGTTAAGAGGGTAGATCTCATACTAAAGTGTTATTGCCACAAAAGCCCCAAAACAAAGAAACAAACAAATAAAAACCAAAGGAACACAGGAAACTATGGAAATGATGAATATATCTATTACCCTGATTGTGGTATTGGTGTCACAGGTATTTGTGTATGTCTGAATTCATAAAATCGTACACATTCATTATTTGCAATTCTTTGTATACCAGTTACATCTCAGTCATATATAGACATCATGTATCATATATTAAGTTGATATATAACAAATGTATATAATTATAGATAAAGCTATTTACAAAGCTAGGAGTAGTGTAAAATTGTCAAGAATGCCAAGGGTGGGTAGCAGGTGTGCCTTTACTTGCTCAAGATAAGCTTAATTGGAAAGAGATTATTTAGGAAAAGATTTATAGGAAGTGAGAGAGTGAGCCTTGCAGCTATCTGGGAAGTGGGGAGGACAAAGAACATTCCAGACAGAGTGAAGAGGAGCATGGCTGACATGTAGGAAGAATAACAAAGAAGCCAGTATGGTGGGAGCAGTGTGAATAAGGGAGAATGTAGTAGGAAAGGAGGTTGAGTTCAAAGAAAGCCAGATTGTTGAAGACTTTGTAGGCATTGTTTAGACTCTGGATTTTACCCTGAGTTTATTCATTTGACAAATATGTATTAGGTTTCTGTTGCATGGCCAGCCATGTATTAGAAGCCATGGTGGCCAGAAAGAAGTCAGAAACAAAAAGACATAACAATCTGTTGGTCCCTTTGCTATTAAAACTAGTGGACAATCAAAGACCCCTATTAATGTACCTTTCTTTTGCTTATCTATTCAACACATAGAGCCCTTTTGTTGATGGATGCCAATATGTAACTGTGAGAAAAACCAGAGAGAATCCCTATCCACATGGAGCTTTCAGTCTAACAAAGGCTGTCTCCATCTTGGCACTATTAACATTTTGGTCCATTTAATCCTATGTTTTGGGTGGGGAGAGGGGCTCCCCTATTCATGGTAGGGAATTTAGCAGCATCCTTGCCCTCTACCCACTTGGTGATAGTAACACTGCTCCCAGTTGTGACAATCAAAAATGTCTCCAGACGTTATAAATGTCCCCGAGAGAGGGCAGGCAAAATCATCCCTGGAGAATCACTCTTCAAACTGGAAAGATGTAGTGGACTTTTGTCGTTATTTCTGGTTGGTAGCAGCTGAACCTCTTTCCTATTATTTTGTACCCCTCCACTTTATGAGATTTCGAGGCAGGCAGAATCTTTCTCCACCTACAGAATCTAAAAATGCCAGAAACTTGCTTTCAAGACTCCCCTGACAGCAAGAGCATGCACCTAAGCTTGGCCAATCATATGTATATACTCCTGGTTTTGTGCCCAAAGACAGAGCTGCAAAGAAGCAGGACCTGTGGGAAGTTCTTTGGTAATGATGGTCAGTGCAGCAAAATGTAGTTTCCAGGAAAGCAGAGGAAGGATGGTCCCCTAGACAGCCTGGTCCAGATGTACAAGTTCCAGATCAGAGTGCTCAATCCTGAAGGAAGCACTATCTTGTCCACAGCATTTTATGGCAGGTTATGTTCATCTTCCAGCAGGCTAATCGTTTCTGAGCCTGGTTCCTACTTGGCATTTTACCCTATATCCTTTTGATAAATTATTTTGCTGCACAAGTCAGCCCCATTCAGTTTATGTTGCTTGCCACCAAGAACTTTCCCTGGTAGAGATGATAAGACAGTAAATAATGGTTGATTTCTGAAGACAGAGACTGAAGAGAGTTGGTGCCCACACCTTGGACAAAATGAGGTCTTACTGAGTAGTTGCCATTTGAGTGTTCTTGTACATTTTGATATTTTAGCACCCTGACCTCACAGCCTTTGGGTGTTTAAAAAAGAGGACATAATCAAAAGTCTTAAGTGCTCAGAGGCACTGCCTCAAGCCTTTCCTGAAGAGAGACTAATAACTGAGGAGTAAGGGGACAGCGCGCTACACGTGGAGACTTGGGTTGCAGCCTGAATCCTCAGAACTCACCAGTGAATCTCACCCACCCACAACCCCCAGACCTTCCTTGAACTACAAAATGGAGGCAGCCAACAGAAGTAGACTCTTCTGGTTGTTTGCCTTGGACCAGGCAGGTGACCTTCTTGGTATCTCTACTGGTTGATAACTGTTTGAATCTGACCCTTCCTCATCCAGATTCTGTGAAACAATTAGATCCTGATGTCTTAACACATCCTGTGTATGTAATGAGTGAGAGAAAAGATGTACCAAATTATGGTGATAATAATAAATAGGTATTAAGAGCCCACACTGAGCATAGTCCTGCACCAGGGACTATTGTAAGTGTTGTGCACATGCAACTCTTTCTTTAATCTTCACCTCCACAATGTGAGGGAGGTACCATTGTTACCCCCATTTTATAGTTGATAAAACTGAGGCACTGAGTGGTTAACTAACTTGTCTAAGGTCACATGCCAGTGAAGGGCAGAACTGGGAGACTGATGATTGATTGGTTCTTTGACTGATTTAGGGGTACCTACTCCTTTCAACATAGTGTTTAAATCTTCTGGCCTTGAGCCATGGGTTCAAATGCTAGTTCTTCTTCTTACTATGAGAACTGGCTTTTAACTTCAGTTTTTTCATTGATAAAATAAGTACAAGTATCTAGCTTCATAGGAATGTGAGAATGTTAAATGAGTTAACATGTGTAAAAACTTAGAATAGTACCTAGCACCTAGGTACTGAATAGTCCCTAACATTCAGTAAATGTTAGCCATTATTATTATTATTATTATTATTATTATTATTATTTCTTTGTGCATAACTCAGTCAGACCGACTCCAGAGCTTATGCCCTAACTCTTATCCTGTAGTGTTCTTCTTACTAGATTCTGTGTCCTCAATTCCTTAGCTAAATGGTCGATACATATTGAGCAGTCAATAAATACTTGATGAAAAAAATGAATTAATGAATGATTGAATGAATTAGTGAAAGATGCAGAGAATTGGATCTGATCCTACTGGGTGGGGTTTGGAAGGGAAACAACCTCTTATTTCATAGGAAATGAGAACAATCACCTGTGTTTGCTATCATTAATGGATCAAGACATGCTCCTTCCTTCAAAAGAAAATGACCAGCTTGTCTACACTAAAGCAAATAACAGGACTTTGGACCTCCCAAGCACTCAGAAGCGCTGGTCCCTCTCATACTTTCTCTTTGCTTCTTCATTCACAAGCCCCTGTCCCCCAGCCTGTGCTGTGAATTTCATGGCTGTAGCTTATGCCAGTAAAAAGCCTTTCATGCTCTGCTAATGTGGCATTTGTTTGGTAATATGCAGGAGAGAGCATTAAAAATAAATCCAGAAATGGCATCTTATAAATTTGGATTTTCTGTTCTCATAATTTATAGGAGTTCATGTTAGAGAGCACTGTCTTATGCATAAATACAATTTCTTTGTGAGCTGATGATGGAATTTATATCAAAGGGGGTCGAACATATACTTCATGAACTCAGCATCCGCTATTATAAGCTATTTCATGTATAACTGGAGACAAATGATCTCTCCCCCTGTTTGTCTTAACTTAAAATTCAGTTGGTTTGCTTGAATACATTTCCAAGGCACGGGAGTGGGGGTAGGGAACCTAAGATTTATACACCTTTAATATAATCAATTCTAAACATATCTTTAGACAAATAATTTAAAAATCTATGCATCATGAAACACCTCTATTAATTTCAGGATACACAGTTTGGTGAATTTTGATGTGATTGTGTGTTTATGTGTTTAAGATTTAAAAAAGAAAAATCCATCCTCTCTTTCCTTCCCCCTCAGAAAGAAATTTTAACAGGAGCATTTTGAAATAAAATCCCACAAGGAAACAATCCCCTTAGACAATTAAACTGGGAGAAGGTCCCCTGAGGGCAGACCAAAAAAAAAAATCCGTAAAAATAATTGCTGTGCTGGGTCTCTGCTGTATTTTGGCTGGGTGTAAGGAAAGACAGAGGGTGCCTGTGCACTCACTCACAGAAAACACACACACACAAACACACACAGAGTAAGTGTGTCCCTCCATGGAGCTGGCTTGTGACACTGCTGTGTATAACTACCTGGCCACACTTGGGGCCTTTCTGGCAAGCAGCAGTGGTTTGGAGACCGTAGGCAATATAAAATAACAATCAGGTCATTTACAAGGTTCTGCCAAATATTAACCTTCTATCCAATTCTCCTCCAACCTTTCAGAGCCCCTAATGTGAACCAGGCCAGCTCTCACATCACTTTACAATATTCTGGAATGGGGGTGGAAGCAATGGGCGAGTGGGGGGAGTGGGTACGCACTTGTTAGAATATTTTAAGGGGGTGTGTTTATACCAAGATAATGATGTGGTTTGTTGTTTTGTTTTGTTTTAAGTGCCAGAAAGATTGTTTAATTGCCCTCCACTTCCTTGGGGGAAACTCAAAGGTTAATTCATCCAAGAAAGTGGGGTTTGCATTTGCCTTGAAGATAACAGAATTACTCGAGTTGTGGTCGAGGGTGTAGGAAACTGTGGTTTAAGGCCAGGTGGCCGAGAGTGTTTTGGCAGGGAGGACTGGAGTTATGGTTTTGTGTCCGTGTCAGGGAAATGCCTTGGACGAGGATCATGCAGTGCTGCGTGTGTTTAATGCCACACTTAGGAGCACATTCAGACAGTTAATATTGTATTAACATTTATTTTTAACATAGTACAGTAATGATTTTTAGCACTTTAAGAGAGATCATAGATTGGACCGCGACCTCCACTTCTGATTTTTTTAGTAACCACTTTTGGGCCTTTACCATGTTCCAGACAACACAGTTGATGTACAATAATTTCAATAACCCCTGGACGTGGATACTGTTAACATCTCCATTTCAGAGATAAGGAAATACTTTTCCCAGGTCAAATCAGCACTGAAGACAGAGCTGGGTGCAAATTCCCCTGCCCTGGCAGCCCACAGTCCTGGGCACTGCGAGCCTTCTGTTTTAAGAAGGCATTAGCCAATCATGCCTGGCTCTCTTCTGCAGATATTTCTAGTCTTTGCTTTCAAATGCCAAGGAGGCAGAGGCTACTGAACTGGTCTGAGCCATGTCACAGAGAGCTATACTCAGATCATCTGTGATCACTAAGATTCGATAGGGAAATCATTCCTAAGTCAGCACCTCTGCACAAAGAATGGATTTTATTCATTCTCTCTCCCTGCTGTACAAATCCTAGCCAAGTTTTCCTTCCCCCTCTAAGGACTGATCATACCTTCCTGATGAAGGCCTTGGAGAACTTCAGTGCAATTTCCAGTTTGAAATTAAGCCAAGTGAAGGCTCAAACAATAACAACAGCAACAACAAAACTGGTCTCTCTGGGTCTTCTCTGGAAGTTGGTATTCTCACACTTCATCGGACGTGGAGGTGACATTTCTTTTCAGCGAAGGCACTGCATCTTACACCGAGTTCGTCTTCTTTGAGCATAACTTCTTTCTTTGTGGAGTGGAAGGGCTGGGGGAAGCCAAATTCTTTAGCAAATGGAGTGTTAGAATAAACAGCTCTGCTTGAATGTTAGGATGGTGTTTTAAAGCGAGTACCAGCGTATGTAGTCAGGAGACCCAGTTTTAACAGCAAGGCTGTTATTTTAACAATAGGTTACCAGATCCATTGGGCAATCCAACTAAAAGCCCATATTTATTTCCCTAATTTTATAAACATTTAATAGGTCCTTATTAAACACATCAGCCAGCATGATTTAATAACACAATCAGTCTAGAAGTTTAAGAAAATTGAAAACAGGATTTGAATGTAATACAGCCACAATTACTGGAGATTATAGGGAATCATTCCCATATGTCTCCAGTGGAGAGCTGCTAATCTCTGTTTGCGTGGAGGTGATTTCTTTTGGAACCCTGCCCAGCCTTCAACAGCACTAGTGCTGAACAAATTAGATTTGAAAGTCCCCAATTTTATGACTAAGGTAATATACTCTGTGAGTTTCGAGAAACACTGAGTTCCTATTTTCACTGGCTCTCAAATGCTGGACAGAGACCTGATTTCATTTAGTTTGGCTCCACTTAGAATATGGTCATAGGTTTGAAGGGGTCAGCATATGTTTTTGTGTGTCTTTCATAGATACGCTAACTCTTCTCCACCCATAATGCTGAGGCATTTGCATCATGGCTCAATGAATGACGGCAGATCTCAAGAATGTGCTGCAATTAGACTTGGAAGACAGCCTGCTGTAGAGGCCTGGAGACCCACACCCCCTCCTCTACACTTTTGAGCCCCCACCCCACTCCCTGTCTTCTGCTCATGGACCCTCTGCGTGGCCTTTTGTATACCCGGAGATGCTTTCTGTATGCTTTGTTTTTCTCTCTTTCTTAGCTTTTAGGAAAAGGGTGGATTCTTTGACTCTGGGTAAAACAGCAAGGTCAGTAAGCTAAAAATTAAAGTTCTAGGCACTGCAGTATTAAGGACAAAGCTAGAAATAAGTTTTTGAGGAGTCTGTGGTTGGGCCTGACAATCTCTGCTTTGATGTTCTCTTCCCATCCTGTCTCTGCTCCTTGTCGAACTACCAAAACATAATAACTGACTCCCAAATACTCCAAATTACTTACTATAGCTGGTATGTTGTAGTATTAATGACGTTAAACCTCCTTTTAATCCAATGGGGAGGTATCACCAATCACACTTTATAGGAAAGGAAACTGAACTATCAATTTTAGAACCTTGCTGTGATCTCAGCAAAGCAAAGATTCAAACCCAGAGGTCTCTGATTCCAAAGCTCCTATTCTTAATTACTATTTGGAGCTTGCTTCCAACAGTGAAGATAATGAGATGATAACAATGGCTTGTGTGGGTATGAAAAAAAAGTACATTTTTCTAGACATCTCCCTACTCAACCTTAGAGTTCTGGTTCACAATTTCTTCCTGACCTTTTCTCTTTACCATGGTTTCTTTGGCTTCGAAGATACAGAAGCAACAAGAGGAAGAGTCATCAAAGGACTAGAGAAGGAATTTGGGGTAAGGTTTAGAAGTGCTGCACAGCTTGCAGAGGACAAGAGGAAATGAGATTAGAAATTCTTATGTTAAGATTTATCGACCACTTACCATGTACTGGGCAGTGTTCTAAGCACCTTTCTTGTATTTCCTTTCATTTTAATCCCCCAACAATCCTGTGCAGTAGTTCTATCCTAAATGAATCCTTATTTTAACCACATTAAAAAATGTGTTCCAAGTTACTCATCTAGTAAGTGACATCATGGGGCTTTACACCCAGGCATTCTGGGTCCAGTGCCCACTCTCAACACTATGCAATGGCAGGTGTGTATCAAATGTTCCCTTCAGTCCAAGAAATACAAATGAGGAATTTATGTTAGTGTCAGGTCAACTTTTGTTTGCTGAACTGTATTTGTTTGGTCTTTACTGGACTCCTTGCCTGAAGGTCTTGGTAAACTTATCTAAGCAGAATGGGATGAAAATGCTTAACTTATGAGCTGATTTTACGACCTAAGCCCATGCCCTTCTCTCCATCACACTCATGCACGTGTGCGTGCATGCACACGCACACACACACACACACAACACACACGCTACAGCTCACAAACACAAACAAATCCGTTACTATACATTAAGGTTATATGTGCCAAATGTTAAAATAGAGTGAAGCAAAATTAAACCCCTCAGGCAGTCAAGAACAGCAGAATTCTCCGTTCATCCTCCGACCTAGCAAGGGATTTGATGATTGCCCTAAAGGAGGAATGCTTGAACACCCAGACACCTGCGTATAGACTTTCCTTTTGTTCTTTCCTTTAATCTAGAGCAATTGGTCCCCGACTCCACCATGCGTTAGAATCACTTTATAGAATCAAATGCACCAAACCAAAAGATCTCCTCTGAACATGATGGGCACTGAGGGTCCTGCCTCCTCTGCAGACTGAGCCCACAGCAGGAGAGAGCTGTCTCAGTGGCACAATGCTTTGTGGCTCCTGAGGTGCCCCAACCACTTCCTTCTCTGGAGTCCTTTACACCAACTATGGGAGGTAGCCAGTGCAAAGCCTGGCCTGGTGAGGGGTCCTATTTACATTGCCATTTCATTGCTGGTGACGTCAGCACAGGGAAAAGCCCCATCTTAGTCAAATGGTGCTGGGCTCTGAAAAGAACCTCAAAACCACCCTGAAATACAGTTGCTGAGCCACAGAGAGTAGTATCATTTATCAACATTCAACTTTTACCATGAATAACTCAAAGAGCCTCTAGAGCCACTGAACATTGCAGCCTGAGTACTTAACAACTTTTGAGAAGAAATAAAAATAAGTTGAACTGTCTGAAAACAAATCCAACTAAATAGATAAACTTTTCTGTTTTCAAAAGACAATGATTTTTGGGCCACCTGGGTGGCTCAGTCAGTTAAGTGTGACTCTTGATTTCGGCTCAGGTCATGATTTCATGGTTCATGAGTTTGAGCCCTGCATTGGGCTCTGTGCTGACAGTGTGTAGTCTGCTTGGGATTCTCTCTCACTCTCTCTCTCTCTTTCTCTGTCAAAAATAAATAAATAAACATTAAAAAAAAAACACCTTCTTGAGTATCATGTCATTCCATCACTAAATATGTTATCTAATCAAAGTATTCCAGTGTAGACTTTCCACCAAATCCTCAGCATTAATTCTAATTTCACAGTGTGGCTCAGTGGTTATAGAGCATGACCTCTCCAGAGTCTGCCTGCCTGGCTTTGAATCCTCACCCTTCCAACCATTAGCTTTGTGTCCAAGGCAAGTTCACTTCATCTCTGTATATCAGTTTCCCCATCTCTGAAATGGGGACAATAATGGAATCCAACTCCTGAGGTAATTACTTAGCCATTTTTGAGTGTACAGTTCAGTGATATTAAGCTCATTTTCACAGTGTCGTGCAACCATCCCCATCACCCACCTCTAGAACTCATTTTATCTTGCAAAACTGAAACTCTGTACCCATTTCTCTCCCTCTCCACAGCCCCTGGCAACCACCATTCTACTTTCTGTCTCTCTGAATTTGACTACTTCAGGTGCCTCAGATAAGTGGAATCATCCAATATTTGTATTTTTGTGACTGGCTTATTTCACTTAATGTAATGTCTTCAAGGTTCATCCATGTTGTAACATGTGTGTGAATTTCCTTTCTTTTTAAGACTGAATAATATTCTATTTATGTATCCATTCATCTGCAGATACTTGGGTTGCTTGCATGTTTTAGCTATTGTAAATAAGGCTGCTATGAATATGGGTGTGCAACTATCTCCTTGAGACCCTGTTTTCAATTATTCTGGTACATAGCAGAAATGGAATTGATGGATCATATGGTAATTCTGCTTTCAATTTTTTAAGGAACCGCTATACTGTTTTCCACAGTAGCTACACATTGAGCATTCCCACCAACAGATCACAAGGACTCCAATTTCTCTACATTCTCACATACCCTTGTTATTTCCTGCTTCTTTGATGGTAGCCATCTTAATGGGTGAAGTGGTATCTCATTGTGGTTTTGATTTGCATTCCCCTAATGATGAGTAATGTGAAGCGTCTTTTCATGTACTTATTGGCCATTTGTGTATTTTCTTTGGAGAAATGTCTATTCAAGTCCTCTGCCTACTTTTTAATTGGTTGTTTGTTTGTTTGTTTGTTTGGCGATTTGTAGAGAAAGACATTTTCTTGCAGAGACTCATTTTATGGAGAAAATTTTATTTTCTTTTTCCCGTCAAAAAAATAATAAGGAAATATTCTTAACAGAAAGGAAAGCAGGAGCCTTAAAGTTATTTTTGTTGACATAATAAGTTGACATAAAATCTCCCTTTCCCTAGGAGTGGCTTAAATAAAGGCCTCGGGTTAGCAGGTGCAGACAGGACCTCTGTTTTGTGTAGCCTCCCGGCCCCCAGCAGTCCACGAGCCTGTGAGGCCCACCAGAGCACAGATGCCTCTGGGACCTCAGCACTTGCAGGTACCCATTCAGGCGCCATTGTAAATGGGTGCCACTGGGGGGAACTGTACCAGGCCTACCAGCTGAATTGTCTCTGATTCTGGCTAACTCAGGTGGTTCTGGGATGGCTTCAGTGGAAGGGCAATGAACTGAACTCTGATCCATCCTCCCTATCACTTGAAACACTGACTCCCACAACGCACCTTTTCACCTCAGAACATCAGGCTTGATGACCTTTCTTTCTGAGAGTCTTCAGGTAACTCCTAGGTGAGAACTGAGCTGCGTCACTGCATGTGACAGTAATATCCTAATAGCCTGCTGTGTTTTCCCAGCTCAGCACTGTAGTAACAGGCCAGGAGAAACAGAAGATGGGTTTTGCCAGAACATAAAGGCTTCCATTGCTTGCGTGTTCTGGCTGCCTGTACTAATGCTCCAAAAGCCAAGGCCTGCCTGTCACCATCTCCTGCTTCTATCCTTGGGGAATGGCAGGATTTCCCTCTTTTCCTTTATTGGATGGATCACTTTGAATTCCTTGCCTTTGACTTCTTTTGTTTAATGCTGTTTAATTCTATTTTACCCCTAGCCTTCTACCCTTAATTTAATATGCATTTACTCAATCACAAGATGGGATGGGCTTGCAATGAAACAGAAAGAGAAGGTCAAAATATAAAAGGGTATAATGTACAAAGACCAATGGGTAACTTTTGTCTCCTTTTTTTCCCCATTGAGGATGAGGGCATGGGGCTGAGGACCATCAAATGTCTGGCAGGAATCTGTGAAAATAACATTCCTGTGGTAATTCCTCCTCATGGAGTGACCTGAGAACATTTCAAGCATTTTATTTTCATGTCTACTCCAATAACTGAAAACAATTTAAAGAAGCAAAATATCAGGGCCAAAATTTTTCAAAGAGATTATTTTTTTCACCTCTAGCTTGAAAGCAAATTGCAACTTTCTAAGCAAGCAAACAAAAAGAGCTTTTATGCATATCTGATTAGCTCATTTCCTTTGATTTTGGCGAGTGATGTCATTTGGGCCCAGCTGTTGGTATGCTGCAAATGATTTCCCTTCCTGGTGTTTTAGCAAGCCCATTTCTGCCCCTAATGGAATTACTTTGACTGGAACCCAGCATTTTTCATGGTTCACCTCTCCTATCAGCTGATACCCAGGACTCCTCTGGAAAGAATGAGGAAAGGCCACAAAGGCATTTAAGTGCCTGGAAAATAATACTTTCATGCAGACTGTTATCACACAGTTGTTTTTTGGAGGTCTGTTTCCAATGCCTTAGCTTCTTATTGATTCATCCTATGAAATATTAGTGAGAGTCTGAAGCAAATGGGGGCCTCTGAATTAAAGGGTCCTGGGTCCTCAGAAACTGAATTGGCCCATTCTTTTTGCCTCTTGTGTTTACAACAAAACTGACATGTTGACGCAACAAGGAAGGCAGCAGGGCTGTGGAAAGAACCAGGCAATGCACAAGAGCATTGGCTTTCAAATTCTGCTGATCCCAGTCCAAACTCCAGTGCTGCACCCTGCTAGCTGAGTATTGGAGGCTCTGCAAGTCTCTGCTCCTTACAGGTAAAAAGCTATTAAAAGTGAGCGCAGATCACGGAAAAAGCTCTCTATACGCTGGGGCAAGGGGTATATGGGGAATCTGTACTTTACACTCTTTTTACTGTGAAACTAAAACTGTTCTAGAAAATAAACTCTGTTTAAAAAAAAAAAAAAGTAAGCACAGAAGGTTGCTGTGAGAGTAGGCCTGGAAGGTGCTCAGAACCCTACAGAACATGGTAGTCATGATCTGCTGCTTCTGGTTATGTAATAAACTAGTTATTACATATCAGGCTAGGGCTCACCTGCTGAGTAAGGGGTTTTCAGCTTAGGCACTGTTGGTATTTTGGGCCATTTAATTCCTTGTTGTGGAGGCAGGAGGTGTCCTGTGTGTATTGTAGCATGTTTGGCAGCATCCCAGAATCTCTGGTCTCTCCCTACTAGATGCTAGTAGAACCCCCCCCCCACACACACACACCCAGTCAGTTGTGACAAGCAGAAACAGCTCCAGACATTGCCAAATGTCTCCTAAGGGACAAAATTGCCCCTAGCTGAGAACCACTGTGCTAGGTCAAGGGGAAAAAATAGTAATCAGTGCATTTGATGCCAAGGTGAAAACTCTCTGAGAGTTTTGCTCACTTGTCTCTATAGTACTCAAACCCACCTACTCAGGTTAATCTCACAAGCACATCTGGATCATTTCCCCCCATCCCTGATCTTCAGCTCCCACATCTGGAATGCACTATCTCCCCTCCACCTCCTGTCTGAAACTTCCCTAGCTTCAACCCCCATCTTCTTCAATAATAATGCTTCCTGACTCTTCTAAGCCTTCTCAGTCATCTTCTCTTCCTGGTTTCTTAGTCTGCCACTCAGCGTAGCACCTAATTCTGTCCTGGCCCTGCCACAATTGCCTTGGAGATGAGGGTGTTAGAGCAGGAAGAGACAATGCAAATCATGGGACCTAATGGCCCTCTGGAGCAAATGAGTTAATTGGGGCCCTGAGAGCCCAAGGACTTGTCCAAGGTCACAGAGCAGATCTGGGCTTGTAACCTCTGCCTGGCAGCCATTACCCCAGCAGGTTCAGGCTCATCAGCTATTCAGAGATGTTCAAAAGTCTTCCCATGGATGTTTGGTTTCAAAGACTTTTCTTCCTCACTCTCCGTGTTTACACTGAACCCTATTTAAGCTCAGTTGTCAGAGAAATTATATAAGATATGTAGGTCTCCAACTTGATCCTGCATTAGAGTCACATGGAAGGCTTTTTCAAACACAGATTTCAAGGCCTCAGCCCTGGAGTTTCTGATTCTGTAAGTCTGGGTTGGGCCTGGGACTTTGCATTTCCAGGTGATACTGGTATTGCTGGTCCCGACCTCTCTTGGAGAGCTTGATAGGAAGTGACTGAGAACCTGGACTTTAGAACTAGATAACCCTGGGTTGGAGATCCTGCTTCACCACATTAGACAAGAGACTCAATCTCTTGGGGCCTGTTTTCTCATTTGAAAAATCAAGATAATTAGAAATACTCATTAAAATGTACTATTATTTTCATTAAACCTATTATCTTCATTTTCTGGCATTTACCAACTCTCAGCATACATTCTGTCCTAAGGAGTTAAAAGAGGCCAATTTCCTTTCATTCGTTTAAGCTAGTGGCTTAAGAGGAAATCGCAGGTCAGTTGAGCTCAGGAAATATGTTTAATTTGGTATGGAACTCTGCAGAAATCACTCAGTTTCTCAGTCATTTCCATACAGTGGGCAAAATGGCCCTTCTCTTACTCTCTCCCAACATCCAGGCCCTGCTGGATAGGTCAGAGGAGAGTAACAAATGCTTCACAAAATATTACTTGATAATACAGTACTGTTTATACAAGATTATTTTTGACTCAGAGCCTCTTTTGTGATCATCCTTTGTTTCTGTCAAAATCCTGCCTGTTTTCCTTCTAGTAGGCACTTTCCTCCTCACTCTAGCCACATAGATAGCTCCCTTTTCTGACTTGTCTCTGTTACCTAACTGCTACTCCACTATAGGCAGCTTGCTTTGAAACATACTTGTCTAATGAGTGCTGTCTCCACATCTCTTCTCTCTAATTAAAGTAAACATTCTTTGAGGAAATGACCTATGCTTTTCATTTCTTTTGAATTCCCCCCAAGTTCGTGGCATCATTCTATGAACAGTCAAAAGACAAATGTTGGCTGAATGTATATTATATAGTTTGCATAGAATTAGTATCAAAGCTTCAACCAGGACATGGGTAAATAGCTTCCTACATCTTCTACATCTTTTTATTTAAAATGTACGTCTTCTCCATCATCTAAGTTGTTGGTTCTTGCGTAGGAGGGATTGGTCATTGACAAACTCCTGACCACTCAAGCTGATTGCCTACAGAAAGATAACTCTTAGGGTGAATCAATACATAACATATTCCTCTGGCAGTATACTACAAAATTATTTGGGAAGAGGAAATCACAGTGTTAGGAAACTGAAACATGTCCGGCTTTCAATCGTCATATCACTTTGTGACTAAAATTGCAAAAGCATTATGCTGAGTGAGTTGCCCAATTCAAACGGACCCAACATTAAACTCTTAAAATAATAAAACACTAAGAGTACTGGGAAGTAGAGCGGAAAGGAGGTAGTTGAGAAATGAGATGAAGGCTTCCAGTCCGACTAAAGTATAGCCATAAAATAAATAATGAGCCTGTAGGAGTGCATGTGGTTCAACTCATATTCCCTCTCCCTACCCAAATGTGCCTTATTTTAATGGTATAGTGATTCTCCAAAGATGGGTTTCCTTGGGGAGAAGTTGGGGGGCAGAGCCATGATGATGGTCTCAAATCTTCCAGTAATCTGGAGGGGGTTGCTACTTGTATATTTTTAGCTAGTATTTGTCACGTCAGGACATCTCTTTTCATTGCATTCCTCACGCACTCATTACTGGTACATCCTCAAAGAGGACTGGGCATACCCATCCCATTCATCTACCACTTGTGAAGAAAGACTACTCGGCAAGGGGTGGGGCCCCTAAAGGAGACAGCGGGACTAGGTGACAGAGGAGTGGATTTGCAAGAGACAGCTGCTATGAAGCTCTTTAGTTTTCAACTTGGACTAGTGACTTTCAGTCACGGGTCATGGCACACATTTGCATATGGCATCGCAAGCCACTGCAGACAAGCTACAGCACTGCTCAGTGACTTTGTCTTTATAAGTGCAACTGGAATCAAGGACCTCCTGGAATAAGTCACTTTTATGTATATTCAGATGTACTTGCTGAATGGGGTTCAACCACTGTGTCCATATAGGTCTATGGAAGTGAGAGTTGTATGTCTGATGTTGAAAGTGGTTTTCAAAGATTGACAACCATTATATTAAATATTTGTATCCCCTCACAATGGCCCCAGCAGGTACAGTATAGTAAACAAGACCTAGGTTTAGGGAATTCCTGCTCTGCCATTTACCAGCTATGTGGACCCAGACAAAGCTATTTAACTTTGGGAAATTTTAGATTTGTTATCAGAAAATGAGGAAAAGAACATCTAGCTCAGAGAGTTATGAAGATTAAATAGGATAAAGTATGTGCGTATACATACCAAGGCATCAAATGCTAGCAACTGTCAATATTATTATTACTTATTAATATATACCAGGTGCATAGCAATGGGCCTAGCACATAGTGAATGCCTAATGATTCTTAGATGCTGCTATTTATGTTATTAATTTTCAAAACTTTGGGGAATAGAACATAATTCTGACAAGCTCAGACCGTATGTTGGCAGTTTTATTCCCTGTCTTTTCTGTGGGTGACACAGGAAATAAGTCACTAGAACTGTTCCTTCAGTGGATAAAGGAACTTTTCTTTTAAACTTCCTTTATTCCTTCTGTGCTTTTGACTCAGGACTTCTCCTTTATCAAGAGACTGTGTGTCCAATAGATAGAGCACTGTTCTTTTGCAGAATATGCCACTATCTAATCTTTATAGTTGTCAAATTCTTGCTGGATTTTGTTGTTTTGATGCATACTCAAGTTGGTGCAAGATGTTTACTTAAAACAAAAGATATTTGTTTTGCCCCTTTTCATCTACCATCCAGAGCTCAACTACTGTAGCAATGCTGAATGTTCTTAAAAATCGTAAGAGCTATAAAATATATTGAGTGCTTTCTTCCACATTATTAGTGTGCTCCATGTGTGAGCTATTTTCATCTTCAGAGAGCAACCATGTGAACTTGGTATTTACTGCTAACCCATTCTACATACGAATACACTAAAGTTGAAGATGGATTGCTCTGAGCAAGTGTAAGAGCTGGATCTCAAACACATACTTGTTGGATTCCAGAACCTGTGAATTTAACTGTAGGAGGGTCACTCTTTAAAATTTTATCAGGAATAGTTGTGTGCCCGCCCTGTAGTTCAACTGGCTTTCCCACCACTGAGTTTCACTCTCCTAGATTATAAGCTCCTTGTAGGCAAGAACTACGTTTCATTATTCTTTGTACCTTTCTTCTCCCTTTTCATATGCCTACTGAATTCTCAGGAAAAAAAAAAAAGGCTCATTAGATACTTGCTGAGTGATTTTGCAGTTCCCATCATTGTCAGTTACACCATATAATTATTGCAAATGAGTTTTAAAAGCAAGTTATTGCTCTTCTTTGGGGGACTACCATGAAAATAGTTCCCAAGTTCTTAGATCATAGAACATTATCCGTACCCAAACCCCTCAAGCAGAGAAAAGGAAAATTTGGAGTTGCCTTTCTTCTTGATGCCTCAAACTTCATTTTCAAGGTATCGGTTGATTAACTCTCAAATTATACCATGTGTCCAATGTCCAGTAATGGGCGGTTTCTGATGTGTGAAAGAATTTAATTGTGGGCCCAGATGCTACTTTCAGGAGTAATTCACTTGTGATTTGAGGAGGTTATCCCACACAGATCAATTGGGAAGGAGAAAATTATAGTGATATGTTGAAAGCAATCACTTCCAGGGAAGAAGGTGGCTGAACTGTTTCTGCCAGGGATGCAGGTTGTTTTATGGGATTTAAAAGAAAAGCATACTGTGTGCACTTCTCTTTCTAAACATCTGTGTTAGCAATATCCCCTCCTCTCAGGACATTAGGGCAGAATCAATATGAGTCACTCAAGAAGGAAGTAGCTGTGTTCTGTCTTAAATGAAGGAAACTTGAAATTAAGGTGTCCTTCAAATGTTGCCCAGGTAAAACTAAAAACATTAAGTTGTTGCTTTACAGGCATATGATCTTAGTTTTTGTTATTTTATTTATGATAATGATAATAATGTTG
The DNA here is from genome assembly GCF_007474595.2 of Lynx canadensis. NCBI lineage: Eukaryota > Metazoa > Chordata > Mammalia > Carnivora > Felidae > Lynx > Lynx canadensis. Next base: position 189,891,910 of record NC_044303.2, on the reverse strand, counting down.
CTGTATCCAGATTCTTTTTGTTGTAACGGACATAACTCAAATTGCTATAAGCAGTGAAACAAACAAGAAGCTTTCAGTAAAGTTTATATAATCAATAGACCTGGGTAGGTGTGACTCGATATATTGCTTAGTGCAAGGCTCAAATGATGTCACCAGTACCCTGGTTTTCTCTCTCTACTTCCCAGTGATCTGTCCTTCCATGTGGGCTCTTTCGTCAGGCTCCACATAGTCACGGAATGGCTGCAGCAGTCCCAGGTCCTACATTTGCTCAGATTCACTTCCTAAAAGGAAAAGTTGATGGTGTCTTTCCAAAACTCCTAGCCAACATCCCACTGTTGTGATTGGGTCACTGGCCCATCTCCAAGCCAACCACTATGGTCAGGGGTGGGGATGTGACAAAGTGATGACTTATGCTTGCATACATGCTTCACTCCAGAAGCCCGTGGGTCAGGCGTTACCAAAACAGACATCCATGATAAATATTAACACCCATTATTATTGCCACGCATTGAGAGCTATAGGTCAGGCATTACCTAATATGATCCCCCACTGTTTCTTATTCACTCATTCACTCATTCAGAAGACATTTGCTGATATTCAATCATGGTGAGCAAAAACAAACATGGTCTCCACTCACAGTTTAGAACATGAATGTATTATGAGGTAGGTATGATCATCTACATTTTATAGACAGGGCAATTGAGCCTTCCTATATTGAGTTATATGAGTTTCCATTATTTCAGTTCCCTATAGGGAACAAAATATATAATGCTATAGCATTATAATTACTAAGTGAGAAACTGATCCAAACCAAAATCTCAGTTTCCGTAGTCCATGTCCTCAACTGCTATGCTGCTCTAAAATGCTTTGCTTTGGGAACAATCTGCCCCAGGCTAATATATGTTTATTTGTGACCATGGCCCATCCCCAATCCCATCATGAGGATTATCTCATGATGAAGAGAGGGACAATGTGAAAGATCCAAGGAATATGTGTTCTCCCAATCCACCCCATACTAATGAGTCAGTATTAAATTCTTCTGGCTTCTTAATAAGTAGCCACAAACTACCAACTAACTTTTATGAATGTGCTTTCATTTAACATTATGTCTCTTCAGTGCTTTACAAATAACAGCTAATCTCAGGTCTTGGTCTCAGATCTGGCAGCTCCTTTGGCAAGATCAGCATTTTCAATCTTCTCCAGCTTCCAAGAATTCAACAGGCCACCTTACATTACGCGTGAGAAAACTGAAGCTCTGTGAGGTTAATTGACTTTCCTAAGTCACTAGGCTAGAGAGAGGTGGAGCAGTGGCCTAAATCACCTCTTCTTTTAATTTAATTTCTACACAACTATTTCCCAAATTGCTGTCATCCTTCATGATTTTTCGGTCGTATACTTAACAACTTTATTTAAATACCTACTCTAGTCTTATTCTAAGCAACAATATTTGTCAGTTGGTGTTACTGAGTGTGCATTTTCCTAAGGCACGTTTTGATAAGCATAAAACTATCCAAAATTTAAATATCCACCCATGAATCACTAACAGTTTCTCATGAACCATTCGCAGTAGTGTCTGACACATTGAGAAACCTGTCCTATGCTCTGCAATTTCCTCACCAGTTAGCTGGGCCAAAAGTTTCAGGGCCAAGGCTTAGGCTTATAGGCAGGCAATAGTCAATTTCTATGGAAAGTTTTTTTTTTCTCTCCAGGAAGAGACATACATGTATCAGCTGAATGGAGATGTGATCATTTTCAGTTCCTTCCTGTCCAGTGCCGGCCTTCCTAATCCCAGTCATATCCCCACACTCTGTTCACTTCCTGCCTTTGCTTGTGGGTGAGACATACCTGCTATTTAAAGGCTAGCCCAACTTTTCAAGCCCCACTAATATCAGACGGCTCTTTATTGTCTTGCAACTTGCCTGAGTTTCTGTGGTAAACTCCTTTAATGTCTGTCACACTGCATGATTGTTCAAATTGAGAAGTATCTATTTTGGAGAGAGCCTTTAACAACAGAGCTATTGCCACCTTCACTTTATTTTGTTTTAATTATGTTTGGCTTCCCATAAGTTTTCCTACTGATTTCTGAAGTTCTGCTACTCTGATAAGCCACTTAAGGATGAAATTCAGATCCCAAAGTGCATTTTTATCCCTAGTTACTTGGAAGAAAGGATTAGGTAAACTATCTAATACTTCTCTGTTTGAACACAGATAATAGGAGGAAGAGAAAAGACCCATTGCATGAGCACATTCCTTCACAAAATTCAAGCTCTTAGAGGCGGCTCATTTGTTTTACCATTTAACAATGAAATTAAGGAAGTCTGTGTTTGTCCTCGTAGTTATTCTTGGCTGCCATGATGCTCAGGGAGATTGGGGATATCAAATGGTAGTATGCCTTCTTGAGGGAAAGAAGTTGCACATTTATCTGTTTGTTTTGTATTCTTTCTCATGAAAGAATCTATTAAATTGTAACATAGCACTTCAACTTTCTCCACCTCCACACTGGGATGTTAACTGGGTTACAGATCGCCATTGTTAACTCCAGACGGAGTTTAGATCCATTCTCCTACTGTATTAGACCTCATACCTGTTGCACATTAAAATCTCCTGAGATGTGTTTAACAAATATGATGCTCAGATCTCAGACACACAAATTAAATCAGGATCTCTGAGGACAGAACCCAGGCATCCTTCTGAACATCACCAGGTGACTCTAGTGTGCACACAAGGTGGAGAACTCTCCTCCTTGAGCCTCTGGCTTCAAGGGTCCCTGTAATGTCATGGTTAGATGCAGTCAGGCAGGTGTGGGGTTGACTTCCCGCTCCACTTATTAGCTGTGACATAGGGCTATTCATTTAGCATTTCTAAGGCTTAGTTTTTCATTTATAAAATAGAGATGATCATGGCTCTTACCTTATGGAATTGTTTTGGGGTTTGATGAGATGCTATGGACAGTGCCACGCATATTACTACAATGGCCAGCTAGTCTTTCTGTCTTTGAATATCTCCTCTGCTCAGTTCATATTTTACACCAATGAGTCTTCCTGAAGCATTGTACCCATGCCCAGTAAGAACGAAAAAGCAGCCTCTGACATCTGGGAACTAGCCTGATATATATAACTAGGACTATGTGTTGCTAAGGGCTGGCCTAGAACTCAAAGCTAGGCCATGATGTCCTTCTGTTGGACACATTAACGTTCTCACCAAATATTAATATCAGACAAGGTCACTCTGTGACCATAAGGAAGTGAGGCAAAAAAACAAAAAACAAGGCTACCTCATAATTTTGACTAAACATCTGTAGGTCATTGTGCAAACAACAAAAATTCCAAACACCTCTTTCCTTCAACTAGTATGAATAACAGCTACTTCTTTACCTATTACAGGGTCCGCCTCACTCTAGTCTTCTTTCTTTCTAGATAGACCTTATTAAAAGTCAATTATAGAACTATATCCACTTTCTGACAGGACCTGATCCAGAGTAAACCCCTTTTCTTTCCATTCCAAGCCCCAGTCCTATCATAATTTTTTTCTAAACCTTCTTACTAAGATACCTTATGGTTCCTGATGGTGTGTATTCTGTCCCATGGCAAAGAGTGATAAACCCAACTCGTTCAACCACACATGTGTTCCTGGTGATCTTCAGCTGGAAGGCATTGACACCATTCTCTTGTTTGAAGTCCTATATTCCCACTCTGATTTAAAAACCCAAGAACTATTAACTCACCTTTTACTGCTCTGCAAAATTTTTTAGGCATTTTTTGTTCTCTCCTTATCTTACCTATCTGATCCCATGTCTCATCATTCCCTGGTGGGGACCTTCTGGGATCTCTCTCTCTCTCTGTTTCTCTCTCTCTCCTTCTCATTCACAATGCTTCTTTTTCTTGCTTTTGGTCATGTTATTTCTATACTGTCTTCCTTAACTACTTTCCTAACTATTTCCTCTACTCATCCATCCTAGAATAATACTAATTGAGCACTTCCCAATGATATCCATAAGTTGATTCATTAAGTCTGGACAACAACCTTTGAAGTAGGTGCTATTATTATGTTCATTTCACACATGAGGAACAGAGGCACAAAAAAGTTAAATAATATGTTTATATCCATACAATTAGTATGGGGCAGAATCAGGATTGAGAAATATATTGATTTACCTTCCTAATAAGGTTGTTATAAGGACTAATGACATAATGCAGATAGAGGGTTTAATATCAGGGGCTTCCCAAAAGAGTTCCTCGTGCTTAACCTAGTTCTAAATCTCTATTTTGCTACTGAAAACCTTTCTTTTGTAATCCTCCTACAGCATGAAGCCTGAGTAAATATTGTGTATGCTTGAATGTATTTTTCCTTAGCTAATTCATAAAAAGAATTCTGTTTGCCCCCAAATTCAAGCAACCATTTGGAGCTGGTCTGACTCATTTCTGCCTTCCTATTAAGAAAAGTCATTAATTATGTGCTTATTGATCAAAAATGATCTGAGGAGTTGCTCCAATCCTGGCATACTTTATTAAAGATTTACAGATCCAAATGCTAACACTCAACTGCTTAAAATTGAATTAAAGATATCTCACACATAGACAATGTTCAGGAGGTCCAATAAATAATATAATTAATATTATAAAATTATTTCTAAATTACATAAAATACATATTATAAATATTATAATATAATACATAACATAAAGTCTTTATAAAATACCACAAATATCCACTTTAAGAAACTCTCTGAATTTTCAAGTGGCAACCCCTTGCCAGATTATTTGATTAATTATCTAAAAATAAATGATTCACAGCTCTCTCCTCTGGGCTCAGAATTTGTATCAGACAGTGAGTTGCCTTCTTTTTTCTTTAGTGTAGCAATCAAAATTTAAATGCTTCTGCATTGCATCCTTGCTGGGGATTTATTTATTTATTTATTTATTTATTTATTTATTTATTTAAAGACATGATGTTCATGGGGCTTTTTTTTTTTTATAAACTACTTTCTCTCTCTCTCTCTCTCTCTCTCTCTCTCTCTCTCTCTCCCTCCATCATGAAGGCATACAATTCTACTATTAGGAGCTTACACCATTAGGGGTGGACCTTGTACCTGAAAGGAAAAAGAATTTCAAGTGATGTTGAAATGGAACCATCTCAGTTGTGAATTACACAATTTTTTGTGTGTGTCCATTACACAATTTTAATGACAGTAAGGAGTATGGAAAGGGAAAAATTCTTAGAGCATCTGTGTGAAGATTCTGGGGAACTAGGACCTAGAAGATCCTGAGGAGATGGTTATATCCTGGTTACTGAGCCTACATTAGACCACTTTCTACTTTTGTGAGACAGTATAAAAACCATGTTTGTTTATAGCACTCCTCTTTCCTCACTCACTATGGGGCATTCTGTCCTTGTACCCTAAGAGTTTTTCTCGCCTAGCTCTCTAAGGAGAACTCCAAGTTCATTGGCTGAGCCTCTTTTGATGCTTAAGCCATGAAGAAGACAGAGAAAGGAAAAATGGAAAAGCTAGGAATGGAAGTCTGGTTTGGAAAGGGACAGGATTCAATCAGGGAGAACAGAAAAGAGTGAGAGGAAGGATGGGTGGAAGTGAACCCCCACTACAGTCCTGCACCCATAGCTGGGTATCAAGAAAACTACTTGCTTGAGAGTTGAGAGTGAGAGAGAGTATTGGGGAGAGTAGGGGTCATAAGTGTGCAAGACATAGAATAACATAGAGGAGGAAAGAATATTTTCAGTATGTTTTGTAGACAAATGTACTTCTCTTCCTGTCCTTTGACAGTCATTAAAGATTTGAATTTTTTAATGTTTTAATGGATTTTGTTGCTGGCTTATATTGCTTGACATGTGATACTGCAATTCGACTTGGTCACATATAAGCCCCTTATTTTGGGGCCATATATGTTAGGTTTCATTCAGCCCATAAGTAAACCTGGGTTATATTCAGAATGTCATGATTAGTTCATGGCACTGTGTTTCAAGAATCCTGTAGCTCAACTTGAATGCAACCAGGAAGACGAAAGAGCTCAAAACCACAACATCTTAGGATCAGTCAAAATAATCAGGAATGCTTAGTTTGGGGGAAAAAAGTCTTGGGATCATCCTTAGAGCCATCAGAAGGCTATCTCCAAAGGGATCATCTGATGAGAGATGAATTGTAATATGTGTATGGTTCTGTAAGGGAGACCAGGACTAGCAAGAAAAATATGTCTTTTCTAAAGACACAAAATTTTAGACCTAAGCTAAGGGAGAACTTTCTGACAGTGCTTGCCATGGGTGAAATAGGAACAAATAGCAGATTCTTCAGAGGAGATATTCAAGTGCAATATTTGGGGGGATGCAAAAATATGGTAGGTGGATAAATATGAAGTCACTAATCCCCAAATTCAAGTGATCATTGGAACACCTAGACCCACCTGAAAGATTGTAAAAAAATAGGTCCAAGGAATATATATCTTCAAAACACAACACAAGATAAGTAATTCAATACAGTGGAATATTATTCAGCCACAACAAAAAAGTACATGCTACAAAATTGATGAACCCTGGAAACATTATGCTAAAAGAAGGAAATCAGTCACAAAGGCCACATATGGTATGATTCTGTTTATATTAAATGCCCCCAGTAGACAAATCCATACAGAGTAGATTAGTGGTTGCCTAGGCCTGGGGGGTGGGGGGTGAGGGAATGGAAGGAGAATGGAGAGGGACTGCTAGTGGATATGGGATTTCTTTTTGGGGTTATAAAAATGTTTTAAATTGATTGTGGTGATAGTTGTACAACTCTGTGAATACACTAGAAACCATCAAATTATATTCTTTAAATGGATGAATTGTATGATATGTGAATTACATTTCAATAAAGCTATAATATATATATATATTATATATATAATATTCAATAAAGCTATAATATATATATTATATTATATATAATATATATATAATTACAGATCCAAATGCTAATTTGGATAATATATATGTATAATATTCAATAAAGCTATAATATATATATATATAATATTAATATATATATTAAGCAGTCCAGATGACACTGTTTTTGGTTAAATTTAGGAACAAAACCCCGGCTTCAGTTAGAATCATCTGAGTTTTTTTCATAAGATACTAATACCAATGTCCCATTGCCTGAAATTCTAATTCAATTGAGACTAGAACACTGGTTTTCAAAAAGTTTCCCACAGGAGATTAATATATATTTAAGTGAAGAATTTCAAGAACTTAGGATGCTTCCTTTGAGATGCTGTGATATCTCAAGCTTCTAATTCTATTTCAGGGTTTAAGAGCAAGAGCTCTGAGCCATATACCTGAATTGGCATTTCAGCTCTGCTTTCATAAGCTGGGTGACAATGAAAAAGTTATTTAACTTTTCCAAGCCCTGATTTCCTCATCTATAAAATGGATGTAATGATAGTACCTACTTCACAGATGTTTTTTAAAACATGAAATGAAAAAATAAATAAAAAAAAAAAAAAAACATGAAATGATATTGGAGCACCTGGGTACCTCACTCAGTTGATTAAGTGTCCAACTCTTGGTTTCAGCTCAGGTCATGATCTTACGGCTTCGTGGGTTTGGGCCTCACATCGGGCTCTGTGCTGGCAGAGCCTGCTTGGGATTCTCTCTCTCCCTCTGTAGCCGCCCTCCCCCCACTCTTGCTGTCTCTGTCTCTCTCTAAACGAATAAACTTAAAAAAATTTTTTTTAATTAAGTGACATTTCTAAATTATCTAATCTAGTGCTTGACATATAGTAAGAACTCAGTGTTTGATGATGATGATGAGATGATTTTTTTTGCAAGAAGAAGAAATATAAATTTGGATGTGAGAGGGCTGTATGTTTCTTAAGATGAAATATGGCCAAAACACAGATCAAATTCATATGTAGTGGGTTTTGTGGACAAGGATTGTGGGGTAAGAGAGCCCGTGGAAGTAAGAAATAGTATTATTTGAATGCTATAGGATTAAAAAGGCAAAGAGCTAAAGTTTCTCATTTTCATGATCCTCTTATAAGATAACATTTGGATGGGGCAAAGCATAAACATTGCAATCCTTCCCACTGGCTCTGCTAACCCAAAAAGACAGTTTCTGTTCCTCATGCCTGGGGAAGATGGGGGATGTATCTCAGAAAGTTCTTCATTAAGTGCAGGTGTATTTTTAGACTAGCAATGTTTTGTTTTGTTTTGTTTTTAACATATATTATCAACAAACTGACATGGAAAGCCACCAAACATAAGGAAGCAAGACCATAATTTAAGCCTTCTGGGAGATCCAAACTCTATCACATACCCACATGTGGAAAAAATAATGTGGCGCAAACTTTCTAAGACTTTATTTTTTAACTCTAGAAAACGAGAAAGATTGATGATGCTTAACCTGCCAGAGGATCAGTTTCCTGCTGCTTTTTCTTTTTTAATCCCCACTCCCTTCTCCTATACCAACTTAAAAACAAAATCAGAACTCGCTATCCTATTAGTGTATTTTTGGCAGACCTTGGCTTTGGCATTGTCTTTCTGACCAGTTTACTGATTAGTGTTTATTACTAATCATCTGTGGCTGGAAACATGACCCAGAGAGAAGAAAGACCAGGGCAACAGCATGCAGTGACATTGTTAGAATTATTCACAGTGTTTTCAGCAGGAATCACTCAACCCAAATCCACAACCACAACAGATGCCTTAGCATGCCAAAACCCAGGCATTGGCAGCCAGGCAAAGCAGACTTCCCTTAGCACTTGGCAAGGTTCCCCTTCCCTTTTCCTGGTATCTGGAGCCCAGTGCTTGGCCAGAAGTAAAGGTGAGACAGTCTGAGGGAATAAGTTGGCTGACAGAAGTTCTCTGATGCCATATATCTGCCCAATACACTGTTGAAAATCAAGTTTCAGTGAGCAGGGCATGGGCACACTTGGGTACAAAGGCAAGAGTCTGGGGAAATATTCAACAGTGTACTTTGAGTTATAATGACTCTTTGATTAATTTAACCTCTCAGAACTGAGGTTTTCTGATGAAGAAATTTATTCAGTCATGTAGTATTTCAACAAATACTTATTGAGTGGCTACCGGCATGCCAGGGCCTTTGTGGTAGAAGGAAGGCAGTTAGGCCAACAAGAATATTAAAATTTGCCATCCAAACAACTGACAGAAATTTATCAACATCTAAAACAGTAACTTTGAGGGGCACCCGGATGGCTCAGTCAGTTGAATGTCTAACTCTTGATTTCGTCTCAGGTCATGATTCCCAGGGCAGTGGGGTCTGGCTCAGCACTGAGTGTGGAGCCTGTTTAAGATTCTCTCTCTCCCTCTATCTCCCCACTCTTGCTATAAACACACAAACAAACAAATAAATAAATAAAAACAGTAACTTTGAAACTTTCACTCTTTCTATGGGCTCACAGGAGAAACTCATAGACTGAGGTTTACCTTACTGAATAGATATATCTTTCTTTTTCTTTTTTTTTTTTTTTTTACCGAGTTCAGAGCCTATGTATTTCTGACTTGGCTAATATTGTAGTTCCTTTGTCTGGAAATATGTCTTTTAATAGTTAACTTTTTCCCCTCTGTTTCCAAAAGTAAGAAATCCCTGTTCTTAAATTCATGTGGAAAATATGGGGAAAATTTTTTTAAATCACTTATCATCTTACCACCCCAAAACAACCACTCTTAGCATTTGGGCATAGAATGGCAGGGGGTGGTTAGACCATGAAAATATGCCTTTTAGTGGGTGATGGGTATTGAGGAGGGCGCCTGTTGGGATGAGCACTGGTTGTTGTATGGAAACCAATTTGACAATAAATTTCATATATTAAAAAAATATATGCCTTTTAAAAGAAAATCTTAGGCTAATAGATCCGCTAAGTATATTGCAAATTCAGCTGCCTAAAAAGGCCAGTGGCAGAGTATTCTAATGGAAGGATTCCTTAGGAAATAGTGGCTTCTTTCCTAGGTGGAGTCTTCTAAGGTAAGTGAGTATTTTTACCAAACTAGGAGGGCTTGAGGGGATTAGAAAATGGTAGAGGACAAGACGGCATTGTATTTCATGCTTTCCAAACATATTTGCTTAATGTTGGCAAATGTCTTTTCATCTATGAAGAGAATTCTACTGTCCAAGAGAGATGCAGATGAGTAGTGAGAATGATTTTTATATATTTAGTTGATATTTTTATCAAATGTCTTTTACATGCCAGTATTTAGGCTAGGAGACTAGAAGGTATAGTGATGTTTAGTTCTTGGGAAAATAAGTATTAAGTAATAAGTATAAGTATTAAGTCAATAATAATACTCAAGTATCATGAGTGCATGCCATAAAGGGAAATACAGGTGTTTTGAGGTCACATAGTAAGGGCCCTACCTTATTCTAGTAAATGAGAGAAGTTTTTCATAATCAAGTGTCATTTAAGTTCATACAGTGTGAAGGCAGGGCCTTCAGTCTGGTTCATGGTGCAGAGTGTTCTAACAACTATAATCAGGTTAAAATTTATTCCCACTGTTCAAAATAACTACTTTATGCCAGGGCCTTTGGTAGCTTGCTGAGATTTTGGTGCCGTGAGTATGATTACATAGGAAATCTGGAAAATACAGACTAGTGTGGTCAATCAGCTAAGTGACCTTCCTCAGAAGAGAATACCACTTCCTGGAGGCCATTTGCTGGAGCCCCACCCTTCAGCATTTGATATATGGTATCACTTTGGACTAGTTAAGGAGATACCAGGAATTCCAAGCCATATGCATAAATGGATACAAAAAGCATCAGATAGGTTCTTTGAGTGGTTGTGGCAAAAGATTCATCATGATTTATGCACCGTACATAAGGAGATGTCTGATGTGAAGTCAACAACCGAAATCAAATGAATAATTCAGCATGCAGATCAATCACATCATCTCACTTGCTATGTTATTGCTATTTTTACGTAATTGCAAAGTGAAAAATAAATTGATGTCATAAATAAACAACTGTCATTTGATATGAAATAGATCTTAGCATCTTAAGGATATTCTATTTTCAGGTACTTCTCTGAACCTTTTTAGACAATTAAAAATATGCCCTTATTAGAATATGGGGAGAAATGTCTCTACATGATGTTTCAATGCCAATGTTGAAAGAAAATAATGTAGAAGGATGAAGCATTAGATCTCATCTTCAATGGCCATTTCTTTGCTGGTCTTGTTCTAGAAGGCATTGCACAAAAGGAAGCTCTTAATGCTTATTGCATGATGTGATGGTGCAATTGACTGCAACCAAAATAAACTGCTAAATTTAATTCCTTTCATATTTGTTTTTAAAGTGGATAGATGTGAATGGACTCAGTCTAAAAGTCTACTTTCATTCTCCATGAATCTTTCCTCGATTAAATTAATAATAATGAATAATAGCCCCTTGTCATATTCATACTATTGCCTCTTTAAAGAAAAACACAAAACATGGTCTAGGTAATCTCATATCATAGGCAGTAACTGTCACATCGTTGTTATATTGTTACAACTAGCATCTAGCACAAGTGAACTAGCACAAAAGAATAATCAATTTAATTAATTGTGCATTTTTTGGCCTTTCCATTTTTAAGTGTTTTTATTAAAGTCTTGCCTTTCTTGATAAGAAATCTTGCTTCTCAAAAGTGTGAACAGAACATGTTTTCTTGATGGGAAATATAAAAATCTCCAAAGTCTAAGCTCACTATTAAAAATGAGAACACGGGCGCCTGGGTGGCGCAGTCGGTTAAGCGACCGACTTCAGCCAGGTCACGATCTCGCGGTCCGTGAGTTCGAGCCCCGCGTCAGGCTCTGGGCTGATGGCTCAGAGCCTGGAGCCTGTTTCCGATTCTGTGTCTCCCTCTCTCTCTGCCCCTCCCCCGTTCATGCTCTGTCTCTCTCTGTCCCAAAATAAATAAAAAACGTTGAAAAAAAAATTAAAAAAAAAAATGAGAACACATTTTTACTTATTCACCTTTAGCCAAAGACAAATTCTAACTTCATGTTTAATTTTTAAAATATGTTTTGTCAATGAAATTAATGAATCTTCTAGAATAAATATCAACCATATCCGCCCTTGACAGAATAGTTGTACAACTTGAAACATCTAATCTCTGAAGCTCTTTGAAGTTCATTTGAACATCAATTAGATCCACATAAATATTTGCTGTTTTACAATAGAAGTTCCCTCTAGGTCAAGCAGGCTCTCTGGATAAATGGATCTTGTCTAACAGTACACTAGGTAGAGTTAGCAGTAGTATGACAAAACAAGTACAGGTCATGGCATGACTTCGAGAGCACTGTCTTTTCTCTATCTCTTTAGATAACTACACTTGTCTTTTGTTCCTTCTCAGAACGAAAAACACAGTGTTTTTAAAGCCAAATATAATTTAAAATAAACTCTTGCATTCTCCTTTCCCAGCTCAGATCTGGGAATGGACAAGACCTAAGTGGGAAAGAATTAGACCTTTTGAACTTTGAGAGGGAAAAGCGCAGTGAGTTTGAAAGCTTCTGAAGTTTCTCATCCCGGCTGGGATTATATCACTGAGTTGCTGGTGTCCTTCAATTACAGCCGAGCATGTTTGTGCAGCCAAATGTCATTTCATAGGAAAAATCAAACTCGATTTGGTGAGATTTCTGGAGAAGAATGAACCCAATCTGGGGTGGAATGACAAAGAACACCGATGAAAACAAATGCTAGGCAGTGCCTTGCACATTCTATGTAACGTCTAAAGAGGATTGCTTTTAGAGAAATACAATGATTTTATATATTCTCTTTCCTTTTTCTCTTGGTAGAGCTTCCTTTCAGAAGGAAAATGAATCTCTATTATGTCCCAGTGATCAGGGAAGAAAGACAATCTTCTGCCAGAGCGAAAAGGCAGAGGAGGTTAGTGATACTGACTAAGCAAACTGGAATCTTGGGTCTAATAGATTCAGCACTACACATTTTAAGGAATACCATGACTTTGTACAGTGCATGTTTCTCTGATGTTGTATTGTAGAAACTTGAAACTTTTTTTCTCAGAACCAACCCAAATGATTTTTGTTGCTCCGATAGTTGGTTAGATAGTTAACTAGATGGCCCCCAAGTGCCAGGAAGTCCAGTAGTGTAGGTTGAGCACTGCCCACCTTCAGAACAATGTCACTCACCTAGACTGCAATATGAAGATTGCCCCCTTGAGTAAAGGTAAAGACCTCTAGAAGAGTAGTAGCAGCCCTAAAGTTTTCCTCATTCAAGTCTGCTCCACTCAGTTGCTTAGCTGTTTCACTCAACCTCCCCCAATGCAAGAGTCCAAAAAGAGAAAATTGACCGGTTTTAAAGCAACAGCAAAAGGATAGATATACCCACTGCATAAAAGTGCCTAACTCATTGTAGGTGTTCAGTAAATACTTGTTGGATGTATGATTTTATGTTGTATTTGTCAGTGAATCTGTCTTCACCATTAAGCTGTAACTGTGACAGCAGGGATTGTGTCTGTCATGTTCATCTCTGTCATCTATGTGCAGGACCCGGACAGTGGCAAACATTGAGTAAGCATCCAATTAATATTTACTGAGGGAATTAACAAACTATAAACCATTATTTCACAAGGTACACACTAACATTCCCATTTTACATATGTGGAAACTGAGTTCTCAAAGGTAAAGTGAAGATTCCAAGAGGACCAATGTATGGTGTTGCAGCCCACCCACCCTTCTGGCCTGAGGGTCTAAATTCAGTTAAACCATGACAGGTTTGTCCCTTTGGACCACTCCCTTTTGGTCCATGCATAATTTATCACTTTGAAAAAATTGATTTGGATTCTTGCCCTGAGGGGTGCCAAAAGAAATGGCCAAAGGAAATTCACCAGTGTATTTATTACGGAGATATTCTAGAGCATCTACTTATGAAGACCCAGAGAGATTTCTCAGTCCTCTGTGCTGGTAACATGGACCTCACCTGAGTAACTAGTGGGGTTTTGTTTTCTTTTAAGTTTATTTATTTATTTTGAGAGGGACCGGGATAGGGGCAGAGAGAGAGAAGAAGAGAAAGAATCCCAACCAGTCTCCCCTCAGCACAGAACCCAATGCAGGGCTCAAACTCAAAAACCATGAGATCATGACCTGACCCAAAAATCAAGAGTCAGACACTTAACTGACTGAACCACTCAGGTGCCCCTGTTTTATTTTTTTGTGGGTTTTTTTTTGGGGGGGGGGTGTTTAGCTTTGTCTTTATTTTCATATAGACTTTACTGTTTAGAAATATTTTAGGTTCACAGCAAAGTTGAGAGGAAGGTATAGAGATTTTCCATGGTTCTTCTGCCTCCATACATGCACAGCCTCATCCATTATCAAAATCCCTCACCAGGATGGTACATTTGTTACACTTGATGATCCTACATTCACAACATCACTATCATCCAGACTTCAAAGTGTATATTAAGATCCATTCTTGGTGTTGTACATTCTTTGGGTTTGGAAAAATGTAGAATGACATGTATCCACCGTTATAGCATCATACAAAGTAGTTTCATTGCTCAAAAATCTTCTGTTCTCCATTGATGCATCTCTTCCTTTCCGACAGTCCCTGGGAAGCACTGATCTTTTTATTGTCTCTATGCTTTTGTTTTATCCAGACTGTCAAATAATGGAATCATACAGTATGTAGCCTCTTCAAATTGGCTTCTTTCACTTAGTAATATGCATTTAAATATCTTCCATGCCTCTTCATGGCTTGATAATTCAGATTTTTTTAGCACTGAATATACCACAGTTTATTTTATCCTTTCACATACTGAAGACATCTTGCTTATTTCCAAGTTTTGGCAATTATGAATAAAGCTGCTATTAATATCTGTGTGCAGGTGTTTATGTTATGTGGAGTTTTCAACTCCTTTGGGTATATACCAAGGAGTGCCTTTCCTGAATTCTTTGGTAAGAGTATGTTCATTTTGTAAGATTGATGGACTTCTCACTTTGTAAACAATGTGCATTGTGTAACTGATTGAAATTCCCTTTTTGCTTTGTCCACTTGAAAAGTCAATGGCAACTTTGAAGGCCAACTTTAGGTTTGTGTACCGATGTGTGTTTTCCAAACACATGTATGTTTCTGGCATTTTATACTTATTTATTTTCTTACCATGATGCTTTTTTATTTGTTTTACTCTTATTGCATTTTAATATGCTATTGTATGCTACATGTTGTCTTTAATTTTATAAACTGGAGATAAGAATCTAAGAAATAACTCCAAAGGAGACAAAGTTTATGGGAGTGGTTAAGAGAGTATAGAGACCCTGGGTTCAAAGGCCAGCTTTACTATTTACTAGTTCTGTGACATTGAGTAAGTTACTTATCCTCAGTTTTTTCATTCATAAAGTAAGGTAGTAATAACTTCTACCTCAATACATTATTGCCAGGAATAAAAGAGATACTCTATGAAAAACACTATTCCTGAGTCTGGAATATAGTATATAACAATACATGTTATTATTTTCTTGTTTCAGCCCACCTCCACCCTTCCTACTCAAACCCACTTACTCAGTGCCCCAGAGGAGGATGTGTCAGCCTCCACGCTATAGAGATTTTGAGTCACATAATTCTTCACAACCGTTCTGTGCATTGTAGGATGTTGAGCAGCATCCCAGGACTCTACCCCCTAGAGCCAACAGTGTACCCTCAGTTGTGAAAAACATAAATTGTCTCCAGACATTTCCAAATGTTCCACAGAGGGCAAAAATCATCCCCAGTTCAGAACCACTATTCTGAATGTTTCCTGCTATCCTCAGTTGTTTGGGGCCACTTTCCAGTAATTCTCTATTCTACTTCTCTAGCTCACATTTACTTAGACCAGTCCACATATTGTCAGGTTCATTTATTTCTCAAATCCAAACTTAGTGGCTCATGGTGTGAACTTTTATTGAGAACCAGTTATGGCCTTTGCCTTTGAGGCGACATCATCCGGGGGAGAGTTTGGCCATGTGTGTAAACCACTATGACACATCCCAGTGACTGCTGGAGGCAGGTAACATGCAGACTCCTCAGGCCTGTACTATACTTTCAGACTGAAAATGAAGACACATGCTCTGACCCAGGATTTTTTTTTTTTTTTTGGTCAACATTTCAATTTATGAAAAATATTATGAATGTACACAAATAAAATAGGTAAAAGTTTAATGAATCATCCTTTTGAAAAGAGTAAATTACATGGAATTAGAAAGTGTTTAAAAAAAACTGGACCATGTGACAAATGTGAGAGGAGGGAGTGATTAATTTTCCTATTAATAGGCAGATAACCTGATTCATACTGAGGCAGTGATAATTGATAGGAGGTTAAAATGATGTGCCTTCCCAATGCCATTTACAATTTAATGTGGGGCCATAATGTGCTAAGTGGGAGTGCGAGTGTATGGGGAGTATGACCATAGAAATGAAGCTTGAACATTTCCCGTAAACAAACTGAAAACCATTGGTGGGGACAGAGAGGGCAGGGAATGTTCCCTTTAACAAACACAAACAAAGCAAAACACACATTAAAAACAAACAAACAAAACAAAATGAACAAAAACAAGTTCTGGGCCCCTGGTGATCTTGGGGATTTTTTTGCCATGAGCAGCAGCGCAAAAGGAGGTGGAAAGGGTCAAATAAGGTTTGGAGGGACATTCCTAAGACGAATGACGGTCATAGGAAATGTAAGACTTAATGATAGATGGAAGAAAGCTTGGCAGGATTCCTCTTAATTTTTATGAAAAAATAAATCAGGGGCTCCTGGGTGGCTCAGCAGGTTAAGCAACCAACTTGGGCTCAGGTCATAATCTCACAGTTCCTGAGTTTGAGCCCCGCATGGGATTCTGAGCTAACAGGAGAGGACAGCAGAGCCTGTTTCAGATCCTCTGTCTCCCTCTCTCTCTTCTCTCTGTCCCTCCCACCCATCCATTCTCCACGCCTTCTCTCTCTCAGAAATAAACGTTTAAAAATAGATAGATAGATAGATAGATAGATGACACATAGATACATAGATATAGATAGATAAAGAAAACATGACTTTGGCTAAACTTTTCTCCACACTTTCTTCTTTGCATTCCCAGCTATGCCACCCTCACCCAAATGAAACCACCTCTTAAGTGTACAATAATTCAGAGGTGTCCCGAGACATTGTGGAATTCATTGTTTTTATTAAGCTTGGTGCGGTGAATCACTAAAAGTGCTCAATTGTTAGAGTTTCCTCCTGACTACTACTGTGCTTTATAAATGCCCCATTTCCAAATTCAAGTCCCTCCAAGTACAATGCACATTGGCATGATCAGGTCATTCCTTTGATTTTATCAGTGAGATTTTGTGGTTGGTTTTGAAGATGGAGGGAAATGAAAGAGAAGACAAACTTCTTTTTGACAAAGGGCTGGCACTGATGTTCTTACATCAAGTTGTACTATTGAAGTTACAAAAGATGCATCATACCTGTATACAAATCTCTTTGCCTTTGAGCCTAAAGAGTTGTATAATCCAATATCGGGACAAGGTGAGAAGGTACTAATACAAACCAGAAATTCATTCTCAATGTGTTTTCTGAAGTTCAACTCTGTGTACAGTCCCATGAAAAGCACAAAGATACTTTCCCAGTGTGTATAATAGGGTCATTTTAAGGACACAGTAGTTGGACTTCACTCTCTTGGCATCTGTTCAGGACAGCTAACAAAAGTCAGTTGTCTCTTACCTTCTCATCACCTCCTCAGCACCCCTCACCAACAAATCCCTAGCAAATTCCACTTGCTGAGTGTCCTCCTATTAGCATAATGGTGTGTTTTAATTTGGAGAAGAAGCATGTGTTTCCTATAAGAAAGTTGTTTTAGGTCTTTAAATGTCTCTGTCAAACACTTTCTTTTTGTTTGGAGAAATAATTACAGATCAGTACTGTTGAAACCAAAACATCAGAGAAATTGCCTGCCCCAGTGTTTCTAATTTGGTGGATGTCTGCTCAGTGAATGACAAAAGTTTAGCTTGGCCATGCCAAGAAAAACACATCCAGTTTGACCATTGCAAATGCTGACTTGGTTATAAGAGATGACAATCACTGCACTTTGGTTGTTTCCCTCACATCCCAGAAGAAGAGCAAGAACAAAGCTGTTCCTATGACTCCAATGGCCGACACCAAGTGAAACTGTGATGGTGACTATGGATGTCTTTGGATGCCATTTTTTTCCTTATTTAAGGTGGCATCTTATGCTGACCTACAGTTACTCAAAACAACCACATTGACATCTTCACTGATGTCTCTCCATTGTGAACATTCCACCCTCGACTTTTCCAGTCCCAGACCTGGATATGTTCTTGTCATAACTGTCATGGCTTGGCTGACTAAAGGGAGAAATATGTAATTTTGAGAGCTGCACATAGCAGCATTTAAACGGATGGTATATTCATGGGATAAAGCTGATGTAGCTACACACATGCATATATATATATATATATATATATGTATATATATATATATATATAAAACCTTATCTAGAAAATAGAGATAGTTATAAGGTAGAAATAATAATCAGTCACAATCATAGTCCTGAGCATGTATTGGAGAGAGAAGGTCAGGAGAGGGATCGGATGGTGATCAAGGCTCCACGTCTACTTTGACACTTTCTCTCCTCTCTGGAATTTCATATGATGGAATCCCACATGAGGCTTCAAGAAACAAGAAAAGTTTCTATTGGTGAAAAACATAAAAGTTGAGAAACCACTCTCAGGTGTGTTCAGGTTATGAAAATATATTGAGCTTCACTTATATGTGCACTTTTCATATGTGAATTTTACTTCATTAAAAAAGGTAAACACTCAGGGAAATACAAATCAAAACCACAATGAGATACCACCTGACACCTGTCAGAATGGCTAACATTAACAATTCAGGCAACAACAGATGTTGGCGAGGATGCAGAGGAAGAGGATCTCTTTTGCATTGTTGGTGGGAATGCAAGCTAGTGCAGCCACTCTGGAAAGCAGGATGGAGGTTCCTCAAAAAACTAAAAATAGAACTACCCTACGACCCAGCAATTGCACTACTAGGCATTTATCCATGGGGTACAGGTGTGCTGTTTCGAAGGGACACATGCACCCCCATGTTTATAGCGGCACTATCAACAATAGCCAAAGTATGGAAAGAGCCCAAATGTCCATCGATGGATGAATGGATAAAGAAGGTGTGATATACACACACACACACACACACACACACACACACACACACACAATGGAGTGTTACTCGGCAATCAAAAAGAATGAAATCTTGCCATTTGCAACTACGTGGATGGAACTGGAGGGTATTATGCTAAGTGAAATTAGTCAGTCAAGAGAAAGACAAAAATCATATGACTTCACTCATCTGAGGACTTTAAGAGACAAAACAGATGAACATAAGGGAAGGGAAGCAAAAATAATATAAAAACAGGGAGGGGGACAAAACAGAAGAGACTCATAAATAATGGAGAACAAACTGAGGGTTGCCGGAGGGGTTGGGGGAGGGGGGATGGGCTAAATGGGTAAGGGGCACTAAGGGATCTACTCCTGAAATCATTGTTTCACTATATGCTAACTAATTTGGATGTAAATTTTAAAAAATAAAAAATAAAATTAAAAAAAGTAAACACACATACACATACCAAAGGTTGGCTGCTAAGTTAAGATAGTCATGTAGGGGCGCCTGGGTGGCTCAGTCGGTTAAGTGTCCGACTTCAGCTCAGGTCACCATCTCGCGGTCCGTGAGTTCGAGCCCTGCGTCGGGCTCTGGGCTGATGGCTCAGAGCCTGGAGCCTGCTTCCGATTCTGTGTGTCTTTCTCTCTCTGCCCCTTCCCCGTTCATGCTGTGTCTCTCTCTGTCTCAAAAATAAATAAACGTTAAAAAAAAAAAAGATAGTCATGTATTTTGGAAAGCTATTGAGATGAAGAAAGTTTACAGAAGATCTACTGGGGAGAAGAAGGTGAAAAGAAAAATGTAGAAACTTAGTGGTCTTCGAAACAAATACATGGCTCTCTAGTATAAATATGAATGGGGCTGCCATGTGTGCCCTCTGCATTGAACCCCTGATACACCCAGTCTCTGAGGCCCATTCTTATCCATACTTTTGAATCTCAAGTATACCTGTCTTTAAGATCCATAAAAGATGTTCAGCATGTGTGTGTGTTACTCCATGGGTATATGCTAGACAAATAGGGCATTCAAGTAAATAAAAGACATCATCCTTTTCTCAAAAATCTTGCACTAAAAATTTTGGTTTATTAGGAAAGAGCCTAAATATCGATCGACTGATGAAAAGATAAAGAAGAGGTAGTGTATACATACAATGAGATACTACTCAGCCATAAAAAAGAATGAAATCTTGCTATTTTCAATAACAGTTAGAGAAATGATGCGGAGTGAAATAAATCAGTTGAAGAAAGACAAATATTGTGTGATTTCACTCATATGTGGAATTGAAGACACAAAACAAATGAACATAAGGGGAAATAAGAGAAGCAAACCAAGAAATAGACTCTTAACTACAGAGAACAAACTGAGAGTTACTGGAGGGGAGGTGGGTGGGGTGATGGGCTAAATAGGTGATGGGAATTAAGAAGGGCACTTGCTGGGATGAGCACTGGGT
This sequence comes from Lynx canadensis, assembly GCF_007474595.2. Taxonomy (NCBI): domain Eukaryota; kingdom Metazoa; phylum Chordata; class Mammalia; order Carnivora; family Felidae; genus Lynx; species Lynx canadensis. Next base: position 189,871,322 of record NC_044303.2, on the reverse strand, counting down.
GTTGTATGTTAGAGATGAATCACTAAATTCTACACCTGAAACTAATATTATGCTGTATGTTAACTAACTGGAATTTAAATAAAAATTTGGAGGAAAAATTTTGGTTTATTAAAAAAACAATTGGAAAACAATCTAAATGTCCAACAATATAGGGTTGTTCAATTAAATTATCTTAGATCCATAGAATGATAAGTCATTAGAAACAATGTTTCAAAGAATATTTTAATAACATGTAAAATGTTCCCAGTATGAATAGAGAGAAAGCAGGTGAGAAAACATATTTTACAGTAAGAGAGCCAAATACTATATATCTCAAAAAATAGAAAACACACCAACTACGAAAACAGCGACAACAACAACACAAACACAACCAAATAACCCCATGGAAGGGGATTCACTGAAATGTAATCATCTAGGCATGAGAGAATGGGTAATTTTTATTTACTTTTCTTATCTGAATTTACTAAACTTGTAATCTGGAGCATGTGTTGTTTTTGTAGTAAAGAACAAATTATGTTTTTTAAAACTAAGGGTTATTCAGCCTAGGAAAGGAAAGCAAAATGTAGGTATAAAAAGAGCAATTCAAATTCTAGGGAATATATAAGCACCAAGCACAAGCAAGATATTACATTTGTGGGAACAAAGGGGTAGCAAATACTTAGAAGCCATTGGAGGTGGTGGGACTTCGGCTGAGTATGGATTCTAATATTGATGATAGGTAGTGTTCAGGCAAAGCTTGTCTCTGCTGAGAACTGCTTCCTTAGAATTTTTGATGCAATAACCTCATGATGTAAGCCCTGGTATTTCTCCTTTTTGTTGTTGTTGTTGTTTGTTTGTTTGTTTGTTTGTTGTTCTTTAATAAGAACCTTTTAGTACAGAGAAAACTACTTGTCCTAGATAGTAAGGCTAATAAGTTTCATAGTCAGTATTGGGGGAATCCCCATTTCTCTGATTCCAAAGACTGTGCTTTCCCTACCTTGCCCTCTTCCTTAGGAGAAGTAAAATTCGGAAAGGTTACTTTCCTTTGTTCTCAGCCAGTATGTATGTTCAGGGGTGGGGAAAGGTGCTGGTGACCAAGATGGAACCACTCAAGCAAATAGCATTTCCTCCATCTAATAGCCTTTTTGCCTAATATTAAGTTACAGGTCAGGAAATATGGAAAAGTTCTTTCTCTAATTCAGCCTAGGAAATCATTATGCAGAAGCTCTGTTGCCTCTTTCAGAATAAAATGTAACATGACACTTTGGGTTTAATTTTAGAATCATACAGCCAAACTTTCTGGGATTGTTGATATATGTTGTCTTCCAGATTGCACCAATTACCTAAGTGGAGATGCTCTGCTCCCAAATGGCCTGGGGTTGGTCCTCCAAGTTTCTATAAGAACATTCTGGGCCTGTTTATCAGATACCTTGCCAGTGTTACAAACTGAAGTTATTTAGGAGACGCGATGAGTTTATGCAGGTGGTAAGTTGAAATCCATCAAAAATAAGTCCTCTACCTCTATGAAGAGAGGGATAGAGAGAATGTGAGAGAAGTATATATGAAATGCACTGGCTCTTATGCATCATCCAACTGGAGAAAAGAATTAAAATTCTGAGTATTCTTCTAACTGGATATGACAACATCATTTGGCATATTTCAGACCAGTTCAGCTATCAGATCTTAATTTGTGTTTAAGAATAAGCTTTCAGCTCTATTACATTTTTGAAGGAACTCCTCATCTGTGTTTTCCACCAAAAGGTAGACCAGAATGATACTTTTTGTGTCTTTTGTTTACTAAATTGCAATGTCAGGATAATAAATGCTGCGGTTGGAGTATGTGTGTGTTTCATTTCTCTTAGGGAATTCTGCACTTCAAGGGCTTTCCTCTTCCACACCGCAGATAAAACACTACATCACACTCTTTAGTGAAAGAGACACTTTCTCCTTCAAGATGCCTGTTCAGCTGTTCCACAGCTGAAGAGCTGGGAAGACTTAAATTACATTCTTTTTCCTGCCATTAAAAGGGAATGGGGTGAGGAGGGGAGGGACAAGAAACTTGCATCTGGTTCAATTTCTTTGCCAAATTCTTCATTTAATTGTTTTGTAATTTGAAGAAAACCACAAATGACAAGATGAAATTGCTAGGAATATAAATACAGAATTTAATTGTTCATGTCAGGATTTCAATTCCCAAACCATGGTAATCTGAGTTGCAGTTTTCGGACCAAAAAACAAGAAAAGCATTGGAGGCTGCTGCTGAGTTTGCTGATCGCTCGTGATCCCATCACCCCACCACCCCCCATCCCCACCAAGCTCACATACTGACCTTAAATCATAAAAAGAGGGGAAGAGTGAGATGGACTCCTCTACCTTCTATGGCTTTGATCCCAACAGCTGGGATCTAAGACAAGGTTCCTCAAGAAAAACCATTTCATCAAGCCCACGATCCAAAATAAACCAATGCCTAAGTGTTAAACACTTCACTAATGGACTTCTATAAGTTCAGAGCATCCTCAATATCGGGAAAATTCTCCTAAGGATGCCTTTGTTTTGGTGTAATGACATAACCTTCCCTAGACCAAGAGGCAATTTAGCCTATTGGGTTATTCTGGATTTTAAATTGGGAAATGTGTGTTTCTCTCAGCCACCAAACAAATTTGTTTTTCTTGTTCCACTGCCTGGGATAGTGTTACACCCATAGTGCATGCTCAATTAATATTTGTTGAATTAATTTGTTTGATGAGCAAATGCACAGTAGAATGAGCCCTAGAATTTTGTAAAGTAGTTGAATAAACAACTCTTCAATTCTCTAATCTGTGGTCTTTTCATATCTTATAAGGTCTCCAAACTCTAGTTTACCAGTTCTGTATCTCATTCCCTTAAAGCTCTGGTTTTGGCTACATTAAAATCTAACGAAGTAATTGCAACTTAGATGCTATTGATTTAGAATGGTTTAATTTGCCATCCAATCCAGATAATTTTCTTTTTCCAGCCTGATTTGTAGTCGGAGAGCTCAGAGTCTATTTATAGAGTCAACAGGAAACAATCTGGGGGGGACAGAAGCATCTCTGTATGCCTACAGGCCAACTGATTGCTTTCTTAGAATCTGAACCTTGAAAGGGGGAATTAGTTCCTTATCTTATTTCAAAGCACATTTTTATAAGATAGTTTGTGGGGGTGATTGGTTATGCTTGCCATTAAAGCAATTTAAATCTTTTTTATATAGACATATTCATAAATCATAGAACAAAAAACTAAGAGTCACAAGAGAGAAAAGCCTAGAATTACTGAAGTCCTGTGCATGGTTAGGAAAATATACTATGTAAGAAACTTATTTATCTAGATCTCTGTGAGATTTTAAAGGAAAATGAATTCTACATATATACTTTAACATGCTTACTTTCAACAATAGATAGCAGACATGCTAAGTACTTAATGAGATATGGGAGAGTTTTACAATTTATATAAATATTTTCCCCCAAGACAATTCACATTCACAGTTTTTCCTCTTTCTGATAAAAGTGAAAAAATCCAGGAGAATCTTAGGTATCCACCCATTGTAATCCATACTGTGAATCCTACCAATCCATTAAAAATCTTGGTTTCATTACAATAGAGATCTTTTCTTCCCCCTCAGTAAGAAAAATCCCTATCTTGACAGCTACCCTGTTATATTTTTCATGAACTTTAACTTTTAAGCATATCAAAGACTATAGTAAAAAATACCATTAGGAATGAATTGTACAGTTCTGGCTTTAATACTCAACTAAATGAAAACAAGGGTGTCATATATTCTTGCATCACACCATGGTATTTTCCAAAGATTTTCTATAAAATTTTACCATGTGGATTTGGTATAGTGATACTAATTTAGTAGTTGAGGTAAGTCAAATATTGCAAACTTTGGTATGTGACCACTTATTTGCTTCTCCCAGTATACCATTCATCCCAGTATACCATTATATTGCAAACCATTGTTATCAGAGATTTTACAAACACCTCCTCCCTTCAGCCTTTCCAGATTATCCCCATTAACCACCTATTCCCTGAGAAGTCTTCAGTTAGATAGAACTAACTGGTTTAGCTTTGGTGGTATACTTCTCTGGTAGGGAAGTAGTCATCTTGAAGTATCTTTCTAGCCACAGAGCCATCTACTCCCATATTATTTCTGAAAACTGTCTGCTTCCTTCCTCACTCCATATGCATGGACCCCAGCAGCCATTTCTTTAATGAATGACTATACCCTCACTGGCAATTTGGGCCAAAGCTGGACACAACACAAGCATGAGAAAGTAATTCTCTTTCTTAGAAATCTGTAACTAGGACCAGGAGAATAGGGTCAAGTTGTCTGTGTGGCTGGAAGTCAACATGTAGACTCAAATTGAGAGTGACCAAATCCCACCATGTGCAGCCAACTCAGAGGAAGCATAGAACAAAACAGGCACACAGAGATGGAGAAAGAGAGAAATTGAAGTTCCTTTCAACTTTCTAATTCTAACTGCATCCTCAGGTCCAATCAATTCCTGCCCTTGATTTCTATAACACGTCTCTGTATCTCATAACAAATCCTCTTGTTTGCCTTAAACTAGCCAGGGATTCATTTCAGTTACTTGCAATTTGCCTTAGGGAGGTTTTGAAAATATCGACTTAATCTCCCCCATTTGACTGCATGTTCTTCTAGGACCAGAAGCCAAACCTCCTGCTTCTTTTGGATTCTCCCATGGCCTGATTCAGTAATCTCTCTTCAGTTTTTGCTGCCAACTGTCATACAGGGAAGGATCGAGTGGAGGTTAAGACTAAGGGATTTCTCCCTGTATCCTAATCTCTCTAGGGGCCATCTCAGGTCTTCTGAGCTACTCAGCTTTCTTGGGAAGGGAGATTCACAAATTATGCTCTCCTCGATGTTCTCACGCTTCTAAATAACAAGTTTATATGAAAGCATATTATATATAATTTTTAACTAGGATGTTGGTGGGAATCTTCTGACAGACACCTTCTGATGACTTCAGTGACAGCTGCCAATTTTCAAAGGTTTGTTTTGAATAGATTCAATTACATTACATGTAGAAGCCAACTTTTCTTTATAATATTTCACATTTTGGGGCATTTGGGTGACTCAGTTGGTTAAGCATCCAACTTTGGCTCAAGTCATGATCTCATGGTTCATGGGTTCGAGCCCCATGTTGGGCTCCGCACTGACAGACTGAAGCCTGAAGCCTATTTCAGAGTCTGTGTCTCCCTCTCTCTCTGCCCTTCCCCAGCTTGTGCTCTCTTTCTCAAAAACAAATAAGTAAACATTAAAAAAAATTCATATTTTAATTTTTTTTTAATTCAAGTCAGTTAACCTCCAGTGTAGTCTTAGCTTCAGGAGTAGAACCCAGTGATTCATCTCTTTCATATGACACCCAGTGTTTATCCCAACAAGTGCCCTCTTTAATGCCCATCACCCATTTACCCCATCCTCCTCCCCTCCTCCCCTCCAGCAACCCTCTCTGTATTTAAGCGTCTCTTATGGTTTGACTCTCTCTTTATTTTTATCTTATTTTTCCTTCCCTTCACCTATGTTCATCTGCTGAGTTTCTCAAATTCCACATGAGTGAAATCATATGACATCTGTCATTCTCTGACTTATTTCACTTAGCATAATACCCTATCTAGTTCCACCCATATTGTTGCAAATGGAAAGATTTCATTCTTTTTCATCACTAAGTAGTGTTCCATTGTATATATATACCACATCTTCTTTATCCATTCATCAGTTGATGGACATTTGGGCTCTTTCCATAATTTGGCTATTGTTGATAGCACTGCTAGAAACATTAGGGTGCATGTTCCACTTCAAATCAGCATTTTTGTATCCTTTGGATAAATTCCCAGTAGTGCAATTGCTGGGTCATAGGGTATTTCTATTTTTAATTTTTTGAGGAAACTTCATGCTGTTTTCCAGAGTGGTTGCACCAGTTTGCATTCTCATCAGTAGTGCAAAAGTGTTCCCCTTTCTCCACATCGTCGCCAACATCTGATTTGCCTGAGTTGTTAATTTTAGCCATTCTGACAGGTGTGTGGTGGTATCTCATTGTGGTTTTGATTTGTATTTCCCTGATGATGAGTGATGTTTGCCATTTTTTCATGTGTCTGTTAGCCATCTAGATGTCTTCTTTGGAAAAGTGTCTATTAATGTATTCTTCCCATTTCTTCACTGGATTGTTTGTTTTTGGGGTGCTGAGTTCGGTAAATTCTTTATAGATTTTGGATACTAATCCTTTATCCAATACATCATGTGCAAATATCTTCTCCCATTCCATTGGTTGCCTTTCAGTTTTGTTAATTGTTTCCTTCGCTGTGCAGAAACTTTTTATCTTGATGAGATCCCAATAGTTCATTTTTGCTTTTATTTCCTTTGCCTCTGGAGCCATGTTAAGTAAGAAGTTGCTACAGCCTATGTCAAAGAGATTGCTGCTTGTTTTCTCCTATAGGATTTTGATGATTTCTGCTTGATTTTTGATTTGCTTCAATCTTGGTATTTGGAGAAATTGTACTGTTCTCTTTAGAAGGAAAGTCTTGCAACCCACTTATTCCTGCTGGCACCCATTGACCTTTACTATTTTCACTGTGGCTACTACATTTTCATCAGGGTCTTGATGGATTCAGACTTATGGATCCTGTTTTATTTTTTTATATAAATTTGTCCAATATTTTAAAGTATTCATTCTCTCCTTATCATGTTGAGAGTCTAGATTAATGGTTCCCAATCTGTAGAATGCATCAAAATCATCTGAAGGCCTTGTTAAAACACAAATTTCTGGATCCCACAACAGAGATTATGATTCATTATATCTTAGGTGGATCCTAATAAGTTGTCCTTCTAGTATGTTCCAAAGTGATGTTATTGCTACTAATTGGGACCACACTTTGAGAACCACAGTTTAGATTATGAAAAGAAGAACTGCTTTTGACTTTCCCCGTATGTTACTCAAATCACCAACTTTTCATTTTCCTCAACCACTAACGTAGTATCATCATATAAAACCCACCTGGACAAAATTTACTGAAAATCCTTGGAATTACCATGATGCAATCAAGGATAAAGGGAACTGTATTAGGGTTATCCAGAGAAGCAGAACCAATAAGATATATTTCCTACAATCAAGACCCAATACATTAAATTCCCAGGTAAATGGACAGATGAATGTCTGTATCATTTCTAGATTGGAATATATGAAAGAATAGATACTTTTTAGGCTTAGGATCAGACCTGTATTGTAAAATCAGAGGGGCATCTGGGGGGCTTTGTTGATTAAGCGTCCAACTCTTGATTTCGGCTCAGGTCATGATCTCACGGATGTGGGTGCAAGTCCCACATAGGGCTCTGCACTGGGCATGGAGTCTGCTTAAGATTCTCTCTTTCCCTTTCCCTCTGCCTCCTGCCCCCTCCCCTGTTCATGCAATCTTTCTCAAAAAAAAAATAAGAAAAGAGAAAAGAAAAGAAAATCAAGAAAGGGTTGAGTGTATAGTATGTGGCTAATATAGTTATTAGCTCATTTAAAGCTATAAAATCCCATAAAAAGAATATGGGTTTTTTAGGTCAAAGGGACCTGGATTTTAACCCTATCTCCAATTTTTGTGATGCCAACTTACAAATCATCCTTATGCTATATCATCAACTATATGGTGGAAATTATACCATCTGACCTGCAGGTCTATAGTTAGAATTAGCCATATGTACAAAACAATTAATATGAAATCCAACACATAGTAGATGTTCAGAATGCCACATTGGATGTGGCAGTGGTACTGGTATTATGGCCGTCATTGACTAGAGCAATGAGAGTATGATGCCTAACTTAGTCATTTTTTCTCCTTGCCTTTGTATTTACTCTTCTTGATTTCTATTTGCCATTTCATGGCTCTCTTTGCCCTCAAAACTCCATTCCAGACTCCCCCTTCCATGTTCTTCACCCTCTACTGTAGTCTGACTCTATCTTCTCACCACCTATTCATGTGGTATAAACTCATTTATTTTTCGATTCAGTATACTTATCAAATATTTATTGAGTGCTTACTTTATGATAGACTTAGGCTTCATCAACAAAACAGTACCACTAGAAGTTATCATATGAGTCAAACATTTAAACTCTTATGTAAATAAGGATCAAGATTAGTACATTTAGGGGGTAGAAGCCAAGCCTTATGGCATAGTAGCTACATATAGCACATATTCAATAAATACTTAATGACTTAGAAGACTGCTTATTGTGGTGGAAAAACAGGCGATTTGGAACTAGATACACATGTGTTCAAGTCTTAGCATTACAACTGGTTACCTGTGTGACCTGAAATATATATCTCTCCACTTTTCATCCCTCTCACCAGCACCACTGACAAGTTTCTTATGCTCTAAAGTACAGCTCTGGAAAGCTTTCCCTGACCCATATCACTCCAAGTTAGTCCCTCACCTCTGGAACCCTGGGTTTCTTCTGTCTCAGCACTTATCACATCTGAGATTACATGTCTTGTCTCCACACCCAAGTTTTAAGTTCCGTGAAGAATAGAAAAATCATATTTGTGTTTCTATCTCCAGTCTCTAACATAGCATGCTAGTGAAGGTCTAACCTGGTTCCAGTGAAATTTGCTCGCTGTCCTTCTTACAAGCCCCATTCAGTTTATACACTCTTCATTTGACTGGGGCATCAGTTGGTTCGGAAGTATTGCTGAGACATTATTTGAGTGTTTGACCTTCCTAACTAAAGTATCAACTCTCCAAGGACAGAGCCCCCATCCTCTCCTCCTTGTTTATGACTTCTGCTGGCCCATGCTCTGCTCTGGTCTGTGTAAATGTCCCCTGTCCATATTGTTGACCAAGTGTTGAGCAAGTAACTCTCCAAATGTTAAATCTTTTTAAGAGGTCAGCGAAATTTCTATTTTGCCATTTTCCTTGTTCTTTGAGGACAAAAGAATCCCTCTAGAATTTCCTCTGTGCTGTTCACTTGCCGTCAGCCCCAGATGACCTCCTCGAAGGCACAGCCTCTGTAGGTAAAAGGTATTTGTTCATCTTTATGAATGTCAGTCTCTTGACATTCATGGTAAATAGACAAGTTCTCAGTCTCTTGACATTCATAGCAAATAGACAAATCCTTCAGTAAATGACAATGGTCCCCAGCATCACATTAAAAACTCTTGGGGATAAACACTCAAGGGTAGTCGTGGTTCAGGCTCAACTTTCAAAGGCTTTGTAATGTGCTTACCTACAAAAAAAAATGTCTACCGTCACCTGTTACAGCCTCAACAGCAGCATTTTTAGAGCCCTCATCTATATTTAAACTTGCTCTTGCTTAGTCAGGAGCGGAGTTGTTGCCTGCCAGCATTTCCAAACAGCAAGAATGATACGGCAGCTTCCAGTATAACAAGCACAGCTCAAGAGGGCTGCTTCTTTGGTATTCCCTACTACACTGGTTTGCCAGGTGATGCTGATCTTATGCACCACCAGAGTTGCCATTTTTGATGACTTTTCTCCAATCCTCAACAAACTCAAGGGCCTTGGGCCTCCCGGTGGGTCATTTAAGCAGCAATCTGTTCATTATTCATTATTAAATTAACAAATATTTATTAAGTAGTTACTACAACTAGAGCACCTCCTACTACATTGGAAGCAGATTGGCATAATGGTTAAGAGCATTGACTCTGAAACCAAATTACCAGGTTTCAAGACTCAGATGTCCTATGTATTAGCTGTGTAACTATGGGCAGCTTATTTAACCTCTCTGTACTACAGCCTCTCCATTTGTCAAAGGAGGGTAATAATAGCTTCTTCATGGGTTGTTGTGAGTATTAAGAGTTAACATCTAAAGTGTTTAGAACTGGTTAATAATGCCTATTGTTAGTATTCCTACTATGTCCCTACTCCTGAACAAGGCTCTGGAAATACAGTGATGAACAAATTCGTTAAAGTTTTTGCGTAGAGTCCAATGAAAGTAACAAAATAATCATGCTAATTATTGTATACAGTAATTACAAGTTAAGATAAACATATATAGGAGGGGATTACAGAAAAGAAATGTGAGGGCATAGTCACAAAAGCACCTGTCCTGAACTTGGGTATTAGGTCTGTGTTCTGCATAATCTAAAAGCATATACTGAGATTACATGAGTGGAGACAGAGATGGTAGGCCTGGAAAGGATGGGACAGAATAACTATTAAATGGTCTTTCAAACCATATTAAAGATTTTATTCTTACCCATTTGGAAAAAGGAATCCATTGAAGGATTTTAAATAGGTGGGAAGCTGGTGTTTGATTTGCCTTTGAAATTAGTACTCTGGCTGCATCTTAGAAAATGAACTGGAGAGGTGCCTGAAAATAGATGATGAGACTGCTTAAGTGACTATTTTAATGACCAAGGCAAAAGATGAAGGTGGCTTGGATTACAATGGTGTAGGTAGAGATGGAGATAAATAAACTAGGTTCTTCTTATGTTACCTGGTATCTCCTACACTTGAAATACCACTCTGCCTTTTCCCAAGGTGATGGAGTGGTTTATTTTTTTAAACCTTCTACTAAACTCTAAATACTACCAGATACCCTAATTGAAGGGACAGGTCACCAATTGATATTCAAATATTCAGAAAGAATTTGCTAGATGCATGGGATCCTCTGTTGGTGCCAAGAAGACAAAAATAAATAAATAAAAATAAAAAAGATACAGGGTCAGAGAGAAGGAACAGAATGTTGAAAGAAATTATAAATTCTGTTGTCATGAAATGAAAATAAAAATGCTCCAACAAAGTGTGTTAGCCACGACTTACCCAAGGATGGATGAGTTTTATGGGAGGTGCACAGCCGTTTGGCACCTCTAGTGGAAAAGCTCATCTCCCTGGATATGGCAAGACTTTGCTCTTGCACGAAAGCAGATCTTGGCTAATGTGTCACAGTCCTGTGTTGACAGTTTTCAGATAGGAAGCTTTCAAAGACAGAGGTTTGGAAAATGAGTCTTAGCCAGAGTGCCTGATGCAGGAAGAAAACATTTGGAATTAGATTAGAATCTTCACATTTACTACCAGGAAATGGAGACAGGATAACAGCTCTTATGGTACAAGACACTGACATGACAAGAGAGGAAAGATAAATAGCATAAATCTTGAGCACTATTGTATACTAGCTTTTTTACCTACCTGGTTCTTGCTTAATCTTCATGACAACATTGGGGTATTTAGTATCCTTATTTTTTAAATGAGGAAACTTAAGCTCAAAAAAGTTAAATGACCTATTCAGGTGACTCAGCCTAGAAATGCAGATAACATTTGAACCTATTGCCATCTGGTTCTCAAAAGCATTCTTTTTTGTACTATATGACACTTCTATGCTTATGGCATCATTTGCCCAGTCCTGTTGGATTAACTGCACTTCTCTGTAAGGTTTTTCCTTCTCATCCCTCCTTGAGAGAATAAATAGCTCCCAGATATTTCTCAGCTTGTGATGGGGTTACATTCCAATAAACCCATTGTAAGCTGAAACCATCATAAGTCAAAAATGCATTTAATGCACCTAACCTACCAAACACCATAGCTTAGCCTCGTCTAGCTTAAATATGTTCAGAACACTTAAATTAGCCTACAGTTAGAAGAAAATCATCCAACACAAAACCTATTCTATAGTAAAGTGTGGAATATCTCACGAGATTTGTTGAATACTTCACTAAAAGTGAAAAACAGAATGGTTGTATGGGTGTAGAATGGTTGTAGGTGTATTGCCCTCATGACCATGTAACTCACTGGGAGCTAAGCTCGTTGCCCAGCATCATGAGGAAGTATCATACCACATATTGCTGACCTTGGAAAAGATCAAAAGTCAAAATTTGAAGTGAGTTTCTACTGAGTGTGCACTTTCACCAATTGTAAAGTTTAAAAACCGTAAGTTGAACTGTCATAAGTCAGACTGTAATGAGAAAGCAAGACAAGTAAGGAGGGTAAAATCAACAACTCTACTACTTTTTTGTTTCTTTAACACCAGAGCTTAAGGGTACAAGACAAAATGCTGGAACAAGGAAGGGAATGATATTTTATTAGAAAACAATAGTAAAATGGGTTGGAAATATCATCTACTGGTAATATTTTATAACATTAAAATTGGTACCATGTGGTACTTTATGGGGATCTGATAGACTTACTAAGGGAGAACTGTGATTAAAGTGGGTCACACCATTCCCTTTCTTTCCATATGTCTCTGCCTTGCATCCCCACAGGCCCTTCTGGGTCCAGCCTCCTTCTGATAACCTTCTGATCATCAGAATCATTAAGAGTGGTTTCCTCACTGGGGTATTAGTTGGGTTATGTGGAGTGCCAACATTCTCTGGAAGGAACTGACTGCTTGAGTCACAGGCAAATGCCATAATCAGATCTCTAACAGCTGTAGCAAGGATGTGTTGGCAAGTTATAGTGAATTTCTGGGATGAATTTAATATCTATAAATTTATATCAATATAGATATAGATAGATACAGATATATAGATATAGATATAGATATATAGATATATAGATATATAGATATATAGATATAAATATAGATATATTCCAGTCCTTATTTCTGAATCTCAAACTTATACCCTTGATCTTTTTCTTGGTCTTTCTCCTATTCAACATTAATGAGGAGATCATTCTTTCTTCCTCTGCTTCCATAAATTACATCCATAACTTAAGCCATTTGATTGTCTCATCTGCATTATTAGTGATTTAAAATTAACTTAATATTTATATGTAGTTTCATCTTCAACTTATGAGATGATTAGTGGTTATATTTTTATGTATGCATTAGAATAAATGCATAACTATTTGTCCCATTTACCATTCATATTAACTTACCAATAGATCAGTGATATGTGTACTGTATTGGAGAAACTTTTTATACAATAAAAAGAGACTAGCTCTGCCCCTTATAGACCATGTGACTGCAGTCATCTTCTTTCCCCTTCCTAATATCAGTCTCACCATCTGCAAAATGGGAAGGCTATAACCTACTACCTAGAGTTATTATGAGCATTCAGTGAAAGAATCAGTTATAGCTAATATTTATTCAGTTCTTACTGTGTAGAAAGAACATACCATGCTCTTGATGTACATGTTTTTTATAATCCTGATAACAAACCTATGAGAAAAATATTACAAACATCTTCTTTTTTATACATGACGACTCTAAGGTGTTGGGCTGTTATGTAACATGTCCAAGTTTCCTCTTTAATCAAGTGGTAGAGTGAGAATTTTCCCAGGCTCCTGACCTCTTACTCTACACCATCAGTGTGTCTGGCATCATGGTTGGCACCAATAAGTGCTTGATCATTATATACTCCTTTCTTATTGTTTGGAGATACCAACTCAACTCATGTTGTTTCATCAAAAGTGCTACTTTTTTTTGAAGGTAGTCAGAGCTACCTTCTTCTCCCCCTATGGCCACCAGTAAGATGTTACACAAAGCTTAAGCTAAAGAGCTATTTGTGGTTGATTTAAGTGAAGGTTCTATGCTCTGAGTGGAATCACTTCCTACATTTGCCTTGAGGGAGATGATTTTCATATCTAGTGACTTTAGGACAGGCTGGTTGTAAACAGAAATTACACAAGTCTGAAGCACTCACCAGCTGATGAGGTCTGAGACTCTGGTTCCCTAGTTTTGTCCATCAGCTAAAGACTTCAGTCCCCCAAAAGAAACCTTTTATAGACATCTTCTATTGTGTACATTTTCACAGTGAATTAGGAATCAAGTTGAAAACTTCATAGGGAAGTGGGGAAAGATTGCATTTGGGTACTTGGTGTCTGGGGAAGTATAAAGGCCCGTACTGAGGTGATAAATGGGCATGCCTAGAGGAGAGAGACTTTGCTTCCTTCATAATTCCTCATAGAACTCTTCCTTACTCTGGCTCTTCATTCCCCCAACACAACTAGTCACTAACCTTTTATGTTTTGTGATTTGATCTGATCTGATGCAAACTATTGGCCCTCTTCCTAGGAAACTGCATGCCTATGCATACACATGAATTTGCACAAAGTTGCAGGAACTAAATGAACCCTACTAAGAATCTACAGAGCCCAGGTTAATAAATGCACATGTTCTGGAGATTTGATGAGGGAATCCCCCCAGAGAAAGATGACAATCCTTTTGGGGTGTCTTATATGGTCTAGAAAATTAGATGTTTGTGTCTTAGGAATTAGAGTTGTTAGTAAGCACTCCAAATCAACAGTCTTCAGTGTTGACACTCTCGTTGAAAAAAGAACTGCAGTAACACTAGAATTTCTTCCTCTGAACAATATACCAATATCCTAGTATAGCATTTAAACAAGAAGGAAAAAAGAGAACACAAAGACAGAAGGAGATGGCATGTCAATTATTATTAAGCATCAGAATTCAATATCAAAAATCTGAGCATTTAAAAAATAACTTTCCTCTATACACATTGATGCCAACATAGAAATAATGATGGTGAAAGGAAAAAACTTAAGTAGCTCTTACAAAGTGCCAGACATTAGTTCACGTGCCTTAACTAACATGTATGATCCTGTTACCCCTTCCTCCATAAAACTATAAGAAAAGGAGAATATTTTCTTATTCCTAGATAAATATACAGAAGTAATCCCACCCTAGATAATCCCCCTGGGATACTCCTTTAGGGGCACCTGGGTGCACCATCCGTTTAGTGTCCGACTCTTCATATCAGCTCAAGTCATGATCTCATGGCTTTGTGAGATCGAACCCTGCATGGGGCTCTGTTTTGACAGTGTGGAGACTGCTTGGAATTCTGTCTCTCCTTCTCTCTGTCCCAACCCCATTTGTGCTCTCTCTCTCTCTTTCTCTCAAAACAAATAAACTTTAAAACATAAAAATTAAATACTCCTGTTAAATGACTAAAGAGTTTGTATCACTTCATTATTATGATGCTTTATTGAGTAAGTTTTCATAACTCTAGGGGCTTAAAGGGATCCACTAACTGGTCACTCAGCAGAAGGGTCCAAGGATTCCTAGCTCTCCAAAGATCATTTGGTGGGAGCAAGTGGGTTAAATTTCCCAGATCCAGCCTCCTTGAAAGGAATCTTGTGAAGCAAAATGTCTTGCTTACTCTCATTGTTCTCTAGGAAAACTCTTGTTTTCCACCTCGGTTGGTATGTTGCAAACACTTTATCCCAGAGACACTGGGGGCCCATGGGGAATGGAATGTTGCCCACCAGCCAGATGTTTGTAAACCTTAGCTCTGAAATGTGGCACAATACCACAAACTGTCAAGTTGTGTAAGAACTAAAGCAAAGACAAAAACAGAATGTAATATTTACCAGATGAGATTTTTTTGTGTGTGTAATCTTGCTGGAATTTTGGGAGTATCCAACTCTCATACATTTCAAAATGAGCGTTGTGTCCCACCCCATCCTACCCCCACCCCTCACCCCCAGTTTTTCCCTCCTGCACAGGGAAGGAGAAAGTTATGGAAGGGAAAAGCTTTGTCTGAATAAACAATGAGCTTGATATAGCCCTAGGCAGTTAGCTATACACTGGAAGGTGTATACGACTTTTTTGGCCTCATCTCAGAGGGAGAGTCCTGACGATATTATTTCTGGAACAGTTTTCAGAATTAATGCTAAACAATGGGATATTGTGTGTGTTGGCAATTTTTGTTGAGCATGAGTGGTTGAACAGTTATATAAGCTGTATGCTCATTAGCTTGTCCAAAATTTTCAAGTGTATAAAATATAACTAGATTTAAATGAAAATTTCCAGGCACGTGCAAGAAAATAATTTTCTTCATATGACTATTGATGCAATTTCACTGTGTGTACAAACCAATAGAAGATACCTGTTTAAAGGAATTTAATTTAGAAAGACTCAGAATGGAAAAAGTGGGAGAATTTTAAGCGAATTTGAAACACAAGTGTTCTGAAGAAGCATCTGGTTATTTTGGTTTTAATTTTGAAAAGTAGCTTGAAGAGACCCTGCATAAGTTCCTGCCACCGATGGATATTTCTTCTACTGAGAGAAGGGGGCAAGAGATTTGATTTAGTGGCTTCATTATGACATATCTGTGAGTGCTGAGTCTAGGCCACCACGTTTGTACCATGTTACCTCTCCCCAGTAACAGCTGGTTAGATCAGGGTACACTTATGACTCAGGGGAGCCAGTCCATGGATTAGGTGATGACTAATCTAATTCTCTCTTTCTCTATGAAAATCTGAATGAAGAGGCTCACTGCCGAGATCAGACAATGGCAGATCCCTAAATTAAAAGGTCACATTCACATTGGAGTGGGATAGCCTTTTTCAGCCTGTTGCAAGCTGGAGGATTAGCAGAGAAAACCAATCTGCCCAGAAAAATGGAAAGTTTGATCAATTGCACAGAAAAAAAGGGTATAAGATGACATGTTTCCAGAAAGAGAAACATGGTAAGCGTAGATACCTTGCAAATGGATGGGTTTCCATTTCCAGTCCATGTAAGGCCCAGAAATAGGTCACTCTCCTTTGTTTGAGCTGGCTTAGGTAGATGCCTTTGGGCAACTACAACTTCTATGAGTCCTTTTTATATAGATACCATTCTCCAAACATACTTTGATTATAATAGCAAGTTCCAGCACCATAAAACCCAGCACTAGGAAAAGTTGCCAATTATTTCACTTATTCAAGTTAAGAAAGAATAAGGTTTACATTTTTACTTAAAGAGATAGAGATTTTTTAGAAATTGTTGTTTACTTGGTTTGTTTTTACAAAAGTCTCTTACACCCTTGGGTGACACTGGAGTGCAGCAAAGCTGGTAAGAAATAGGTTTGCTAGAGAAAGCATCGTGACTCTGCTTGACATAAATCTGCATTTAATAATAATCGTTTTTTGAATGGAATTTGTGCCACGACACAAGATAGGTAAGAGTAGGGTAGGTTTGCAAATAAAACTGCTAATAGCTACATTCCAATTCCACCATAGATGGTTGATTTCAATTCTTTTTATCCAGCTGTGTTGAAGTAAGTGAAACTGTAAGTGTTAATAGCAAATTAAATGAAATAGATACTGTACATGTGCATTATGGGAACCATAAACTCCGTAACATTAGCAGAAGATTCTAGAGGAGGAGAAAAAGATCCCCATGGTATGCTAGTGGATAATTTGAAAGAAACTACCTTACATTCAAGTCCCACTTTTGACTAATGGAGGCTCTGATGACAAAAGATCATGCTGCCACTTTGGGAGGTCAAGATTCTAGTTTCAAATTGCAATTAAAATGGATTTCTGCATCACCACCCCTCCCACCTCTTATCCAGCACCTCCTTTCTCCAACCTGGTCCCTAGATTTCTCATTTATGACCTGCCCTTCCTAAACACTGAGCTTAGAAGTAACTCTCTTTTTTTTTTTTTTTTTTTTTTTTTTTGCAATTTAGCACACACATTAACAATGAGTACTGCTGATTGACACTTATTATGTGCCAGGAAACTTGCTAAGCACTTCATATATTTTATCTCTTTAACAGTCACAGCACTCCTGAGTGATAGACATTTTCCTGATCTCTCTTTTACAGGTGAGGAAAGTGATGTTCCCAGAGGTCACATTACATGCCCAAAGTCATACAACTATAAGCAGTGGGGCTGGAACCCCCCCCCCCCCAAGTCCACCCCCACCCCCCTGCCCCAGTCTGACTACATGGTCTGGTTGTAAACAATTAAGTTCTTCAAATTACATGACTGTGTGCTTGAATTTTGAAAACCGAATCTCAGAGTTACCTCTGATATTAGTTTTTTTTACATAAATGACCAGGAACCTAGATCAGAAAGGTATAGATTGTATAATGGAGAAAACACAAGTTCATGTGCTCACTACCATAAAATGGTCTTGAATATTTTCTTCCTGTATAAAAGTAAAATCATTCCTTGTAGTATTATTATCTACTGCAGCACATTGACTTAACATGTAATAAATGTTTTATAAGTTTTAACTACAAAGGTTGTTTAACTTCATATGAGTTAATGAACATACCTTTAGACTTTATGCTCTGAGATTGCCTTATTGAAAACTCTCATTTCAAGAGTCCTAGGACAGACAGACATCCTGCATAATTCTGTGTGATAGCCAGGCTTAAACTATAAGATAACAAGAGTTCCTTCAAACTAACACATAATTCTTTGGATTTACCTGCTTTTTTTCAAAAATTATTAGGATAGATAGTTGACCTCTCTTAGAGTAAATTGAGGCTCTTTATGGAGATCCATTTTTCAGAACAACCAAAAGTTCTCACATTCTGGTTTCTAGTTCATTTTTAACCTTACACTAGATTTTTACCTTAAATAATATCAGGATAAAAGTTTACAAAACACGTTAAAATCTTTTTCCTGAAGGAATGAGGTGAGAGACAGTAGTATAGCAGGGAAGATTTCTCACTGGCAATGGGACATTGGCCTTGGACAGAAGGTAGGTTCTGGCTGCTCCCCAGTGAGGCATAAGGTCTTGCACACTATGTCCTTCTGAATTGAATACTGTTAGTTTTGCTGCTCTGCTAATACAGAAATGGGAATCACAATTATGCAAATAGATATTTACTTAATCTAACAAATTGTTCTATTTTGACTTCGTTAGCCATGTTGTATGATTTTTTTTCTTTGAAAATAAACTGACATTGGAAATAAAGGAAATGCAATAATAATTACCATGGGAAATATAGTTTGAAGATGCCAAAGGAGCCAAAATAGCAGTTGTGGAAAAGGGAATCAAAATCATTTGATGTTACCAACTGTACTATTAATAGGGCTCCAAGGAGAAGAAGGAGTGAGTGAGTTCCCAGAGCTATTAAGATTCCATCAGCCCTTCTCTTGCTTTCAGCAGTTCTGTTGTATACCTTTGATTGTTGGCATGGATTCAAAGCATAGAAAGGTACTTCACTTGGAAATTCTCTCTCACACACATTAGAAAGATGGGGATAAATGAATGTGTTGCCTAGAAATGGAAGCTGCAACACACCTGTAGGCAAGTATCTATGGCTCATTCATTTACTTATAACGTTCCCCATACGTACTTAACCCCGTTGATCTCTTCTTCCCACTTCTATTTTTTTTCTGTTTCTTATTTTCTTTCTTTTTCTCTTTTCTGAAGAGAAAACTTCATCTGATCTGGCAGAGAATGACAAACCTCCAAAGTAGGCATTTTGTATTCTAATGACGAATGTTATCCTGGGGCAGCAAGTGGGGACTGAAGGTGCACACAGAGCAAGTTATCTAGTTATAACTGTGACAATGCCAGGTAACGGGAGAGCTTGGGAAAGGTCTTCCATCAATGGCTGGGTGCACTTTCTCTTCTGAGAAGAGTCCGAGTCAGCAGGTGGGATTCTCTCCATGCCTACTACAAAGGCTTGGGGGCATTAGTTAAGATTGCAGACCTCACCCTTATCAGAGTGGTCAGAATACAGTAATGCTAGCCCTTTCTTTGTCTTACCAAACACGAAACCCTGTTTCAAAGAAGGCAATAGGAAACCCTTTGTGATTTCTGGGCTTGGATTGAGTTTACTATGCTTCTCTGAATTCATAGTACATTCCAGGTTGGAGCTACCCTGCACTCTAGGCTGTCTTATATTCAAGTGGGATTTGTGACAGGGGGAAGAGGTAGATTTAAGGTCCCCGTAAGACTGTTGGGAGGAAAAATGTTTTGCTTTTTATTTTATTTTTGCTTTATTTGGCCCATCACTTCCTGAATGGACTTGGAGAGAGAACAGAAGCTGGAAGAATAGGGCCTGCTTGTTGAACTTGAGGAGATTGGAACAGTGGGATAGAACGGGCTGTGAAATGTGGTTACGTATACAACATGCTAACATGGAAACACATACATAATATTTTGTGGGGGAAATAAAAACCAGGTCACAAACTAATATGTATGATACCTCTATCTTAAAAAAATATGTATGTATGTATGTATGTACTTTGAAAAAAAAAATGTCTGGAAGGAAATAGACCAAAATGTTAATAGAGGTTGTCTTGGAATGAGTCCTTTGAATGGTTTGACATTCTTTTCTCTTTGCTTATTTACAGTTGTTCCTTTTTTTCCCTTAACATGTTCAAGCTTTTACTTACATATATTTCCATTTTAAATTCAAGACTAAAAAAGTAAGATGTTAATGGGGAAAAAAATAAGCAAAGTTTCCAAAGCCCAGGTCCTGCTCCTGCGGCATTCTGACTGAGGAATCTCTAACAACCGTTCTTATACCCTCAGTTTCCCCCCTATGAATCAATGATAATAACTGTACCCTCCTCATAGGGTAGCTGTGAGAACTTAATAATTTCATATCCATAACAATGTTTTGTAAAGTATATACTTTCTGTAACCATGGAGCTGTGCTTGCTAATATTTGGCCTCTTCTGGGAAAGTCGAGTCCTTCCTTAAGAATTGTCTGTGAGCATCATTTGTGGCTTAGGGAGTGGCGATTATGTCCTTCCCCACAACAGGGTCCCTCACCCCCCAGACCCGCACCTCCTCCTGGCTTCTTTCTGGCCCTTCCTTCATCACGGTGGTGGCGGTGATGTGCGTGGAGCAGAGGTTACTCCTGGACATTTCGTCAGAGAAAAATGGGAACTGTGTACAAACAGCCCCAAGATAGAATTGTGGCTACACAGGAGATCAAACAGCTCAGAATTTAACCATCTTTGAGACCAGCCACATAATCAGACTGAACATGTGCACCCTCCGCTGAGAAAGGGAAATACCATAGCCACTCACTCACTGGGATAGAACTGGTCGTAATGAGAGAGTGAGGACCCAGCACTTAGTGGACAGCCTGGCACAGAGCGTGTGCTCAATAAGTGTCAGCTGCTGCTGCCGTTAATCCACCGAACAGTCCCTGCTAATGACATTCAGTGCTGACTGGGGGCTACGGTTATTTTGACAAACTATCCGGTAATAGTAAGGATAGATACAATGGAGGTCCATTAATGCCTGCACAGCACGAGAAGGAAACGCCCCATGTGCTGCATACTTTATGTTAACTTTCTCATCTTTTTGGTGTTTGAAATGTAACAGACTCAGTCCTCTGAATAGTTTCAGGTCTTGATTATATTCTGCCCAGGAGTATTTTCTTTGCCCAACCCAAGAGACTTAGGGAGAAAGATCAGAGAGAGAGCATGGCTATTGCAGCAATGAATAAATACGGTTGTAATCTGAACACTCTCCCCACCCAGTGCTGCAGGGCTCACAACTCATTTTATAGCTTTGCCCTGACTGCCAAAGTCAGAGGCCCTGTCATTCCTTGGAAACTCACTGCATACAATGCAGCAGCATGGAGCATGACAAGAGGGCCTCTCCAAAGCCTGAGGATCTATTTGGATCCTGGCTCCTCTGCCTCCACATGTGCCTGTGGAGCCTCTCAGCTGCCATAAGAATGAGAAATGATGTAAAGGAGTCTAGCATAATATCTGAATATAATAGACATTTAATATATTTTTGTGATTATTGATATCACTATTGCAAATCTGAATTAAAGAACGGTTATGCATGATAGTCTTTCCCTATCCTGTGCTAGACAAATGGCTCCTAAGGTTGGGCTCTGCTCTGATCACCGTAGTAAGAGAGATCCAACACACTGAATCTAACACACCTTGTTCTGGAAAAGACCAAGGAGATGAGAGCAGCCATGGGTCATACCATGGCTGTCTGTTACAAGGATGCTTAGTTTAAAACTGAGAGAACAGACCTCCTTACAAAGAATACTAATAAGAGTAATAGTAACAATTAATGTTATTGATTATGTCAATATTATTAATTATATGTCAGGCCCTGTTCCAAATTCATTGCAAGGAGTATGTATATATACTTTTAATTTTTTTAATTTTTTTATTTATTTTTTAATATGAAATTTATCGTCAAATTGGTTTCCATACAACACCCTGTGCTCATCCCAACAGGTGCCCTCCTCAATGCCCATCGTCCACTTTCCCCTCCCTCCCACCCCCCCATCAACCCTCAGTTTATTCTCAGTTTTTAAGAGTCTCTTATGGTTCGCCTCCTTCCCTCTCTGTAACTTTTTTTCTTTTAATTTTTTTTAATGTTTATTTATTTTTGAGAGAGAGAGTCAGCAGGGGAGGGGCAGATAGAGATGGAAACACAGATCCGAAGCAGGCTCCAGACTCTGAGCTGTCAACACAGAGCCTGACATGGGCCGAAGTCAGATGCTTAACCAACTGAGCCACCCAGGTGCCCCAACAAGGAGTGTATTTTTAACCTGCAAAAGAGCTATTTGAGTCTTAACAATATCCCCATTTGACAGATAAGAAAATTGGGTCACAGGAGGATTAAAGAACTTGCTCCCACAGGTAGTAAATTTGGGAACTGAGATTCAAAGCTGGGCCATCCAGGTTTTGTGTCCACGTTCTGCCCTACTATGCCATATCCATTTCTATTACCTAATGGGTTTGTTGGGGGAAAAGAAATTGAACATCCTTTATTACTACAAAGGGTAAAAATAGGACCAGTTGTAGGCATTTCAGGGAGAGAGATTTCATCTCAATTTAGGAAAGGTTAATGGTCATCAGTACTTCAAAGGTGGGCTGCCACATGAGGTAGTGAGTCTTGTGTTAACAGAAGTATTCAAGAAGCTGTTGGACAGCCTTTTAGGATGGGAACATTTTGAGGGGATTCTATTATCTGGAGAAACGTTACACTAAATAAACCCTAAATCCTTCCACGATACTGACATTCTCCCGTGCCTCTTGTAACACGTTGTAGTTGTTTAGTGAGCATTTCAGTAAGTAAATAACGGAATGAGGCCCCCGAAGACGTGAACATATCACTTCAAAGATTTGCCTAATATGTGCAAAGCAAAAATGACCTTTTCTTCCAGATGCCTAAAGTGCTCAGTGACTTAAGATATGTCAATCAACGATAAAGGTTATCCTCATATTGTAGTGTTGTATTTGACTGTTTTCTTTGTCACAATTGGATTTTAAAAATCCTTGCCCACAGAGACAATGCCTTACCCCACATAAAACAGAGCACATATTAGAGGTCTTAAATATGGTATTAAATGATGGAATCAATAGAAATATGATTCAGCTTCTGGTGAATATTCTAGATGCTGTCAAGATGCCTTGGATCAAAGATCCGTCCTGAACTGCTCATCCGTTCATTTACCAAAGTTGATGATTTTGCTTAAATTAACTTTTACTATGCGCCAAGTGTTGCACAAAGAATGAAAATGACCTTGCCATTAAGGGAGGGCCTTTGCCGTAGAAAGTACTAAGTAAACCCAGGGTGGAGGGAGCACAGGTGATGCCTCAGGAGCCCAGTTGATTTCTGCCTGGGAGAGAAGGGAGGCTCCAGAACTCTGAGGCAAAGACACTGGAGG
The DNA here is from genome assembly GCF_007474595.2 of Lynx canadensis. Taxonomy (NCBI): domain Eukaryota; kingdom Metazoa; phylum Chordata; class Mammalia; order Carnivora; family Felidae; genus Lynx; species Lynx canadensis. The sequence continues at coordinate 189,848,012 of NC_044303.2, read as the reverse complement.
AGGCTGCAGGGCCAGACACCCAGGAGGCATTTGACGAAAGTGTGTTCACTGAACACAGCTTCTCTGTGGGGCCACGTTGCATAGACCAAGGGTTCTCTGGTGTGTCCCCAGGTGAGCAGCTTCAGCATCATTCAGAAACTTGTTAAAATGAAAATTCTCAGGCTCCGCCCCAGATCTGGCTCAGAAACTCTGGGTGTGGGGCTCAACTCTCTGTGTTTTAACAAGTCCTCCAAGTGATTCTGATGCACACTCAGGATTGTCGTCCTCTATAGAAACCAGGCACTCAAACAGGATTGAGCCAAGTAAATCCCCTCCCGCCCCCAACACACACATTTCTCGAATGACGTTGTAGGTAAACACTGGTAGAGTGCCATTCCTCAGGCAAGGCAGAGCTCTTCTGTCCGTGGGTTCTTCAGAGCATTCTCCCGGTTTGGGAAGGGCAGATGGTCCGAGGGGCAGCATCTGGAGCAATAGCACACTATGAGAGGCTGATACCTGCTGGCCCTGGTAGGTGGCACATATGCCCTCTCCGACGATGGAACAACATCAAGAACTCCCCCTTGTTCTCAGAGGGGTTAATGGCAATCTGTGGCTGATTGCCCTGCGACATTCAAAAGTGGGAATCCAGCTCTGTTTCCTGAGTCTCCAAGGACAGCCCTAAGATTTGGGCTGCGAGTCCCTGGACAAACCAAGGAAATAGAAAGTGAAAACAAACATGGACGTTTATTTTCCTAACTTGCCAATTGCAAACAGAATTTTGTTTAATAAACCATGAAATGATTCACAGAGGTCTGTGTATTATTCCAAAGTGCAGCTGGCTAATGTGAAAGAAGCTTTCTCCTCAGTCTTCCAGGTCATATACAATTCCCAGGCATGCCAGTCTGTATTTATGTATTGGTAAGGCCTGTACGTGAGTTGTGAGTCAGAGCATTGGGAAACCCACTGTCAAGAGGGCATGGAAAAGAAGAACCAGCAGGGGCGAATGAGACGCTATTAATGGCAGACACTCTTCTGCATCTCCATAGCTCCCACCCCAGCCCAGGTCATCATCTGCACCAATGGATGACTGCAAGTCTCCAAAACAGTCCTCCCGGATATCAACCCTTGTGCTCTCCAATCTGACCTCCACACCCACCCAGAGAAAATTGTTTTAAAAGTCTGATTATGTCAACCATTTGCTTACAAGAATATCTTCATGTATATTCGCATAAAAATATCTTCCCACTGTAACTGGAATAAAACCTATGCTTTTATTATGGCCACCAGGTTTGCACGTGGCCCTTCCTACTTCCATCTCCTGTCACTGTGGCTTATTCCAATCCAGCCACAGTGTCCTCCCTCCTGTTTTTCAATTCATGGCAATTGCTTTGTTCTTTGCTGTCTCCAGACCTTTTCACCATCTGTGGCCTCTGCTTATAAATGCGCTCACTTCTGCTCAACACCCAGCTGTGTTCAATTCATTCTTGAGGCCTTATCTGAGCTGTACTTCCTCAGGGAACCCTTTCCTTCAACCCCAGCATACCTCACAGACTAAGGCCTTTATGTTATACATTCAAAACATTCCCTGGATTGGTGCAGCCACCATGGAAAGTGATATGGACGTTCCTCAAAAAATTAAAAATAGAACTACCGTACCATTCAGCAATTTCACTTCAGGGTATTTTTCTGAATAAAGCAAAAACATCTATCTGAACAGATATATATCTATCTGAACAGAGATATGTCTATCTGAACAGATATAAGTTCATTACAGCATTATTTACAATAGCCAAGATATGGAAACAATCTAAGTGCCCATTAATAGATGAATGAATAAAGAAGATATGATGTGTGTGTGTGTGTATAATATTAACATGGACATTATACATTATATAATATCACTCAGCCATAAAAAAGAATGAAATCTTGCCATTTGCAACAATGTAGATGGAGCTAGAGGGTATTATGCTAAGTGAAATAAGATAAAGACAAATATTGTATGATTTCACTTATATATGCAATGTAAAAAATGAAACAAACAAATAGGCAAAGCAGAAGCAGACTCATAGATACAGGAAACAAACTGCTGGTTACCAGAAGAGGGTGAGTTTGGGAGGCAGGTGACATAAGTAAAGAAGTTTAAGAGATACAAACTTCATAAATAAGTGATAGGGATGTGATGTGCAGCATAGGGAATATAGTCAGTAATATCATAATGACTTTGTGTGGTGACAGACCATGACTAGACCTATTGTGGGATCATTTTGTGTAAAAACACTGAATCACTATGATGTACACCTGAAACTAATAGGATATTGTATGTCAGTTATACTTACAGAAAAAAAATTTCCTGGATGATTTCCACAAACAATTGTCAAAATTGCAAGACAGCAACTGTTTACTTGACTATATACTATTCTCTTTTCTTGTGGGACGCAGCTTCATAAAAGCAGTAACACTACTCTGTTCATTATTGCATTCCCAGCTCCTGGCATAGAGGAGGTTGTCAATAACTATCATTCAATATCCACTGAATGACTCAATGGATAATCTAAGTCTTTATAAGGATTTGAGACTCCTGGAGCAATCTAAATGAAGGGAGAGAGATGTGTTAAATCCAGGGTGAGGACCATTCCAGCACACACACACACACACACACACACACACGTTAAATTTAGACACATTTTTATGCAGAGAACTTGTAACTCAGAGGCCACAAAATGAAGACTCATCATTTGAGAGTATCCACACATAGGCTCCACTGGTGTTATGGCCTCTGAGCTCAGCTTTCCAAATGGAAGGGAAGAAGTGGAGACCCCCAGCACTGTAATGCAGGATGTGTCTTTTTAGTTGAAGTTGGATACATTGCTGAAAACTCTTTATGGTTTATTAAATCAATCTCTGTTTTCAGAGTTCAGAAGCAAGAACATTTCCTCTTGCCATTAGCATTTAAAGGCCTTGATTCCCGTAACACTGTGCTTTCTAGAAACCTCTCCCCATTGACAATCCCAAGTAAGGAGGCTCTGAGGACCTGGGCAGCTCTGGATTTAGGGCGAGGGCATAGGGCAATTGATGCAGCCTGTGATGCAGCGTCTCCTGGGTCTTAAGTCTTATCTATTATTATAGATTTATTCTGGCCAAAAGAAGACATACAAAGAAAGCTATCTACTTTTAAAGAAATGAGTGTCTTGAGCTAAACAAAGTGTCATAACTACACCTTCTTTCAACACACATGTATACCCCCCCCCACACACACACACGGGGGCATAGGACTCCATGCTGCAAGATAGCTTCCACTTCAGATGCGCCACCCACAAAGTGCCTACCTCATGCAGTGTAATCTGATTCAATATGTAGTGTGTCTGAGCCTCCTGAAGGATGACATGGAGGCTTTTTGTTTTCTGTTCTCTCAAATATTTTCTATTTAATGCCTCAGTGTGTGAAATTCCACCATTAAGCGGTCTTTCTTTGAGATAAAGTACTGCCCTTTCTACACGGTCTTTTTCAATAACTAGTGTTTAAGATTATATCTAACAAAGTATAAAATAGGCTACCTAATATTCTGTCTTGATAGCAGCTTGAGTTATACAAATATATTTATTTATTTAAAGTCAGTATGAATGTACACTCAAAATTTGTGCATTTTTCTCCAGAAAGTTTACATCAAATGAAGAAGTAAGCAAATATTGTACTGTAGCTAATAATATACATGTTGAAGTATTAAGTGGAAATTGTACAGGTGTCTATAATGTACCTTGAAATGTGTAAAAAAAATAGATGCACTGATGGATAGAGGGATAGGTATAAAAACCTGAAATAGTAAAACATTAATGGTATAATCTAGGTGGCCTGTAAGTAGAGTTCACTAGAAAATCATTTCAACTTTGCTGCATGAAAAAAAATTCATAATAAAATGTTGGGGGAAAGAATAAAACATAACCTGCTCAAGTTTCTATTAGAGAGTTTCATATATAGTGGGCACTCAGTAAATGGTAGCTGCTATTTGATTAATGGGAGGGCAAGTAGAGTGTTTTTTAACCTTGGCGGCTCTTTAGAATCAATGGGATAGCTTTTCTAAAGCACACATGCCCGAGTCCTTCCCCAGCATTCTGATTTAATTGATCAGGCATCAGCATCTTTTGGTTTCAGCCCTGGTATCTTTGTAGGCAGGCAGCATTAGGAACCACCATCACTCAGGCATGAGGTGCCTGACGTGAAGGGCACATCTACCCAGAGTTAGACCCAGACCTACACAGAGAAAGGAGTAAGAGGAAATTCCTCTCACATCCATGGCCTGAGATCAGACCAAGGCCCACTCACTGGTATAATTCAGAGTTCTGCCTTTCTCTCTACCCACACTATGGCTTTCCTGCTTCCAACTCAAGAAGAACAGAAAAGGTAAAAATCACATATATTATAAGGAGATGTTTTGTCAAGGTGGATGGCTAAAATCTCCTTATTACTTTCAAACTTTGAAAAACGGATATCATAGCATCAATGAAAAGGAAAATCTTCTTTTCTGTTAACTTTTAGTCACCTTCATTTAATTTTTAAATATGTAGTAAACATGATTGTAGGGCTTCTCATTAGCTGGGGTATCTTACAGTCATAATTTTTGATACACAACATTACTTACCAATTAGCCTGTCTTGTTCGTTTAAATTTCTTTGCTCATATTTTAATGGGAGCTAATGATGCCTTTGTTGACTTATTTAATGTTATGTAAATGTGGCTATAAACTGTGAAGGGTTTAAGCAGAAGCACTATTTTTGCTTACTCTTCAGATTTTGGAGTGTGTAGAATCCCCAGGAAACACACATATCAACACAATGAATATAAGCTACTGAGGAGACCAAATAATAATAATAATTTTTAAAACAAGCAGTGAAGGATGTTTAGAGAATGAAATTTTTATTTTCTTCCAAGCTAATTGTTTATTTGGGTATCAAAGGAGTTTGAAAGCTAACTTCAATAAGTTTTTTTTTTTCTTTTTTGCTCCCATAATCATGACATAGGTCAATCTAAGACTCTCCTAAGCTCAGGCAGGGACACTTGGGTTTAGCTGGGGCTCTCTTACTGAGTTTTATGAGCCTTGCTCTCAGCAAAACTCCATTCTGCCCACGGCCAGCACATAAGTATTTGAATGAAGAAATGAATGAATGTATGGAAACATACACATAGATGACGCTTCCAAAACAGTGCCTTCTCAATACTGTGGTCTCTACTCCTCCAATGATCTTGTTCATTCCCCACCTCAACCACTCACTCTTGTGTCATACCTTAGACTTTGTAACTGAAAATAACCAAACACCATTTTATTTCGCTTCCATGCATCTTACTCTCTTCTTACCACTTTGTAATTTTCTAGTTTACTTCCTCCAGTGCCCCAGCTTCAACCTTCTTTTCACCCCACCGGGATCCCTGACCCATTGATCATAATATTTTTCTCTGTCCATCCACCTTCAAGTCCTATCTTCCCTCCCTCCCCAGCTTCAATTCCATAGTAAATCATAACATCACCAACTAGCATACATCCTTGAATCTTTTGTTTGAGCTTATCAGGTAAAACCACAACTTTGGATTAATCTCCTTCTACTTGATACTTGCACCCATGCAACTGAATATTGGTGGAGGAAATGGTCTCCTGGAATTGCAACCAAAAATGTTTGTGGCTCCTTTTGCTGCAAGACAAGTTCTAGCCTCGTTTTCTGCCAATCTCCTTGATTATTTGTTATGGATTGAATTGTGTCCACACCTCCAAAATTCATATGTTGAAGCCCTAACCCTCTGTACCTCAGAATGTGACCTTATTTGGGAAAAGGGTTGTTGTAGATGTAATTAGTTAAAATCATGTCACGAGCATGACCCCTAATCCAACATGACTGGTGTCCTTATAAAAAGGGGAATTTTGAACACAGATACTTACATGGGATGAATATCATGTGAACATGAAGTTTACAGATTGGGGTGATGCTTCTAAAAGCCAAAGAACACCAAAGATTGGCAGCAAATCACCAAAAGCTGGAAGAAGAGGCATAGAACAGATTGTCCCTCACAGCCTCAGAAGGAACCAACCCTGCCACTACCTTGATCTTGGACTTCTAGCCTCCAGAACTGTGAGACAGTATGTTTCAGTTGCTTAAGCCACCCAGTTTGTGGTACTTTGGCATGCAAACCAATATACCATTCTATCATAGCTTTCTTCTCTACCATCAAGTCTTTGACATCTCTTTCCTATCCTTACTCCTCTCGACAGATGACTCTGCTTTACTCTTCACTGAGAAAAAAATAGAAGCAGTCAGGAGCTCTCACCTCCACGTATACGCAGCTGTATAGAAGCGTAAATCACCTCTGCTTCTTTCTACTGAAAGCCAGTCTGATGCACTCGATGTCATCCCCACTCACCTCCTCAAGGATGTTACCCCAGCTCGTCACTCCTCTTTCTGCTTTGTGTCAGCTTTCTCCCTTTCCACTGGATCATTCTTGTAAGAATATGAACATTCTGCTATTTCTCCTCGTCCCTCTTGAAGAAAGAAATTCTCCAAGAAAATGTCAAATATTCTTTTGACTCCCACTTCTCACCCCGCTCCCCGCCACCAATACTGGCTCCTTTTGTTGTTCCCCTTGACAGCAAATCTCTTTGAGGTAGTTACTTATATTCACTCTTGAATTCCTCTCTTCTCCTTCTCATAAATCCACTTAGACTGAAGTTACCTTCCCTGACATCCCACAGAAAGTTCTCTTGTCAGGCCACCAATGCTTTCCATGCTAAATCCAAAGGTCAATTCTTAGAATTTATCTTGTTTGATTTATGGCAGCATTCAGCACAGTTGATTAATCTTTTCTCCTAAAAACAATCTCCTCACTTTTTTTTTTTTTTTTTAGGGCAATATGAGATGTCATTGCTCCTTCTCGGTTTCCTTGCTGATTCTTCCTCTTCTCCCTGATTTCATCATCCTAGGTTTCCCTGGGTCTCAGTCTTTGTTCTTGTTTTGTTTGTAAGTATACTCATTCTCTTATATCCCCAGCATAGTGCTTTTTACTAGACTTCAAACTCTAATATTAGACTGCTAATTTAACATCTCCATTTAGATGTCTGATATTTCAAATTCAATGCATCAAAAATTAAATTATTGCTCTTCCTCATCATATCACTTCTATCTGTGGCCCTTTCATTACAGAAGATGGTATCTATGCTCTTAGGCTCTTTCATTTGTTCAGGTGAAAAGCCTTGGGGTCATCCTTGACTCTACTCTTTCTCTCATATCCCATGTCCAATCTATCAAGAAGTCCTGTTGGCCTAGCCTTCACAATAGATTCAGAATCTGACCACTCATTACCACTTTCATGCTTAGCACTCTAGTTTGAACTTACAATAATAACTTGATGAATTACTGCACTAGCCTAAATCTATTCCTAACACAGAAGCCAAAATGATTCTTTTAAAATATATCAGGTCATGTCACTCCATTCAGAACCTGGCAACTCCATTTCATGCAAATAAGAAATCAAAGTTCCTACAATAGCCTACAAGGCCTTACCTGACCTGTCCCTCCCATTGCTCCCTGACCTCACCTACTACCCCTCTTGCCTACTCTTCTCCAGTCCTCTCTTCTCAGCAGTTGCTCCTTAACATACCTGTCATATTCCCACCACAGGGCCTTTGCACCAACACTCCACTTTACCTGGAAACGTCTTCTCCCGAATACCTCTATAGCTAATTACCTTATTTTTGCCATATCTTTGCTTGGATTCTCGCCTCCTGATGAGACCCTATTAAATAAATGCAATGTGTTCTTCCAAAGCTCCTCAGCACCCCTAGCATTCTTTTCTTTTCCTTTTGTTTTTTTTGGGGTTTTTTTTTTTCCATAGTATTTATCAACTTAATAGATCCATTAGACTGCTAGGCTGCCATAACAAAATACCACAAACAGCAATTTAAACAACAAAAATAAATTTCCTCACTGTTCTGGAGGCTAGAAGTCCAAGATCAAGGTGTCAGTAGATTTGGTTCTTTTGAGACCTCCCTCCTTAACCTGTAGGTGGCTGTCCCCTCACTGTGTCCTCATATGGTTTTCCCCTGTACTTGCACCTCCAGTGTCTCTCCGAGAGTCCAAATTTCCTTCCTTATGGACACTAAACAGATGGGATTAAAGCCCATCCCAAGAGTGGCTTGTATTTGAAAACATTCACTTTCCTCAGAATATACCAGGGATTAGGGCTTTAAAATGTGAATTTGGGGTGGAGTGGAAGGGATACATTTTAGCCATAATAGTAGGAAACTTACTTATTATGTTAATTAATTGTTCTCTGTCTCAACTCCCTAGCCCCAAACTCAGGAAACTAAGCCTATGACCATAAGCATTTTGTCTATCTTGTTACCTCCTGCGGCCTCTTCCCTGGGCTACAAATACTGATATAAAGTGGGCCCTTAATAATTTGTTAAGTGAATGAATGGATGAATGGGTGTGAGTCCAGCGTATTAAGAGTTAAGAGAAATAAGGAGAGGCTTTGTGGGTCACTAGGATTTAGGAGATCTAGGTTGCATTTCCATTTCTAGGTTGCATGTGATCTTGAACAGGTAGCTTATTTTTGCTGGGTCTTAACGTCCTCAATCTGCAGGAATGAGGATTCCCATCTTTCTCTCTCACTGGATGGCTTGGAGGTCAAACGTAATAATAATCTATGGAAATGCTTCAGGATCCTGGATTTTCTTTCAAATATGAATCATTTTATTTACCTTGGGGTTAACAGTAATTTTAGCAGTAATAATGACAGCTGCTTTCTACTATTTACTGTGTGGCAGGCACTGTAGTAAGTGCTTTACAATTCACTCCCTCATTTAATCCTCACAGAAACCTTTGAGGTAGCTACCATCCTCTCCATTTTTCTGACCAAGGAAAAGGAATCGTAGTGGCCATTGAGCATTAAAAGGGTGTATTTATTTGCTCTACAGTATTTGGCAGAAAAACTTGACCTTTAAAACTGCAAAGAAGCATATGTTTGTGGGTATGCATGTGTATTTGTATTTAGGTTAGTATTAGAAGTCTATCCTGCAGATGATTAATAGTAAAAATTAAAGAGTTATAGACTGGCGCTTTGTCTCATTACATCGTACTCTATAAGGTAAAATAATGTCCAGGGAATTTCAGAAATGGCAAAAATCTCTGGGATTTTCTGTCCCCTCTTCCCCTTTAGAAAGATAGCTATGAAACTTAGAGAATTTGGAAGCATTCTTCTCTCTTCTTTAGGTAAATGTGATCCACTAGCTATCTTGAAAAAATATTATATATATTATATATATATAAATATATATAAAATATATATATAATATAAAATATATATATAAAATACATATATATCTTTCCCCTAAATATCTCATTCCTTTTGTTTTTCCAGCATTGTAGCAATTGCCAAAGGTCTGCCAAGAGGGATTATTGCTAAACCTTGTCAGAGTGAGAACCAGAGTAATTTGTGTACAGTACAGTTAAAATTACACCATTACACTTGAAGCTAATATTATCCTAATGAGTTGAAATGGGGTAGGAAGCTTGCTTAGAAAAGACTATAAGTGACTTAGCACTGGTTTCTCACTTCCAATGATAATGTTCTTCAGAACTGTGTTTTGAACACATTATTATAAATTTAAATATTTTAATATTCATTTATTCTAATTTCCCTTTTGATAGGTACCATCTCCGTGCTTGCATCTCATCAATTCTGACTAGTGACACCACTCTATTTAATGTCTTCCTTGGCCAAATTTCTTGTGAATTGGGAACTAGATTTTAGCTGCTTGAGGTTTTAGCAGCTCCTTTGTAGTTCAACGTTTAAAACTCAGATACTAATCGAAAATTCTTTCACAAAGAATTATTCAACCCAGAGTTGATATAAGTGTACTGGGATACAATCTATTGGAGATATTGTCAATATTTGCCCTAAATTGCAACCTAGCTCCAGTTTTAGTTATGTTTGGAACTGAAATAGAAATCTTTGTTCTTAAGTGTCAGTTTGGAGTATATTCAGTGGTTTTCTTTTCACAGGAAAAGCCAACCTTGAAAGGGAATGTGTATCTCCCTGTCCTGGTCATCTGCTGTGCAATACCCCCTCAGTGGCCCCTGTCATGACTGGATTGCTTCATCTCTGCCACTCGCCTAGAACCAAGTGGCCTTTAGGAGGTCCCTGTGAAATGTAGATGTTATCTGGGAGGAGTAACTTATGTCCCTCAGGTTTGTCAGCCAATATGAATTACCGAGGAAATGGGACACAGGAAAGGCAAGTTTTGATAGAGAAAGGAAATCGGGGAAACAACAAGCCCAGAAGGCTTTCTCAGAAGGCTAGGACCATGTGGACCAAACTTACTAGTTAAGGGCACTGAGTCCTGGGCATGAGGCATTACTGGTAGACCCTGGGGGAGAGGAGTGGAGGAGTGGAGAAATGATAACCTTCTGTCAGTGCTTCATAAGTTACACAAAGGGTCAGGCTTCCTTACAAATCCTCCGTACTCAAAAATGTATTCCTTTACCCCAGATCTTCACTTGACTGCCTTCCTGTCAAATTCAGATCTTAGCTCAAATGTCAACTTTTGGGAGAGGCCTTCTCAGACTACCCAGTCTAAAATGGCATTCTTCAAATTAGGTGTCTTATCTTGGACTATAATAACAAAATATCACAAACTGGGGAGCTTAAACAACATAGATTTATTCTCTCACAGTTCTGGAGTCTGGAAGTCCATGATCAGGGTGTCAGCAAGATTAGGTTCTGGTGAGGACTCCCTTCTTTTTCCCCAGATGACTGCTTTCTTGCTGTGTCTTCACATGACAGACAGAGGAGGGGGGGAGAGGAGAGGGGGAAGGGAGGGCAAAAGAGGGAGAGGGGGAGATGGAGGAAGGGAGGGAGAAGGGGGTGGTGGAGAAGGAGGGGGATGGGAGAGAAAGCAGAGGTTAAGGGCTTGGCATGGAGCCACTGGAGGAGCCACATGGAGCCATCAGAGATTGGCATTGGAACTGATGAAATCTGTCTCCAGAACCCTCACCCTGAATGACTACACTCAATTCCCTCAATACCACGGAGTTAGAGATTTGGATCTAAAGAATGACTAAGACCAAGTCTGTAAAGGATTGAGTCCTCAGTTCTAAATTATTTTAGAAGTTTCAAGAAGCAAAATGGGAAAGTGGATAAATAATATGGAGGGAGGAAGCAGAAGCATAAGGAGGAAAAGGAAAAGAGAAGAGAAGCATGCCCATAGTAGAGGGAGAAGGGCTGCAGTCACCTTCTGTGACACACAAGGAGACTACGCCCACATTCACTCTCACTTGGAGATGATCAACCCTGAGATGTCCTGAGCTTTGCTCCCACATGCAAACTATACAGGATGGTGCCATGGGGAAAGAATTGGTTTTGAAACTGGACAAATAAGTGTCTCATCATGACATAATGAAGCTATGTGACCATGGATGAGGTTTGAACTCACTGATACTATCTTTTATCATCTATAAAATGTGGATGATGATGCTTAAAAGTTTACTGTGAATATTCAGTGAATGCATATATACATAACTCTATCCTTGGTATGTAGTAGGTGTTCAATAATTTTAATCTCTCCCTTAACCCAATGGATTTTTTAGGGACATTAATACATATTTCAAATATCTGTGCCTTCTTAAAGCAAAATGTAGAGAAGCCAACAAAAATAACAAAATAAATAAAAGCCAAACTGAGTTAACAATAAACTCAGAGGAACATTTGTTTCAGGATCCCTCTCTTCCTTTTTCATCAGGAAACCACAAGTTGTTATATAAATGTTGTAACTGGTTCTTCAAGAAAACTTTAATAAGAATAAGAGAAAATTATAAATAACAATTCAGGGGTTTTTTTGACATGTTTCCATGGATCTTTGGATTAAAGTAACATGAACTTATAGCTAGAAAATTGGTCTGCCAATGAGAACTCCTTCCGGAATTATTTTGTGACCGTAGGCACATCCATTACCTCTTCCCTGATTCAGATCCACCCCCCCCCCCATAAATTACAAGACCTGAAATTTATGTACATGTAATAGAAGTAGAAATAATGGGTATAAAAGTTCCTTGAAGGGGCACCTGGGTGGCTCAATTAGTTAAGCATCTGACTCTTGATTTCAGTTCAGGTCATGATCTCACAGTTTGTGGGATTGAGCCCCTTGTCAGGCTCTGAGCTGACAGAGGGGATCCTACTTGGGATTCTCTCTCTCCCTCTTTCTCTACTCTCACCTTGCTCACACATGCTCTATAAATAAATAAACAAGCAAGCAAGCAAACAAACAAACTTTAAAAAATTCCTTGGAAAAATTATTCTATATGATCATATGTTGGGCAGAAATTCTCAGTTTCTGTCCCCCTCTCCCTGCTTAATGACAGGCACATATTTGGAAGATGAGTTTGTCAACGTGAGCCCTGAGATGAAGGGGCAGAGGTGTGAGGCAGAGCCATGTGACCCATAGAGGAGAGGTCAGCAATTCTCAACTCTCCAATGCTGCTGTCAACCCCATAAGTGAGGGAGAGCTGGCAATCACTCAGGCTTCCTCATCTCTTTCCCCTGTTCTAAGATCAGGTGGTCTCGCCAAGGCCATCTGCAGGAGATGGTCCCATCTGGGGACACCATACTTGCTTGATGCATGAGCCAGACACTTGAATCCAACATTGCTCATGTCCTGCCATAGAATGCTCCCCTCACTCTTCATAGATTTAAACTTGAGCTTGGTGACCCACTGAAGTGATAAGTAAAATCATGTGTGCACGCACTCATGGGTGCTTTCCTGGGGAGTAAGTCAATGTTTTTCTTCATATCCTTTTAGAAGCTTATGATTCCAAAATATTAAGGACTCTAATTTTCTACGTGTTTCCACTGGGTGATCTCTCACATGGTTTTAACCATCACCCTTAGTTTCATTCTCAGATACTTACAAGGTGCCCCATCTGCACCCAAGGCACAATGCAGTACCTCCTCCTTACTGCACCAGATGTTCCCCACCTCATATAATCGCTCTGAGTTCATTGAACCACATTTGTTCATCCTCTCTCCACCACCTCTCTCCAACCTCTGATCAGTCACCAAGTCCTAGCAATTCTGTCTCTCAAGTTTTCCCGGAGCTAGTCCTTTTTTCTCTGCCCTAATCACCGTTTCCCCAAGGCAGGCCTTCATCACCTCTCACAGTGATAGGTGCAACAACCTCCTTCCTGGTCTTTCTACTTCTGACCTAAATCTGTCCTCCCTGCGGTAGCCAGACCCTACAAGCTAATTCATGGCCTGCTCACATTACTATGCTCACACAACTTGCCATGGCATCTAAAACCAAGATCTATTTCTTTTAAAGGCAAACAAGACTCTCCATAGGCCAGCTACCCTACCTACCCCTTCAGCCCCATTCTTCCCATGCCCTCCATTACGTGTCACACCCCAGTCAAACTGCACAACTCACAGCAACCCCTATGCATCTACTGTTCCATGACTTTTGGAATCTTGTCCTTTTTGTTTAGAATTCCTGATGCTCCATTTTTCCTTCAAAAGTCTGTTGTTTCGTCTCACCCAGAGGCTTCCCCTGACTTCTCCCTTGTCACCTTCCTCATTCTTTCTTCACCCAGATGGTCCATGCATCTGTGTACTGCCAGAGCCCTTTTGTGCACCGCTATTACCTGGACCAACCCTAGTATATGAAACTGTCTTGCATGTTTGTGCTCCCCATGGAACTGTGAGCTCCTAAAGAACTTCAGCCATCTTGTAACCCAGTGCCTGCCACATGGCCTACCCCTTGACTGATACTAAACTGTGCCTATTGAATTAAAGACAATTAAATACAAAGAAGGTAGCTGTGCTTGAAAATTATATTTTAATATTTGGCAGTGCAAATAAGTAAAAACTAAAATAGCAGCATAGCTGGGGCGCCTGGGTGGCGCAGTCGGTTAAGCATCCGACTTCAGCCAGGTCACGATCTCGCGGTCTGTGAGTTCGAGCCCCGCGTCAGGCTCTGGGCTGATGGCTCAGAGCCTGGAGCTTGTTTCCGATTCTGTGTCTCCCTCTCTCTCTGCCCCTCCCCCGTTCATGCTCTGTCTCTCTCTGTCCCAAAAATAAAAAAAAAAATAAATAAACGTTGAAAAAAATAAAAATAAAATAGCAGCATAGCTATAATTTTACTTTACTCACTGATACTTAAAATGACTTGCAAATTACTCATTCTGTTTTCCTGTATCTTAACCCCTGCATCAATGTTTTTGTACGTGCTGATATGAAATAAAACATATCTATTTACAAAATTTCTTTTTTAAAAATATTTATTTTAGAGAAAGAGAGAGAGAGAGAACAGGAGAAGGGCATAGAGAGAGGGAGACAGAGAATCCTAAGGAGGCTCTGCACTGTCAGCACAAAGCCTGATGCAGGGCTCGATCACATGAACTGTGAGATCATGACTTGAGCCAAAATCGAGAGTCAGATGCTTAGTCAATTGAGCCCCCAGGAGCCCCCCAAAACACCTCTTTGAGAAATAGCAATCACACACATTTCCAAGTAATCAATTACATTGCTGGTGCGACAGTTTGTTCCATGACACTTTATACCCTCTATAAGGATCTGCTCACACAATCGGATAGCAGTCTTCCAAAAATGATGATCCAGGTTCACTTGTACAAGCCAATTCTGAAGTCAAAGCAGAATTCTAAATTGGCAGGAGGAGAGTTCAGAGTTGTTCTATGAGATGTGCTTTGGAACATGTATGAACAAGACATTAGTGCACTGGACAAAGATTCACCGTGGAAAGAATCCTCAATGATGGATAAGCTTTCAGAGAGCCCATGAGCCCCAACATGAATGTGCAATTCTATTGGTAGGACCATTTCACAAGACAAGATGTCCACAGTTTTTACCATATGCTCAGAGGGATCTCTGACACTCCAAAGTTCATGAAGCATTTAAGAAAAGTTTAGATCCCTTTTTATGTGATATCTTGTTGTGTTTATGACTATTAATCTTGGGTGGTGGTGGTGGTGGTGGTGGTGAGTGGGTGGGAGATACCAAGTTGAAGCAATCTGTTCTTCATTGGCCAACTTATGGCTCATAAGTGAGTAATCAACATAATCTAAATATTCTACAATGAAATATTCTTTTGGGCTCAAAAAAATGCTTGTTAGGTTGAAACCAATCAGTAGGAAATGACTGGTGTTTGTTAGTGTTTGAGAGGAGAGACCAGATTCTTTGCACATTAGCATTCCAATTGGTGCCAACATAAACCTCCAGACCTCCAAGTCACAGAATGTGTTATTGTTTTCATATGAGTGAATCTGGGACCACTTGTTAGTCCTATTTCCATTGCTCACTTGAAAAATCGAGCTCCATGTTTCCACACACTGGTGACAGAAGTAACAAAACAATCCTTCTAAGGGTTGAGCACTCAGAGAAGGACATTCTTCCTCAAGCTGGTGTAGTCCTGGCTATTGTTTTCATTTAATCATGAGTTGGGAGAAGGCAAATGGTACAAACATGGATTTGATGGCCACATAAGCTGAAAAGCTTTGCTCATTGGAGCACAGCCCACACAGCAAGGGGCCCTTCCTGCTTGTGAAGGAAGCTCCTCCAGGAAGGACATGATAGTTTAGGCCTGTTTGGCATTTTTCTGAGAATGTCATAAAATATTATTTTCTAGGATACTGTCTCTTACATAACAGCAATTTTCCAGCACTTCAGAGTGTTATTTCTCTACACAGAATCTTTGGATTCTGAGGATTTAGGAAGAGAAGTGGTAATATTATCTCCTTTTTATACTGAAGGAAAATAATGCCAACATCTCTCCACACCCCACTGCATCTCCTGAAATCATGGATCTGAGAAGAGGGCCAGGGCTTGAGGCATTTTCTTGCTCCTATTATCTCTTCACTAGTGAATGTAATGTTAAGAGTTCAAGCAGGAAAGTTCAATAACCAGAGTCTGAACCCTAGCACTTGCATTTACTAACTATACCTCTGAACACGTTCCCAAGACCTGATCCCAAGTCTTAGTGTTACCATCCGTAAAATGGCCCAATCATTATACGTGTCTTGGGATTGTGGTGAAGACTGTATTTTAAAAAGGCATATTGAGTGATGTTGGCAAGGACGAAGTAAATAAGTATTTAGACTTCCAAAAATTATCTCCTCCACAAAATCAATTAGAAAACTGGCAAAAATTGTCAGAGTCAAGTTTTTAGAACTCTGGGAATTAACCAAAGGCTTACAGTACTCCAGGGAACATTTATTAAAGAAGAGTAAGTGCATCTCAGTAAGAACAAAGGCTTTGTGGCATTTTTGGTTGCCCTATTCACATACCACACTCACCCTCCCAACTATTTGGTAGTCTTGAAAACCCAAAGTCCATAATAACAGTGAAAACCAACCCCCAGGCAGCAACTGAAGGGGGAAATATGGCACTGGAGCTCCTTCAAACCTCATTCCCGTTATTTGACCTCCTGTCTGGTGGTTCCCTGGAAGACCTCACATGGGAGGTTGTCTTTTTTAACCTGTGTACTTGCCATGGGAAAAGTTTCCCCCCCCCCCCAGGGGTGTTTATAAAAAAAAAACAAATAGAGGCAATTGATTTTTTGTTTGTTTCAAGTTCTTATTTAAATTTTAGTTAGTTAACATATAGTGTAATATTAGTTTCAGGAGTAGAATTCAGTGATTCATCACTTACATACAACACCCTCAACCAGTGCCCTCCTTAGTACCCATCACTCATTTAGCCCAGCCCCCATCCACCTCCTCTCCAGAAACCCTCAGTTTGTTCTCTGTAGTTGAGACTCTATTACAGTTTACTTCCTTCTCTCTTTCTTCCCCTTCCCCTATGTTTATCCGTTTTGTTTCTTAAATTCTTCATATGAATGAAATTGTATGGTATTTGTCTTTTTCTGACTGACTTATTTTGCTTAGCATAATACCACCTAGCTCCATCCTATTGTTGCAAATGGCAAGATTTCATTCTTTTTGATTGCTGAGTAATAGTCCATTGTATGCAAACATCACAACTTCTTTATTCATCAGTTGATGGACATTTGGGCTCTTTCCCTAGTTTGACTATTTTTCATAAGGCTGTTTATATACATTGGGGTGTATGTGCCTCTTCAAATCATAATTTTTATATCCTTTAGGTAAATACCTAGTAGTGCAATTTCTGGATCATAGGGTAGTTCTATTTTTAACTTTTTAAGGAATCTCCATACTGTTTTCCAGAGTGGCTGCACCAGTTTGCATTCCCACCAGCAGTACAAAAATGTTCCCCTTTCTTCACATCCTTACCAACACCAATTTTCTGTGTTGTTAATTCTAGCCATTCTGACAGGAATGAGGTGATACCTCATCGTAGTTTTGATTTGTATATCCCTGATGATGTTGAGCATCTTTTCATATATCTGTTAGCCATATAGATGTCTTCTTTGGAAAAATGTCTATTCGTTTCTTTTGCCCATTTCTTCACTGGATTAGTTGTTTTTTTGGGTGTTGAGTTTGGTAAGTTCTTTATAGATTTTGGATACTAACCCTTTAGCAGATATGTCATTTGCAAATATCTTGTCCCATTCCAAAGGTTGCCTTTTGGTTTTGTTGATTGTTTCCTTTCCTGCGAAGAAGCTTTTTATCTTGATGAGGTCCCAATATCTCATTTTTGCTTTTGTTTCCCTTGCCTCTGAATACTTGTCTAGTAAGAAGTTGCTTCTGCAAAGATTGAAGAGGTTGCTGGCTGTGTTCTCCTCTAGGAGTTTGTCGGTTTCCTTTTCTCATATTTAGGTCTTTCATACATTTTGAATTTATTTTTGTGTATGGTGTAATAAACTGATCTGGTTTCACTCTTTTACATGTTGTTGTCCAGTTTTCCCAACACCATCTGTTGAAGAGACTTTTTTCCATTAGATGTTCTTTCCTTCTTTGTCAAAGATTAGCTGACCATGAAGTTGTGAGTCCATTTCTGGGTTTTCTATTCTGTTCCATTGATCTATGTGTCTGTTTTTATGCCAGTGCCATACTGTCTTGATGATTACAGCTTTGTAAGATAGCTTGAAGTCTGGAATTGTGATGCTCCAGGTTTGCTTTTCTTTTTCAAGATTGCTTTGGTTATTTGGGGTCTTTTATGGTTCCAGACAAACTTTAGTATTGCTTGTTGTAGCTCTGTGAAAAATGCTGGTGGTATTTTGATAGGGATTGCATTAAATGTTTACATTGCTTTGGGTAGAATAGACATTTTAACACTTTTTTTCTTCCAATCCATGAGCATGGAATGTTTTTCCATTTCTTTGTGTCTTCTTCAATTTCTTTCATAAGCATTGAACAGTTTCCATAGTATAGATCTTGTACCCCTTTGGTTAGGTTTATTCCTAGGTTTCATATAGGTTTTGATGCAATTGTAAATGGGATGAATTCTTTGATTTTCTGCTGCTTCTTTATTGGTGTCACAACTGTCTGAAGAGTTGGATAATAAATAGGGCATACTTCTCCTGTACTGATAGTAGGAGAGTAAATTGGTACACCACTCTAGAAAACTGCTTGGTGATATAAAAGCTGAGCATACTATGCTTTCTGACACAGAAATCCCATTCCTAGGTATGTATCCAACAATGGTGTGTACATATGTTCATAAGGAGACATGGTTTAGAATATTCAAAGCAGCACTATTTACAGTGGTCTCAAACTGAGAACTACACAGATCCCCTTTGTGTAGTTCTCAGTTTGAGACCAATGTAAATTAAAGCATAAGTAAATTGTGGTATGTCTGCATGATGGACTATTCCACAGCAATGAGAATAAACAAAGTATAGCTGGGCACAATAAATTGGGTGTATCTTATAAACATAATGTTGCCTGAAAGAAGCTAGACACAAAAGAGTATCTACTATATGATTTCACGTATATAAAACAAACAAAACCATTCTGTACTTTTGGAATCCATAATAATCAATTGGAAGAATTATCATAGACTGAAGGGGAAAGAAGAAGAATTCAGGAGATACAGAAATATTCTGTTTCTTGATTTGATTCCATAGGTTTGTTCAATTTCTGAAAATTCATCATACTATACACATATCATGTGTGTGTTTTTCTGTATATATGTTAACATACATATTCCATTCAAAAACCTTTTAATGCAAAGAAAAAGAACATCCATAGTCCCACTAACCTATTAACTCCAAATGATGGTTAATAT
Organism: Lynx canadensis; assembly: GCF_007474595.2. Classification (NCBI taxonomy): domain Eukaryota; kingdom Metazoa; phylum Chordata; class Mammalia; order Carnivora; family Felidae; genus Lynx; species Lynx canadensis. The sequence continues at coordinate 189,828,839 of NC_044303.2, read as the reverse complement.
TTTAGATTATGCCCTTCCATTCAGTATTTATGCATATCAGAATATATGTATTCTTTTTCTTACAAAAACTGTATTGTACTATATTCTCTGTTTTAGAACCTGCTTTTTTCATAGCAGTATGCTACAACCATCTTCCCACGTCAGTACATAATATCATTGCTAGAACATCTTCAATCTTGTGACTATAATTTACTTAACCAGTCCCCTATTGTTGGGCATGGTGGTTGTTTCTAGCTTGGTCTTTTGTGTGAATTGTTAAAATATGAATCATCATACTCATCTCAATTTTTTTTTCTAAGAATAGAATTGCTGGTGAAGAGGAATGTAATTGTGAACTTTTTTAAAGACTTTAGTACATGTTTTAAAATCATCTTCCAGAAAAAGCTGTACTGAAACTGTACTCCAATCAAATTTTATGGAAGGGCCCATTTTCCTTGCCAAGATTGGGGATTATGAATCTTGTTCATATTTTCCATTTAACTGGGCCAAATAAATTATATCTTGATTTATTTTTGTGATTTTTATTACTGCAAGAGTTGAACATTGTTTGCATATGTGTATCAGCCGTTTATATTTCTTCTTTCGTGAATTGCATGTTCATGTTCTTTTTACATGTTTAGAAGATCAACCCCTTTGTTCACTTCATATTTAAAGTATATTTCCCAGTTTGTTGTTTGCTTATTGATTTCTTCATACTGTTTTGGGGGTACAAGTCAAATCTGTCATGATTTTTCCATAAAGAATTTATTTAGTTATGTTTCTTAATTATTGCTTTATTTCTGTATTTAAATGTCTCATCTGTCTAGAGGATGCATTGGTAAATGGGGCAAAATAAGAATATAACTTTTTGCTTTCTAATACATAACCATTTCTCTTCATTTATTGAATGATCTTTTTGGAAGTCTGACATATTGTAGGAAGCATTTGTTTTTTTCAAGGACTAAGAAGAGAGATTTTAGATTAAGATCTTAGCAAACCCTAAAATTCAAAGAAGTAGGTCTCTCTGAAGATTTAATATTTTATTCAACACACTTGAAACAAAATTTTGCTTACCAGCATTCCAAGTTGCTTACACACTCCTTAGTCCAGTGAGTCTTTATCTGTAGAGGATGTTAACTACCTGTCTTCCAACATATACATGAAAATACATTTCAACTGATTTCCCTCTTCCCACTCGAGGAAAAGTGAACTTGGCAACATTCGTTGGATCTGAGTACAGATAAATCTGAACATGTGAAAGGAAATACAGGAAGTGCTATTATTTCCTTCACAAATGGAAAGCCAGTCATGTGCCAGGTTCTGTGATGGACAGTAGGGATCCAGTGGGAAAGAAGTCATATTTCTTCCTGCTTCTCTGAGTTTACTCTAGTTGGGCATACGGATATGATGCTTTGATTGAGTTCTTTCTATGTTTAGCTATTATTATTATTATTATTATAGGAGATGGACATATGAACTGCATTTATGTACATATAAACATATATATAATATATATATGAAGTACTTATAATAAAATATAAAAACTGCTTAAAATTCATAACTAATTACTACATAGCATTATATGTTGACCATCAAGTATTCATCAGTCTTATAAATGTGTTTCCTTGAGCACAGCCCTAAAAGTCATTATTGTATGGACAGATTTCTTATTTGTTCCTTGTGAATTATAGTCACCAGCTCTTTGTCCAAATCAGTCAATATAACCACTGGCCTTGGCTCAGCTTCTCTATTGTTAGGTTGCTCATGGCAAAGAAAGAAGCGAAAGAAGAGAAGGAGGAGTAAAGGAGAGGAGAGAAGAGAAGAGGAAAAGAAAAAAAAAGAAAAGAAAAAGGAAACCCTCCAGCTATGTAAACATAAAAAGGGGTTTATTAACTCATGTAGATGAAAATTCATCATGTGGACTCATGTACTTAAAAAATACCTAGAATCTATCTCTATGTAATTTTTAGCTCTGTTTTCTTCACCTCTTAGCTTTTCTTCAGACAAGACCTTACTGGATGGTGACAGCGGTGGCTATCAGCTGCTGCAGGGTTTTAGTCTCTTACTGTAGCAAACTCCCCAGGAAAAAAGAGCACCTCTTTCCCACTAGCTCTGGCAGATGCCCTGTGTGTGATTCTCATTGGCCAGCAGAGGTCCCGCGTGCATCTCTGAACCAATCACTATGGCTAGAGAACAAAGGGATGTTCCCACTGGCCAGGTCTGTGCCATGTGCCTATGTCATGACGTGAAAGTGGAAGTAATTCCGGTCCTGTTGATCAGTTTTGTTACTAGGAGGAGGACGTTTGCAGGCAGAGCAGATACCTTAGAAAATCCTGAATAGTTGACTCGATCAATCTTGGCTTTCCTGTCCCCAAACTGTAGAGTACTGCTCATAGTAAAAGTAAGAAGAGCCCTCCTATAAAGGAACTTGTGACAGTAACTTCTTTTTAGCACTTTCTTTTAGCATGGAGATATGCCTTCCACTTCCTCTGTAGCTACTAACATTGGAAAACCGGTAACATTGTTTCCTTGCATTTTGTTTTGCCATATGCCATTGACTGTCACATTTCACAAGTTAAGAAACATGTTATTTCTTTGTTTATTTTGTCAGTCTTTGGTATTCTCTGGAGAGAAATTATATATCTATGTTTCAGTGGAATAGATTTAATCTGTTTGTCTTGTTTTTTCTAGACTCAACCAACGTCTTGTCTTTCACAGCCAAAGGTGTTCTTTTTTTCCTGACTTGGTGATCAAGTGAATCTGTTCCAGATTCTGGAAAATACAGATTTCTGAGAAAATCATGTTGAGGGCTGGAAAACACAGATTTCTAAGTCTATCACATTAAGACTTTCCAATGTAGAAGGAAGTTGCCCTATAAATTTTGTGTCTTGCTCCAATTTTGTTTGAAAGTTGTTCCGTCAATACAATTATTTAACAACTCTAAAGGAACTCTTGACCTTGTGCTTTGGACTTTACCATCATTCCAATGATACTTTGTCTGCAAATCTGTTGTTGACTTCCATATATTAAACATTCACCTTCTTATGATACAAGTTACATTGCATATGTGCACATTGTATATCTAGGATCAAGGTTTCAGTAAAATCCTTAGAATGCTGGCTTTCCCAAATACTTTGCCTGATTTTATGGGATGCCTTCTGATCAATAATAGGGATCAGTTGGGCCATCCTAGTTATGTTACAGAAGAATAAAGCAGTGGACCAGCTGGATGCTTTACTGAATGTGCCACTGGTGTGTTTTTATGAGGACATTTGTTTCCTATTACTAAAAGTGTAAGGAAAGTTAGATGCTGTCCTTTTGGCTTATTTATAAGCCACTCTATACATTGCAAATTCTTATCAGCCAACTATGTACAAACAACATATATAGGTATATATTGCTTAGCATATAAATTTCACATAAGTAATAATTAAGTATATTAAAGTCTTTGCTAGCTGTCTTCAAATTATCTGGCTTCGCTCCCCCTTTTTCCAAAGCTTTATTTCCCAATGCACATTCCATGTAGCACTAGTTCTAGAAGATGATAAAGAACATTACCAAAAAGGGGTTGGAGTACTTTGATCAAATATATTTGGGAAAAGCTGGATGAAACCAAATTAAACCTTTATTATGTCAAATGTATTGGTTTTCTTTAAATGACTACATATGTTTCCCACATGTAGGGGAAAGTGAGACAAGTCGGATGACCTCCTGGGACTAATGACCCATGGAATATGGCTTGGGAGGTGCCTTTCTAGAGCCATATATTCAATATCAAAATTCCCTTGATCGCATCTTTATATTCTGATCACTCTTCGTTCTGGGAGAGCTATAAGCTGTCCTCCCAGGATTCCTCAAAAGGCATCATGAAGGACATCAATGGAGCAAAAATCAAGTCCCAGGATTCATTACCACATAACTGTTCACCAGGAACTTGTCTCTATTTGGATCCCACTAAATTCCCCTGGACTTCTTCTAAAAGTATGAAACAATGAGAGTATAGTCTGGTGGGAAAGAATTTATGGAAACTTTAAACCTCACTGTCTGTAGAATTAGATCTAAGTTAGTATATTGGAGCATCCTGACAAAATCCAATTCTACTTTTTTTCATTTACAAGTCATGACCGACTAGAGGAGCAAGATCCATTATGAGATCTGCCACAAATATTTTGGTACAAGTCTCTTTCATACAGTAGTGGGACATGCTTAGAATACTGCCATAGAGTGAATTCTTAACTCAGTAAGTTCTTTTTTTTTTTTTTTTCTTCAATGTTTATTTATTTTTGGGACAGAGAGAGACAGAGCATGAACGGGGGAGGGGCAGAGAGAGAGGGAGACACAGAATCAGAAACAGGCTCCAGTCTCTGAGCCATCAGCCCAGAGCCTGACGCGGGGCTCGAACTCACGGACCGCGAGATCGTGACCTGGCTGAAGTCGGACGCTTAACCGACTGCGCCACCCAGGCGCCCCGTAACTCAGTAAGTTCTTAAAATAATTTCTTATATGCTCTGAATTGAGGTAAGTATTGGGAAGAAGATAAAAATATATAAAACATGATTCCTGCCCCCAAGGGAAAGATAAGACTATCACAAATGAATTCTTGACATGCAATATAAGGTAGTATGTTGTTAAAACCAAACTGAAAGTAGACTCTTAACATTCAGAAGGAATTAGTCCAGAGATGCATTTGAATGCCCCAGTATGTACAATTTTGTTGTAAAATGCACGGGATGAGAACAACAACACTGAGTGAATGCTGGTTAAAAGGTCCAGTTATTAGCAGAACAGGAAATCAGAACAAGGGTAATCCAGGAGAGGGTTGAAAGGAAATGAGGTAGGTGTGAACCCTGTTTTAGGCCAGCAGTGCTCACTGGAAAAGCACTTGCAGTATCCTCTCCAGTTGGAGCCCTCCTCTGTCCTCAGGCCAATTACAGATGCTCTTCTCCTCCATTACAGTTCATCTCCTAGTGTCTGCATGCCGTCTTCCGATCCACATTCTGCCCCTACGTCCGATTCCCCACATACTTGGGCAGATTACACCCTATACAAAGGTTTCATATCTAAGGGAACACAATTCACATAGTCGATATCACAAATTGGTAAAATTACGATGACAACTTTTCTGCAAATGGCAGTAAAGTATCCACTTGGAACAAAATCAGTGTATTATAGTCATTTTCTGAGCCATGGAAATAACGTGCCTTCAAGGAAAAGGTGTCATTTTCTAATTTACACAAAGGTGCTCTACGGGCAAATGGCAGTCTTTATTGTGTTGAGTGGTTGGAATCACAGACACTTCTGGGAGAGCCAGTGGCCAAGACTCTCTGGGCTTGTCAAAAAACATGAAGAAAATGGAGAGCAGCCCTTTGCCTTTATGCATCGGTTGAAAATATTTCTCAACTTCAGTACTGTCCCCCCCAAAGCTTGGAAGATCACACATCCTGTGTAATCGTCTGGACCTAAACTGCTATTCTCATATTGTAGATAAACAAGTATTGTGTATTCTCTTATCCATTAATATTTTCATGCTTTACAAGTTGCATCCAAATGTGCATTTCTTCTTCTTTTAAGTTCAATACAACTTTGGCATTCTTCCATCCTTTGCTGAGATGACATGAAAGCTTGCAGTGAGAGTGCCTTCTAAAAGTCAATAGCATTTTGCTACTTGTACACCTTTAAATGAACACTGGCTTGTCACCCCACCCTATGCTAGCCAGCTACTTTCAACATGTGTACTTGTGCATTTAAGGACCACTGAGCAGGGGTGCCTGGTGACCTGGTCGGTTGAGCATCCGACTCCCGTTCAGGTCTTGATCTCATAGTTTGTGAATTGGAGCCCCACATCAGGCTCTGTGCAGACAGCTCAGAGCCTGGAACCTGGTTTGGATTCTGTGTCTCCCTCTCTCTCTCTGCCCCTCCCCTACTTGCACTCTGTCTCTCAAAACTAAATAAACATTAAAAATAAAAAAGGACCACTGACCAAGGTTCTAGGTCCACCTTCCAAAAGCAGATTCACTAAATGACTGAACTGACAAGTTATCAAGTGACCAGACTCTCTCAAACAAATACCTTAGACCAGATCTGGAAGAGTCAGCCAGCCAATTTGCCATTGACATTCAGCCAAGATCAGTCAAAGTTCAGTATTGCGTATGTCCTGTTCTTTGGGACCTCTGAATCTTCAGATACAAATTCCTTCGGTATTTTGTTAGTGGCAGTGGGCATGCTGTGAGTCCAGGTTTATAAACATGATACAGTAAGAGTCTGTTCTAAAGCCTTTCCTGAGTCTGGTCTACTGCGTTTTCAGTATCTCCTAATGCAATGATTTGTTAAACTAGCTTGATTAAGTGTGTATCTTGTGGAATTCAAGTATCAAATGTCCCAACCATTCAGACACAAAGAATACATATGCCTTTTAAATGTTCTGTGCTAATTTGCATCCTTTTTTATTTTTGTGGGCTTGATTTGTTTTCCAAAGGGTGGCTTTATACGCATGTTAGTTTTTACCAATCTATGACAACTCTCCTAATTGCTGAAATGAAAACTTTGAAACACAAAACAGAACAAATCCTCAAAGGCTGTGGGAATCATCTCATGCGGTATGAATTCTGTAAACTTTATAATTTGACAAACTGGTTATTCAGAATTGCTCATTTGGCAGATTGGTCTGTTTCCCACGAAGCAATTGTCCGGAGAGCTTTCCGGCACCTTGATCCCAACACACACACATTGTAGGGCCCTCATATGAAAGTGAGGCCATCGCTGGCATGAGCCCTGCAATGTGCATCTGGGGAACATGGCGAGATCCAGCTGTGCCACTTCTGTTGTGGCAACCTGGGTCACTTTGTTTTGTCACTGTGGCCCACCACTCATATGCCCAGCATCCCTGACAAGGTCCACCTTCTTTGCTTTGCTTACCTTGTGTCACATCTGGCACTGCCTATGGCTGAGTGGCTTCTAGATGCTCCAGGTGTGAGGGGCCTCTGCAGCTAGTCAGAAGTCCTTTATTTCACTTCATTCAACTGATTTGTAATGGTGCTTTGAGGATGATTCCTGTTGTGTCCGTTAAAAATCATTTTTCACTGCTGAGTGTCCAAGGGCTGAGTTTTCTTTCGCCTCATATTTGTTTCTTATCTACTTGGGAGTGCAGCTGTAACAAAGTAGTAAAGGTGTCCCCGTAAGCTTGTGTCTATATCAACTAAAGAATTAATGGGCAGCGAAGTCTGTGATTTCTGGTGGTGTTGGCCTCATGTTCACTAATCTAGAATTCTGGCTATTATGTAGTCACCATAGCCTTTATATAAGGATTATCATTTCCGAAGGCATAGAGAGATAACATGTAATTTCCTATAAACTCAGATCAAATAATTACACCTCTGGCAGTCCAGAATTTTATGAGGCTTCAAAGTCCTTTTTATTTCCATCAATTTTGAGTTTACCAGAAAAATATGGCAATTGTTAAGAAGAGTTTTAACTAACAGGATATTGGATGACAGACATTTGTACAAGGCCGATTTTCCAAAAGGTATCCAATTCTTTAAAATCCTTGGTCTATTTTGTTTGGGGAGAAGTGTGGTTAGTAGGGCAGAACTGGGGTAGAATGGAAGAAATTCTGATTTCTTACCAGAGTATAAACATGACCACAGTTCCAGGGCCTTTGGTTTTGCCTTATTGGGTCATATTCAAAAGGGAATTTCTTTCTCCTAATAAATCTGGAGCTACTCCTATCTTCTCAAAGGGAAAAATGCAGCTCTCTTTCTGGAGGAAGAGCTCAAGTTGAAGGAAATGCCTGAGACCCTCTCAAAGAAGTCTGCACTGGGTGGGTCTTAACAATTAGTTCCTGGTTTACTTGGCCCTGAGTTAATTGCCTTTTCTAGAAACTGAGCTTGCCCAACCATTGCCAGAAGGCTCAAGACCCTCTCTCCAGCCCCTGGGTGAGTTTCCAGCGAAGATCAGGGCCCTGCGTCTTCCGATTGACAATCTAGGCTGTGTCGTTGTCAGAAATGGCTTGGAGGAGGATGGGGGTGTGATTAGCTCTAAATGAAGTTCTAAACCACTGGTACATGAAATGAAACTATTTTTTCTCTCTCTCTTTCTTCTTCCCCTTTCTTTAACCTGAGCTGCTGATGTAAGTGGCTCTAATTTACTTTCCCCAAGAAAACAAAGCAAAATAAAAGGCGGAATGGCAAAAGAGATCCCTTTGCGAAGTGTAGCGCTTCTGCTCCTGATAAAAGGGAGTCATTTGCAGCTTTCATGGTGTCAGTATTAATTTCCTAGCAGTCAAAGCCACCGCTAATTTATTTACAGAACGATCTCCTTGCCCAGGAGCCGGGGCTGGTGAGGCGGCGGTTTCTAGCCTCCAGCTTTGTTTGTTGACAGGCTGATTTCCCACAAGGCCGTTTCCACCTGTGTTTCTGTTGTTTTTAGTGCGTGTCTCCCTTTCTTCTCCCCCGCCACCGCCTCCCCAATGGCTGCTGAAGGCCCTTCTCATCTCCGGTCTCTCTCATCCACTTCCTCCCTCCAGCCCCAAGGACTCCTGGCAGGGCTTTGCAGTCACTCCGCACTTACCCGTCGTCTCTGCTGGCAAAGTCCCAGGGGGCACTGCATTTCTTTCTTTCCTCCCCCCCCCCCCTTTTTTTTGTTTCAAGGACAAGATTCAAAAGAGCCTGCTACACACAGGTTGTAGGGTGCAGCTTCAGATGTGCCTTCAAATAGGGGCTGAGCAATTTGAATATTTGTGCTCCTGGAAACCAGCCTGTAAAATTGTCCCCCAAAGCCCATTAAATTCTGCAAAATCGCTCCTCTTTGAGGGCTTCATTATGGAGTCCAATTTGGGGCCCTGGCACCTCTCTGCCAAAGCACTCATCTCCAAAGATGCCTACAATTGAAATTATAGAGTGGCTGATTTGGCCTTAGCTCCTTGCATATCAAAGGCAGGCAGGGCGGGAGGGATGCCTCCGCAGAGCAGTAGACATGCTTGCCGCATGCCAGAGCCAGACAGGTAATATATTGAGATGTTTAAAGCACATTTCTCGTGCATGCACATGTGCCCGCCTCTCTGTCATTTTATAGCTCATCTGCAGGGCAGCATGAGAAAGAGGAAAGCATGTTTTCAAGTTAGTGGTGGCGCCACATGGGCACAGAGGGGAAAATAGGCATTAGATTGCCCATTTTCCGGATTATATATTGCTACATTGATTTAAATATATATATATATATATATATATATATATATATATATCGAGAGCAGAAAAGACATTACCGCAGCTACATAACCGGCACCAAATGCTACCACCTTGGACCTAGGAGGCATTCACTGATTAAGAAATATCAGAGGTCGAATTTTGCCCAGAGAACGTGCCTTGCCCTTTTTTCCCAGTCTCTGCACAGTATGAACAAATATTTTTGTGCATTTTCTTTTGCAGTTGCTGTTTTTCTGGATTTAGAATGTTTCATTACTTTGTTTTCGAAGGTGCTGTGTTTACAATATCCGTTTATTTGTGAGAGGAGAGAGACCAGAAGGGGAAACACAAAGCTTTGTCCATTTGGAACCACACAATTCTGTTGTGGAGCAGTCTGGAAAATTATAAGGAATTGGAGGCGAAGCCAAGAGAATTTTGTTCTCTTTGCTGGTTGAGCAGGAGAGCATAGGAATAAGGGGAGTGGTTTCCATCCCATGGTAATTACGCAGTCTAAATGAAAAGAGTTTCACATTGCTGACAGAATCCATTGCCTGCCCTGAACTCCTCAGACTCCTGCACCTTCTTTATTCGGAATATTTTCCCCCAAGTCTCCGAGATTTGTTTGCTTACCGGGGATGTGGGACTCAAGAGGTCTGAAGCTTCAGCCATTTCTGAGTTCTCGTTGCTGAGCTCTCTGTGACCAAAAACCCTCTTATTTATTTTGAAGGCGGAAACAATGTCATTTCATTGCCTGCATGCATAACTCCCGGATGCCCGAAACAATTTTGCTCAAACTTCCTGCCAACTCACTTTTGGGCTGAGACTAAACAGGGAAAGTTAGGGCCCCAAAGGACAATTGTTCAGAGAAGCTGGGAGCAGGTAGAGGCAAAGCTGAGTGATGAAACTCATCTGACAATTGTCATCTGCCCTCCTTGCATCTCGGGGGCTCATTCCTCCCAGTCTCCTGGGGACGCCTTGCTTCCCTCTCCTCTCCATAATGTTAGCCGTTCCCGCTCCCTTCTCCTCGCCTACCTGTCCTCTGGGATGAAGCGACCGCTTTAAGCCTGTAAACTGTATAAATTTTCTCCAAAATCAACTTGAAACTCAGTTTAAATTGGACGGCAGGCCCCCCTGACAGAGCCCACCCCTGCTGAGGGCGTTCAGGCCACAGTCTGATGGCGGGGGGGCCTGGGAGCTCCCCACTCTGGGAATGGCGCTTCCTGTGTAGATTGACCTGGAGACCGTTCCCCTGACCCCTGGGGACTGGAGGAGGAGTCCTGGTGTTTCCTTCCCCGCCCAGGGAACAAAGTCTCTGAGAGTCCACATTTAGAAGCCAAGCCTCACGACGGAAATCACCCAAGGCCCTGTGGAAATGGCAGAGCAGGGGCCGCTTGAAGTCCCTGCTCTCAGGGGTGCAAGAACAGCAACTTGCCCTTTTCCTAAACTAAGTTTGCTTTCAAATCCCATTCTGATGAGGCACAAACCTAATGTCCGTGGAGCGGGGTTTCCTAGGTCTCTCTTCCCCAAGGGGGAGTTTCAGTTCCCTGCCATCAGCAGTGCTCCCAGACCTCTGGGAAGTCGGCTCTCTGGTCTTGGCAGCCTCTTCTCTGAGCTGCGGTGCAGGCTGCTTGCTGCTGATGCATCCTTGTTTGTGGCTCACCCCTCAGCCCCGGCATTCCTTGTGGGCTCCGTGTCCACCTTGTTCCCCACTGGCCCTTCTCCTGCAGGGGTCTCGGGGCACCCCAAGGAAGCAGAGGACAGAGCCCTTCACCAGGACCCCCACATTTCTACCTCATGGCTTCCCTTCCACCTTGCCTCTCCAAGTCCGGAGGAACTTTCTGGTCTCCACAGGGAGCCCAATTCTCCAAAGACTCTTTTGTCTATTCATGAGGCCTTTCCCAAACCTTTTGTGAATGGCCACAATCTTCGTTTCCTAAGGGCTCTTGGAGCACATAAGCCTGCGAGAAACTTGTTTTCTTTGTGTCCCGTCACAACATTTTATGAATTTGTGACCTGGACCAGTGTGGGGGATGATATGAGGAAGGGGACATCTGAAAGACAAAGGTGGTACTACTTACCACTGAACCAGCTGTCCACACCTTTTTAGTATTAGTATTAGACAGCTTGATGAACCTGCCCTTTGCTTCGAGTCTGTTCGGCTCGTTTTTCCATCAAGAGCCAAGGCCAGCAGGATCTAGTCCTAGAAGACTAGGATCTTCTTACTAAGCAGCTCCTCTTAAGTCTTTCACGTCACTCACAAGGCCAGTTCCAGTCTGTGGATTCTCATTGATAGAAAACATAAGCTTTGGAATCAGACCCAGTGCTGCACTTACCTGACAGCTCAGTGGCCTTGTGCAAATGAAAGGGGGAAGAGGAGGAGTCACCAGCTAGTCAGAGACTCAGGAAGTCTCCGGAAAACTCTGGGGGTGGGGGACTCTGCCTCGCTTCCTGACCTCCACAGCAGCCCCTGCTAGCATCTTTTCTATTAGAGGTGCAGCCTCTGGGAAAGCCCTGCCAGTCATCATCCAGTACCTGCGAGTCCTGGGAAAATAAGCTACAGCTCTTTGTCTACCTGGGCCTCAGTTTCTCTATGCAAAATAGAAATTAAAACCCCCGTGCTTCTCTGTTCCTGGAGTAGGATCATTTTTTATTCCTCCCCAAATACTTACTAACACTTATGTTTTACCAGGCACCAAAACATTTGCTGAGGATGTGGTATAGACATGGCTTTGCCCTTGTGATGCCCACATTCTAATGGGAGGTACAAGCAAACAAGTAAATAGGCGTATAAAATAAGCAGAACTTGGGCTAAGTGCCAGAACAAAGAAACACAAGAGTTTGGGGTAAGGCACATCTGGATTGGAGAAGGGTTAGGATTTGTGAGATTCAAATAGCGCATTTGAGAAAGTGACATGTGAGTCAAGCCCTAAAGGATAAGAAGGTACGAGACATACAAAGAAAAACTTCCTTGTATGTGAAAGAAAGAGCAAGTGCAAAGGTCCTGTGGTGGGAAAGAGCATGGTTTATAGCTGGGACAAAATGGGCCAATGGGAGAGGGGTATGAGATGCAGCTGGAGAGATAAGCAAGGCTCTCATCCTATAAGGCTTTATGTCCTTGAAAAGAGCCAGGTGTTTCAGTGTAAGTGGTGGGAACACCATGCTCTGCATGGTCTGGGTCTTGCCGTCTATCTGGCCTCATCTTTCAGCTCTTTCCCATAAGATCTTCTCTTAAGATCTGATTTGTAACTTATAGAGACCACACTTGCTGCTAATGGGGAGCAGAATATGAAGAGATACAGAAATGCAGTCAGAAAGGGCCTTCATCTTTTGCCTACATAGCTGCAAGCATTTCCTAACTTCCAGACTTCTCCAAGAGAGCTCATCTCATCTGAAGGGCTGAGTGCTTGGAGGAAGGAGCTTGGATCTGTGTGTTTGCTAATTAATTTATCCTGATCCTTGCAGAGAATTCTGTCCATATATTACTGGGTGGGTCATTAAATTGACTTCAGAAATTAGAAATTACATGGGCTTTCTAAAAATGACATGTTTTAATATTTCTTGGATATTATTTTATGAGAAGCCCTCAGTAATTTGTTTTTTTGTTTTTATTTAACTCTTTGGCTTTACAAGTCCTCTTGGCAAATCTTTGTTTCCCCTTCCCCAGGCATGAGGGGAGCACAAAAGGAAATGAGAACAATGGCCCTTATACTAGGGGTAGAGACGGAACTTCCATTTCCAGCTCTGCCTTTGCTGTGTGACATTAGGTATGATGCTGCCCTTTTCTGAATCTCTTCTCATCCTGTAAATGACAGCATTAGAAAAAGAATTTCTAAGGTTATCCCTTCTGCTGCTAAGGGATTGTGATTCTTTGGCCTTGAATCAGAGCAAAGATCAAGAGGCTGATCATTAGTTACTGATTTTCCTGAGGTAGACTGGACATAGTTTAGTGTGGCCCTTTACTATGTTTTTGGTACCTTTTCCTGAAACCATGAACATGTTGAGAATCTCCTTTGGAAGTGGGTGATATTCAGTCCCTTCCTGCCCCTCCCTCCCAATCCACCATATGGGCCAATAGCTTCCGGTGATGTGTGAGCTGGAGCTCTGAGGGTGGGCTTGTCATTGTGCGGGCTGTGCCCAGCCCCACCCTGCGTGTTTCTGGGGCTGCACTTGCTGGTTTCTTCACTCTGCTGGACACCTCCTGGATAACGTGATCAATGGCATGAGTTCTCTTGCTGTTCCCACTGCCCACAAATCAAGCTCTTAATAGCCCAATAAAATCATGAGATTCGGGATAAAAAAGTGATTGCATTGCTCGGATGCTAATGAGGCACATATATCTGAGACAACTGACTAAAGTCTGTGGAAAGAAGGTCTCGGCAAAACATGCAAGGTGGCTAATTTACAAAGATGTGGAGCATTCCAGATAAGAGAATGTCACACACCTTTACCTCAAAGAGATGTGTTTAAAATAGCCTGCTTTTCCTTACATATTTTCCCATGAAATATTGGGACACCGATGGAGTCAGTACAAGCAAGGTGGCTGGGATCCTCCCACCAGAGCCCTTCAGTCTGCCAGGTTATAGCCAACAAACGTACCAAGGTGGCAAGCCAAGTGCCTCCAATACGTTCCTAGAATGTGTTGTGCAGTCGATAATAAATAACTCCTAAGTTGTGTGATTACATAATGATAGCCACATTCATTCACCTGTCTATCAAAAGAGCCATATTTGAGTTTGAGCTCCTTTCCCCTGGGCCCATGAAGCATTAGCTTGGAGTCTTTAAAATTCCCAGCAACCCTGGGCTAAGTGCACTGGGGTGGAATGTAGTCCCTTTTGCTTAGTAATCCATTAGCTAATGGGTGTGAGCCCGTCAGTTTTCTATTTATTCCTTAAACCATTAAGGTTCACCTGCTGTGCGTGAGACTACACTTGACAAAAAAGAGTGATAGTTGAAATAAAATAAATATCAAGCTTTACGAGATCTGATGGGTATTGTTTAAAATATAACGGGCTTCGTGGAAAGGTAAAGGTGAACCAACTATTACAAGTTGACACATGGCATCCTGGACATGATGAGGTAAATAGAACTTTGTTACATTACGTTCCAATCCACAGGCACTCACTAGTGGAAGGAGAGTTATTTGAGAACTGTCTTCCAAGTAAGTGCTCCCCAATATTTGTCAGCAATGTCTACCAGAGTCTCTTGGAAGCTGCTCGATAAATCTCTCCATCAACCTTTTAATGGCTTCCTTTTACTCCTTAGATAAAAATCAAATTCCTTCCTGAGGAACCCCAAGCTCTGCATGGTCTGGGTCTTGCCATCTATCTGGCCTCATCTTTCACCTCTTTCCCTTGCTCCAACCATGCTGATATATTTCAGGTCCATCGCACATGATATAAACTCTCTCTTTAATGTGCTTTCTTGCCTTATTCATCCTTCGGATCTCAGCTTGAACACCATTTTCTCAGGGGAAGACTTCCTTCGTAGCCCAAACAAAGTCAGGTATCTAACTAGATGATCTCCTGGTTTTCCATCCCCTATAAAGCCTTCAGAACAGTTAGCATACACACACACACACACACACACACACACACACGCCTGTTTCACTGGACAAGAGCCGAAGACAAAGAGCCTGAAAGACAAAGACAACTAACTTCTGGCTTTGCTCACCATGGTTTTGCCAGTTCCATAGTGTCTGTTGAATGAATAAAGGAATCAACTAGTCTTGAGAGATCTCCACGGACAAAAAAAAATGCAGAGGTACCCTGAGGGCCATTGAGTAATAAAGCTTGGCATTTCTTAGGTTTTATTCCTTATAACTGAGTTTTGTTGTATGGTACCTCATTTTGATCCCATCAATTTCTGTCATGTACAAAAATTTTTATTTTGCTCTCTATAGACAGCCTAATTAACAATCAAAACATTAAAGATGAATATACTAGAATTAATGCTGTAGTCATCTTGCTCATCACAACTCAAGCAAAAAAACCTTTTGGTCTCCCAGATTACTTGCTTTCCTAAATCATTGTGGAGAAATGATTCTACTTTCTGCTGTTGTCCAGATATCACTGAATTAGAGCTTATAGCATATGGATCTTCCTAATTACTTATAACTATCCCAGATCAAAGATGCCCTTTACACTAATTATATCAATATTTTGAAGCATTATTGAAAGCAGAAACCAAATGGCTCCATAATATCCCAAATGCAACCTCACTTTGTGAGAATGATAGAGAAGAGACCTTTAAATCCAAGGGCATCTACTCATTATTGCTGTGAGCCAAGTACATTTCTAGGAACCCAGATATGGCAGTAAATAAAAAATGCTTACAAATAAATACATAAATGAGATAACTCCAGAAAAAGAACAGAGCTATGAAGAAAATAGTAAGTGGTGGTGTCAGAGAACATGACTAAAAGGAGCTGCTTTAATTGTGTATTCAAGGTCAATTAGGATGATATGGTCCAAGTTTTATCCAAGAGAAGGAATTTCTGGGTCAGCTATTGCCACAGTAATGCTGCCAGACCAAAACCACCCTGAGCAAGCCACATGGCCTCCACTCACATCATATCCATTAACATCCCATTGGCCCAAGCAAGTCACATGGCTAACCCAACATCAATGTGTTGGGAAACTTTACTCCATCCACACTCTGCTTCCTTGAAGTAGATTCTTAGAGGATTGTTTTCTACAACTCTTGACTCTGCCTTCTGGGGAACTTTTCTTTTTACTTTTCAGTCATTTGTAAAAGGGCAAGCAAGGAAGGATTTCTCCCTTTCAGAAATTTAGCAACATTCTCAGTCTTCTTCCTGGCTGTAGAAATTTCACTGGCTGAGATGTCTTTTTACATCTCTAACAGCCACAATCTCTTCTCGTCCAGGATGGCTACAATAATTGCCAATGCACTGGTCTCAAAAACTGAGTGGGTTGATTATGTATTTAATTCCAGTAAATTCTATGCACTGAAGTCATACTCATAATTCTTTTTAAAAATGCCATTCTCTCTAGAGTTAATTGTGGTTCTTAATTTGGGCACCTGGAGCTTCTATGTGATCTTTCTAAGAGGTCTTTATGCAGCCAAAAGGATCTACTTAATCTTTTCAGGGGTCTTTAAAAAGGTTGTAATGGCCACACTCTTGATTTAGACTATCTATTCTCCTGGGCTTTATCTTAATGCTCGTGTTCTTGGTCTATCCACACCCCCCCACCCCCGGCTTTATTTTACTTTAAGGGTATTTTACTGGGTGGAGAGTACAGAGATGAGAAAAAGTATCACTTTCTACACAGCATATCCCCGATTTTCTGAGTTCTCTGTATTTTCTCTCAGTTGTGTCTGTAAACCAGACCATTCTTTTCTGAGCTTATCTCTTTCGTGTGGCACCTTATCAAATGTGACTACCTACAGCCAATTCAGGCTTTTAATATTCCAGTTCCAAATCTCCTCACACTATCCCTGAGTCAATAGGTACATGTCTGCCTTTCTAGATTATCACGGGTACCACTTCACCTACATGTTTTACTAAATGCTTACTAAACATTTCACCATTGAGTAACACAGGTCATTATTCTCCAGATCTCCTATAGTTCCCTTACCACCTACCACCGAGGTTGAAAATAATTTTTTTCAGGTTTTTCTTATAATTGCACCCACTTCTAGGTTTCTATTTCTGTGTCAGTCAACTATTGCTATAATCAATGCCACATAACAAATTGTTCCAAAGCTCAAGGGCTTGTAGCCATAGCAAGTATTAATTCTCATGCTTGTAGATTTGCAGGGCAGTATATGTGAGGGACAGCCAATACTGTCAGAGTGGCTCATGACCCTGCTTCAGGCTGAGGATCAGTGAAGCTTAGCTTTTGTCAGTAGGGTCTGGCCTATTCCATGTGTGGACACTTGAGAACTGGGTGGAAGTTTCAACAGCTTCCTGGGGGAAGATCTTCTTCTGGTGAATCTCTGGAGTGTAAGAACCAAATAAAATTTCACAGTCATGTCTATGGCCTCTGCCTTTATCATGCCAGCTAATGTTCCCCGTACATAAGTCACATGGCTAAACTCAACATCAGTAAGATGAGAAGGTAGACAGCACCTTGCCAGTTTTCCTCACGGGGCTCTTCTGAATTTGTCATTACATGCTTGTCTCTTAATTTTCTTTTGTCTTTTTTTTTTTTTTTACTGAATTATTTTCCAGTGCCTCTTACACCTAGCTCCTAGGACAATGATGGACACATACTAGCCACTTAAATATTTGAGTGAGTGAGTAAAGAAGGGATAAGTGATTTCAGGAGATTTCTTGTTCTGAATGCAAATAAGCTCCTAAGAGTTCATGACTTTGTTAATCATATCAAAACTTCACCTAATTACATTTCACCTCAACCTGTAACATTTATATTTTTGAACTCTGAAGGGGCATAGCAGGATCACACAACAAGAGATGATTTACAGATGCCAACGTGTAAGAAATAGCTCTTCACTCTTCTTCCGCATGTCCCCAGGTTACCCTCTTTTCACCTTATCCTCTCCCACTGAGCAGCTGTGCCAAGCCCTTGCCCTGCAGATTTAATTTTTTTCCATGTTTATTTATTTTTGAAAGAGAGAGACAGAGAGGGAAGGGGCGTAGAGAGAGGGAGACAGACTCTGAAGCAAGATCCAGGCTCTGAGCTGTCAGCACAGAGTCCAACGTGGGGCTCAAACCCACAAACCATGAGATTTGACCTAAGCCAAAGTCTAAAGCTTAACCGACTGAGCCAACCAGGCACCCCTTGCCCTGTAGACTTATTGCCAGAGTTTGCTTCCCTTGGCATGTGACAATATTCAGAATGATTCTTCTCTCCTGTCTGGAGCTCACTGGTACCTTTTCTGGTACTAAAGTATAATGAAAAGAAACGATTTGGGGGATATCTATTGTGGTTGTGCTTGTAACATGCATCAACTACACATCATCTTTTGGTTTGATATGGGAGCTGTTGGAAACATTTTGTTTTGTTAAAGGAGGAATCGTTTTTTTGTTGGTGACCCTTTGGATGCCAGGGATCCTATACAGGTAGCTTGTAAGAAGTGAGAAGGACTTGCAAAAATTTATTTTTTTAAGGCAAGGAACTCCATCATAGTGTTGTATATAATATTAAGAAATAAGACCTTAATGTCTATCATTTTGAGATAAGTTAAATATAGTATAATATATTTGACCTGTTATAGTATAATATGCTTGACCTGTTATATTCTGAGGGGCAAGACTAGAAAGCCATGAACATATACAGCAAGATGCAGTGTTGTGCTCATGCAAGAGAGCAGACCTGACAGGGCAGAAGTTAGCAAGGCAAAGCTGGAG
The DNA here is from genome assembly GCF_007474595.2 of Lynx canadensis. Lineage (NCBI taxonomy): Eukaryota > Metazoa > Chordata > Mammalia > Carnivora > Felidae > Lynx > Lynx canadensis. Next base: position 189,810,350 of record NC_044303.2, on the reverse strand, counting down.
CGAAGTGGAGGTATATCTAGGTATAGATTAGATATAGATATAGATATAGATATAGATACAGATATGGATATAGATATATCTCAACACATACATACATGCACACACTGGAATCACAATTTCTAATACTAACAGAGTGGTTAATATGCACCAGGTACTGAATGATAACTCCTTATGTGCCTTATTTAATTAACATCATCTTCTTAGATATCTTTTAAGATAAATACTACTATTGTCACTTCTTTTTAATGGATGAGGAAAAAACAGGATTAGAAAATTTGAGTGATTGTTTCGAACCCATCTTTAGCATATACTGATTATTGAGCTACTACATTCCATAGATATACCAAATCTTGTGTCCATATATGTCTTAAACAAATGGGCTTCAAGGTCCAATGGAGACCCTCTGTTCTCGTACAAAGTTGGTGAGCAATTCACTTTTAATTGAGGATAATTGCACCGTTAAGGACCATTGAGAATTTAACAAATTTCTATAAAGTTACTAAAATATCACCTCATATAAAAGTAGGCCCCCAACAAGAGAATGCCAATTGCCATTTGCACCATTTCCGTGTTGATTTTTACGCTCTTTTCTAGGTTCACCTTAAGTTTAACAAAGCAAACTGACATTTTGCTGGCCATGAGGGTGTGTCATAATATTCTGTCCTTGTGGGACAGAATAGGGCTTAACATTGGCCTTTTCAGTTGAGCACATTGGGCTCTCAGTGTTCCTAGGGCATTAAATGTAGGGTAGGAACATTAACCTTTGAATCATAAAGAACAATATTGGGGATCTCTAATCTTTCAGCTGGTTGTAGCTGCTTTTAAAGGATGAAGATAAATTGACCAAGTCCCTAGAATTCCATGCACAGACACTCATGAGGCAGGTAGGAGTGATGGCAAAGAGAAGGAAGGGGCTAGCCAGAGGGGTATGGGAATAACCAGAGTAATGGCTCTGCTTGAAGAGCTACCAGTGAACCGAACTCCTGATGAGTGTCGCATAGACAGAGATGAAGGGAAGAATGTAGGAGAATGTAGAGATGCATTAAAAAAGGAAATGACAGAAGGAGGAGATAAACTGAGAAGGAGGGACATTGTGAGTGGGAAAATCGAATGCTATCCACTCTGTGGTGACTGCTGCCTCCATTTAGAATGGTCTCTCCACTTCGCTCCAGCTTTGCCTTGCTAACTCCTGCTCCGTCAGGTCTGCTCTCTTGCATGAGCACATCACTGCATCTTGCGGATATGTTCATGGCTTTCTAGTCTTGCCCCTCAGAATATAACAGGTCAAACATTAACGAGGAAGTATTTATGGACCTTCCCCTCCCACAGCCTGCCAAAGGGAATCATATTTGGTTATCCCAATACCTCCCCTTTTCCCAGCTCCACTGAATATGAAAGATTTTCTTGCTGGGAAAAGACATAGTTGAGAACAATGCAATGCAATGAGAGAGATGGGCAAAGACAGGAGGAAAAAAGAAAAAGCATGCAAACTCAGAATAGGCTTTTTGTCAGATGGGTTGAGGAAACCAGTGTCTGAATAAGGTGAGGAGTAAGGAAAAGGATAGTAGAGGAAAGAGAAGCTCAGTAGGAATTGCTGTGAACTTTACATTTAGATTATTTTTAATGGTCCTTAAGGGATTTGAATTTTAAAAAATCCAATTTCTTTCTACCTAAATTTGGGTGTTGACATAGGCTTGAATGTGTGCCGAGGTAGAGCCATATACTGTCTCAGATATATTAGGGTTATAGAAACATTTACCACAATGTGAAATTATATATTGGTGTGATTGCTTGATTCCTATCTGTGCCCTCCTCAGACAGTAATGGAGGAAGGAAACGTGTCTATTTAAGACACAATCATACCCCAATCCTTAGCACAGTGCCTGACACAAAGAAAGCCCTTAGTAAGAATATCTTGAATGAACACCTATGTTACAGAAAGCCATGGCTACTGCCCGGTTCTAATTCCTTTCCCTTTGCATTCTTTCATCTTATGGCTGCTACCGTCCTTGCCAGGATCCCACCCAAATCTATCCTGTGGAGCAAATCAACTTCAATGGTACTCCCTCCTTTTTGTTGACATTTGGTCAGCTCCTTTCTGGAGTACTAGATTCTCCTTCTAGCCCAATTCCCTGTGCAAGATATTTCCTGCAGAAAGCCGACCTCAAGCCTGTGGTTCATTCCAGGGTTCAGAACTTTCATTCTTAATATAGAATGTGGAAATTCTACCATCGGTGGGAAAAAAGTATGCCAAGTCGATAAAAATCGGTCCCACTGCAGCATAATTCTCCAGAGAAAAGAGATAAAACTGCTTGATGCTTAAGTTAAAAAAAAAAAAAAAAGTAACAAAATATTTCCAGTTCCGGAAACTGAATTTCATTCCTAATGTAAATATAGAAGCCTCTGGAGAAGATCATGGCTGGGAGAGGGAAGGAAAGCACAGGGAACAATAGGAAGGGATTTCACCACCCAGCTCCACAGCTTTATAGCAAAGAAACCACCCCAAGAAATCAACCGTATCTTTAATAGTAGTTGCCCCAGTCAGAAAATGGAGTTTGATCTTGACTTTTTTCCTCCCTCAATCCCCACATTGCATCGGTTGCCAAATCCTGGTGGTTCTCTCTCGCTAAGTATTTCTCCATTTTTTAAAATTATTGAGTATATTTGACATAAACCATTGCGTAAGTTCAAATTACACAGTGTACAATGGCTTGAGGTGCCACATTTATATCTTGCAATGTGATCACTACCATAGTGTTAGCTAACACCTTCATCCTGTCACATAGTTATCATTTCCTTCTGTGGTAGGAACAAATAAGATCTACTCTCTCAGCAACTTTGAAGTATATGATAACACTATTGTTGACTACAATCACAATGCTCAATACTTCTAATCCTATCTATTTTCTTCCTTTCTGTCCTCTTGGTCCAAGCTATTCACTTTTTGCCTTGAATGTGCACCGGCCTCTTAGTTACCCTCCATTTCCCCTCTGCCTCTCTTCAACTCATTCCCTATGTGGCAACGAGGGAAATATATGTTTGATCCCTGTTTACAACGTCTGCGACTCACCACCACTCATGGTTACAGTAAACATCCGTTGTCATATGGAGAGCAAAAGAAGAGAAATGAAGGAGGAAAGACAACAGACTCCGACAAATCCTCTGAGGGCACTTGCTATAACAGGGAGTGGAAAGGCGGCACATTGAAACCAAAGTGAGGTCAAATAGTTCTCTCCTTTCCTTTAAAATGGGATCGGATTGTGGGCTGATAAGAAAGTACTTCTGAGTAAGGAGAAATTGATGATTTTGGAGACAGAGGGTAATAATTCTAGCAGCAACAGTCTTGAGAAAGTGTGTGATATGAAGCATGCTAGGGCAGGCACAGCCCTGAGCATGGTGTGTTGGAGAGACTTTACTTCTCTAGAAGTCTACCTAAAAGTGAATTCACATGTGGGAGTCTTTCTGCAAGGCAAAAGGAGATGGGGGGAGAATGATGCATACATTTTCACATTGAATGTGGCCACTGCAGAATATACAGATTTTTTTTCCCAATTACATATTCCATTTTCCCATATTCCCATTACTTTCCATTAATTTTAGTTATTTTTTTCTCATATAGCCAAAGGCACTGACCATGGCCTTCCATGGTCTACTTGCCTTTATCTGCTCGGAGAGCTCCTGTTCACACCGCTCAGGCATTCCCTCTTTGCAGTGTTCCTTGATCTCCATGGATAGGGCAGATCACTATGACCCTCATGTCAGGCTGTGTAAACATCTCCTTTAGTAACTTGTCTTTTGGCCAGAAGTCCCAAACTAACATTCTTGAGGCTCATGGATTTTGTATGCCCAATGAAGTGTTTTTAAAACACTATTTTTGGATTAGATGACAACATCTTTAAAAAATGAAAATTTCACACCAAAAAAAAAATCCAATAATACATATAGCATTCTTGAAAAATGAAAGATGGACCTCACTGGGCCCACATTCCCATGTGGGGGCAACTGCCTAGAGCAAGCAAGGTGCTCCCTGCTTTTACCCCAGCTCACCCCCTCTTGCTTTACCAGCAAACACAGGGCTGTGAATTTATGTGCCAAGCTGAGCTGAGACTTGGGCCCAATGGGCAGGAAGTATGACTGGTTTCCCTGTGTATCGTAGCATCTAGTACAGTGCCAAGCAGCATACATCAGGTGCTCGGTATGTGTTGTGAATCGAACTTTCCAAGTTCTGCAGTGTCCTCACATCTGCACACTCTAGTCCCAGAGCCTTTCTGTTTCCGAATGCACAGATCCATCCCCAAAGCTCACATCCTTACACGTGCCTTCATTCCCTCTACCTAAGGTGCCTGCCCTAACCTGGTTACCTAATCCGTCACATTTCCTCTCAAATGTCACTTTCTCTAGAAACCTTCCCCAGCCCTTCAGGTTAAGTCAGATCCCACTGTAATATACTTCCAGAGCACTCTGGACTTTTTCTTCATTGCCATTGTGCGTTTGTTAGTATGGACTTGTGTAGTGGCTTAACATCTGTTTCCCACTCAACTATAAGCTCCATGAGGGCAGGACCAGCGTCACTGTTCTCACTGTGGAATCTATCACACCTCACCCAGTGCCAGGTGCATAGTAAATCTTCACAGTGTATGTGAATGGATGAGTGAATGAACGCTTGCAAGAAATAGGCCTTAAGGAAAGTGGAGGCCAGTGTGTAGAGGTGTAGATGTCTGTTTTCTACGGTGGGGCAGTGTGACACGCATGTGTCTGTCACTCTCAACTTTCTAAACTGCTTTGATGGGCATAGATTTTTCTTGTCTGAGACTGTGAGTGTTCTGGGGGCAGGAGCCTCTTGTTAATTTTTTTTTTTTTTTTTTTTTTGCCTTCTGTATCGAATACAGGGATGTGCATCTAATACAGAATTCCAAAAACAAAAGAAAATGTATACTAAATGACCAAACTAAGCAACATGTATTTCCTTTTTAAGAAAATGACGATAGCTTCTCTACTTATTAACTTGTTCATTACACTCTTTCATTACTTCCAGTTGGGCTCTATTCTAGAGCAAAAGTGTATCAACGATGCCCACCACAAATGATCGAGATGGTGGTTGTGTGATGGCCTATTAGCTCTGGTCATCAAGTTTCTGTGGTCTATGGCTTATTTGCTAAGTTTTTGAGGCCTTTTACAAGCATCATTAACCTTATCATATCCAACAATTGCAAAAGCAGGGAAAGCATTGGGCGGACAACTGGAAAGACTCATGGTTTTGATAGAATTTAAAGTGAAACCATTTAACAGGAGAAGGTGCCTACTGGGTGTTTGGGGAACGTTTGACTCCAGATGAGGTTGGTTTTATCCAGCAGAGTGTCTTATCCACAAGGGATCTAAAGCTGTAGATCATAGAAGCTTCTGAGTTCACACATGCCTCCTCATCAATGAGCCAGGGCACATAACTAATTGACCAGAAGGCTCACTGGGACTAATTAGCAGCTGTATGTGAAGAGCTTGGTTCAGACTCGTAGCATGGAGGATGGCATTCTACAATGGCCAGATCCTGGACTCACAATTCAGTCACTATAGGGGGATTGCACTGCTTGGCTGGTAAAATCGTTGAGGCTCCTGGCTCCTCTGTGGGCCAGTGTGCACATGTGCGCATCCATCTGCTGCCGCCAGAGGGCAGCAGTACGCTGTGCGTGTGCAATTTGCATTCCCAGATTGGCAAATCCCCAAGGATTTACAAAGAAAGAGCGTGGGTGTCTCAGGACTACCCAGATTTCTTCTCTCTGGGTGTCAACACTGGTCTGAGTAATTGCAAACACAGACCTTCTACATATGTTGGACTTTGGCTCATCTGAACTATTGAAATGAATACACAACTAGAAGCTGCCATCACAGACAGGAAGTAACTTTAATTAAATATTGTGAAAGTTGAAAAGTTTTTACAGCTTGAATTTTTGCAAAAAAAAAAAAATTATAACAATCTCTACAGTAGTTAGGTTCTCTAACAATTGAACTGTACAGTGTGTGTCTATTCAAAAAGTTTGATAGGAAGGTGAAAGGTTAGTAGACTCAGAGATGACTTCGTTAAGCTGCATCCTAGTACAATGTGAGGCCAGGGCGTGTTAGGCAATCCAGTCATCCAGAAGCTGTATTTTTCCCCCAAAACTGAAATCTTAATTCTCTATTTCATTTTCCTCTTAAAGCCATATTCTGTATTTAGGGGAACATCTTTTACTTGTAGAAGTTTTGTGTTGAAGAAAGAGGGTCAGAGGGCCAGAACATCTTTTCATCTAATCAATATAAATAGAGGCAACAGAATACAAATTATACACATTTTAAAGGCTCTTTGGACTTTCAAGAAAAGTTCTAACCACTACACATGGCTGACAGATGGGTGGCGTTTGTTGTCAGGGTCTGAGCCGGACACCTCACCGGCTGACCATTCCTTCACAAACAGTTAAGGGGCTCACCAGACAAAATATGGCTTTAAATTGTATACATCTTCAGGCCAGCGCTTACCACACGAATTCAGACAACTTTTCTGAGTACCGAGAAGCAATGCGTCCACCTTGCTTACATTTTCCAGTTTTTTTATTATTATTAATCATCATTATTATTATTTCTCACCTTGAAAAATCAGCTTTCCTCCCCCTCCCTTCCCTCCCACAACCCCCCTCCCCCACCCGCCCCAACCCATAAAAATCGCACTCTGACAGTCTAGTGAAAACCATTGCAAAATCCATATGGGGGCATGCACAGTTGCAGCATTGTTGTAAATTTCTTGCTCTACTAGAAAAAGTTACATTGTCTTAAGGTAACAAAACAGTTCTTTTGTGCTTTTCCATTTCTTTGTTTTTTTTTTTTTCTTTTTTCTTTTTCTTTTTTCTTAGAATGTTAGTGATGACTGACAGTTCTGGTGCACAGTTACAATGTACAAGTGAAATGAATATGATTTGCATTGTTAAGGCATCCAATCTGCTGGTTTATATTTATGTGAAAGACAGAGGAAATATACAAGCAGACTTAGGAAAGAAAGTATGTTCATTGATTTCTATGAAGTTTCTCCCCCGAAATTCAATGCACAAAATGCGTCACTCCAAAGGGAGAGATTCCATGCATATTAATAGAGTAAAACAGCATTAGGGTTTTTTTTTTTTTGTAAGCTTCCAAAGCAAAGGATACATTTTTTTAATCTACAGAACTAAATGCTACAAGAATAATATGCTACTATTTTTTTTTTGCCATATATTGGAAAAAACTTCTTAACTTACAAATAATACAAAAATAGACAATGGCTTTTGGGTGGAAATAAAAAAAAATTGAAGCATGGTTTAAAACAAAACTAAAAATAACTATAAATGAAATGTTTAAAAATCACATTGAAACAGCTAATACAACTGTAGGTGACCAAACAAATACGCACTTTTCACATAGCAAACGTACACAATAAAATAACCTGGGAGTGGGAGGAAAAGGAAGAAGGGGAAAGCAATGTACAAATTCCAAAGATAAATACATTATTTATATGGATATTTTACAAAATCCCCTTGAAAACAAAAAGCCTTTTAATTAACTTTGCAAGTATGTGCAAGCTAAAGGTAGTGAGCTTTTTTTTTCTTTGCAAAATATGCAGTAAAATCTTTTTGTGATATTGAAAAACTGTCTTAAGACATTAAAATGTATAAATAGAACGACGACTTTGGCAAAAATCACAAAAAATCTACAGTATTTATAACTACATACAAAACACAACAGCAAAGAAAAAATATCAGGCAAACGCATCCTCAGAGCTTTGCTGCGTCTTTGCTATTTATTCTTACTTTTAAGAACACTTCCCAGATAATGAGAGCAAAAATTCCATAGAACAGAGAACTATGTTTTGGAGCTCTCAACCTTCTTCTCCTTTCTCCCAGTTTCCTTTTACTCTGAATTCCAAAGCACTTAACCTGTCCCTCTAATCTATTATGTTACAAACGGTGAGGGGTCACCGATAGAGGTGTCATCTCAAATGGGAAATCCGAAATACCTGCCATGTTGCTTTTTGTCAGCTTTTGGAGGATTGGTATGAAGTCAGCATTTAGGATGAGTCAATTTAAACTTGCAAATGGCGGCGTGTGAGTAGGATTTTGGCTTGATGACTGGAGGGCAAAATGTGGAATTCTAATTCTGTGCCTGGACCCTGTTCCGTGCAGTCTCATAGGGGATTCTCACACAGTATGTGTGCCATCAAGCTCTCCAGAGGCCATTGGCTTCAGAAGAAGTTGACATAAGTAAAAGAGAGAATTATATCAGGTTTAAATATGCAGTTTTAACAATCTGTCTAGAGGCACTGGATTTTTGAGTAGAAGGGAAAAATGTGATCACTTACATCACTTTTTAACTTTCCAGGCTGCATTTATTTACACAGTTACTTAAGACAACAATACAAAAGAGATAAATAAGCTTGCACTGCTAAGGGATGGCATGTTAAGTTAGATATTGAAAATGCACTGTCTGAGCTAACTACCATTTGATATGCTTTAAGGCGCAAAAGCCGACCCTTAGTTTTCTAAAAAATCTAACTGGCATTCCTATTCTGTCCCATACAAGCTTTTTTTTTTTTTTTTCTTCTTTTCTTTTTTTTTTTTTTACTTTTTTGTAAATATCACCACTTCATTCTCCCTTTACACAGCTTTAAAAACATCATAAATTAAAACATGGAGTCTTATTTATAGTGTCCCTTGTATACAGCTTTACGGTTTATAAAAGACAAATGATTGCAGAGTTAAGCTTAAAAAAAAAAAGAAAGAAAATGAAAAAGTGGATTTGCTTTTATCAACACAGAATAAATATATCCCCCAAATACTTGGGAGGTACAACTTTTAACCAACACTGCACTTGCAGAACCCTTCCAATTTCAGTATTTGCAAGGTCGGTGATATTGTTTGTTTAAAAATCTGCAGTTATTGTGATTCCTCTTAAAAAGGCCTGAGTTAAAAGTTCCACTCGGGGACTTGTATCAGATTACTCTCTGTAGCAGAATCCAACCTCTTCATTAATAAAATTCTTCAAGGCAATTCTTTCACATGGGAGGAACGATCATGCCAGATATCGCTGTGGAAAAAGAAGACAAAAGTCAATGGTTTTGCAGCCAAAATTCTCACTGAGGAAAAAAAAAAAAAAGATGGGAAAAAACACCCACACACCACTATGTTGGTTGAATATTAGTCACAAATGTGCTCTCATCTCCCCTGGAATGAGTTTTTGTTATAAAATATACATGTACTTTATTAAAAATGATAAGTCAGCCTGTGTATGTGTCTTTAATGGAATAGAAGATGCTAAACATCCCTCCAAATCTGATTTCAATCTTAAAACATAACTGGAAAGTTGCAGAGTTTGAATATCGCTGGGAAAGTTGCAGCCCCAAACCTTGCAAACTAGTGAGAATTTCCAGTGTGTCCCTCTTTTTGCCCCTCCCTGTGACTTCCGTAATATAAAATAAAAAACTAGTTCATCCCACGGCTCTGTGCTATTTGCGAAGACTGAATACTAGAACAGCAATCTGAATGCCTATATTTCATCCCTCATACCGGGGAGAAGGAAATGCCAGCCACCTCAGGCCTTGTTCTGGGGAATATGAAGCTGGGAGAAAACGTGGAGAAGGAGGGGAAGGCAGGTTTGCATGAACCTGCAGGATGTCTCCTATACTACTGCTGCACTCAAGGTTCTGGAATGGTCTGACCACGTTCTTAGAAAATTATAGCCTAGGAAAGCTGGGGCGAGATCCTGGGGGAAATGAAATCAGTTTGGGGTAATCAAAAAATCTTTGGAAGTGCTCTGAGTTAGAAGCCCGCACACAGTGGTATTTAGAAAAGCACGGAATCCGACAGGCCACTGTTCCACCTCTGGCTTTCCTGCTTTCTGAGTATGTCTCCCAGAGGTAGTTACTTGTTTCCTTGAACCTCTGCTTCCTCAGCTAGAAAATGCAGTTAACGGTATTTGTAAGGGCAGTGATATTTTTAGGGTTGTTGGAGATTTAAATAAAATAACATATGTGTGGTGCTTGGCCCAGCGTCAGCTCCAGTAAAGACCTCATAGAGGTTAGCTGCTATTACTTTTAACCCATCCCTTCTGCTGCCAAACTAGCTGTGTGACCTCATGCTAATTGTTTAACATCTCTGGTCTGTGTTTCTTCTTACATCAAAAAGGCACCACCCCATACAGCATACTTCATATGCGGAGCATGAGGAATGAAGGGATGTCTATAAGAAAGTTAAAACAGTATGGCAATGAAGGGATGTCTATAAGAAAGTTAAAACAGTATGGCAACTTTGAAATATTTTGGGGTAAGAGCGATGTGTCCATTAGAAGCAAGAGGCAGCCATCTTTTGCTTCCAAAGATGAGAGAGAAAGTCATTGCTTTCTTTTTGTTGGCAACTCTAAATTTAAATTGATGTCCTTGTCAGTGATGACTGAGTCTAGGAAGTGGCTCTCTTCGTGTCCCAACTCTCATGTCCAAAAGAATGTGCCTTTTTTAAAGCAAACCCCAACTACTACAAATCCTGCTGCAGACACAGGGAGGCTAGGTGAGCCTCTGAGCCCTGCAGTCCCCACACCCCTCTTGTTTCCCCTCCCCCACCCCCAACATTTTAAATTCAATTAAAAAATGTATTTTGCCAAACACTTTTTCCGTTAATTTTTAAACCCATCTGTATTCACAGGGAAATTTAATCCACATGTTTCTGATTCATATACACGTAAATCATCCAAATGTTGTTTTGCAAGAGCCGTTCTGCAGTCCAAAAGCTCCTGGAGTCTTTTCGTAAGCCCTCATAAGCCATTTTTCTTAGAAACAGGAAGTGTCTCTTGCCAAATGCAGGCCAACTTAAACCCCCAAAGATTCGAGATCAGTTGGAAAAGCAGTCCCCCTAAGATTCAAGTGAGCCTTAGATCTGACTGAAACGGGGAGCTCAGATTTTCAACCCAAGCCTTAACTTGAAACTCCAAGATGCTATAGCTCCAAAGGCAAGGGGGCAGGGGCTCTTTGCACTGTGACAGCTCAGCCCGGCTCTGCCTCCCTAAGGATCTTTCATCTAGGCTGGAGGTGAGTTCCGGCACCCTTATTAAAGACAGGTCTTTCTGTGGGAGTTCTAAGCCTCTGGCAAGAGAAGCAGATCTTACTTTTGCCTTCCACCAAAATCTACTTTGTGTGCCTGGCATTAAAGGGCAGTGCCCTATTGGACAGCCAGCCAGGTAGCTCAGGCAGTGTCAATACGATGCAAAGCAAAGCAGACAACTGACAAACTTCCTGCTGATTTGGTCAGTGGGTCTGGCCAACATTTATTAAGTTTATTAATTGGGCCCTGAAAACATCAGGATTTTTTTTTTTAATTTTGGATGGCCAGAAGGAAAAAAACAAAAAACAAAAAAATAAAAAAGATCTAGCAATCTAGGGCCCCATTAAAAGTTATAAAGCAAAGCTAACTGATGTGCTAGTCCATAGCTAACAGTGCTTCTTAATCTGGATGACAGGGGGTGCAGACTCCAATGCCCTGGGAGCCCAGACTGGGAACATAAGTGAGCGATGTGCCCTGGTAGGGATCAAAGCGACTCTGCCAAGGGCATGCCTTCTTTAGAGCGGGCTCCCCCAACGCTGCTGTGCAGAAATGCCTGCTCACAACCACCAGCTTTTCTGAATTCTTTCAAGAGAAGATGGAGATCTGAATGTTTTAAAATACAAAACATCCCAGTTTATACATGTTAGCGAACAGTTAAAATTAAAAACAAACAGACATATTGGAGGGTATCTAGGGGGAGGCTTTGGCCTGTCCATACCTTCCTACCGTGCCTTTGTTGGCCCTCAGACTTCTCATAGAGCCTAGTAGACACCATGGAATCTCTCTCCAGAAGAAGACCTGTATGTACCTGCACCCAACACTCTGCATAGAACACTGGGGTCACAGCTCCCTACATCTCATCTGTGACTTCCTAAACTCCAGATGCAGAACACTTCTTGATGAATACATTTTAGGACAAGATCGCTGTTTGTAGTCTGTAAGCTGCTATACCTGTGAAGAGACCTTTTTATAAAGTAATCCCATTGCATGACTGCAGGGAAGCTCCTGGGTTTATAGGAGCTGTTTTTCCTGTATCTGTGCTTCAATCCTCAAGATTACTTACGTGGGTGAGAGGGATGGGTGTTTGAGGCTTGGAATGTTCCAGAAAAGCCGTTGGCACACTGACTCGCCCAAGTGGGGACCATGAAGATTTCCACAAAGACACAACACTGTCAGAGAGTAACACATGCCAAACTTCACAGGACATCATCAGACCGAGGTGGCTCTGCCATTTTCCCCGGCGGCAGGGTGATCATGTTCTCTGACAGAAGCTCAGAAAACTATTGGTTTGAAAGGCCATGCATTTTTCATTAGGGTTTTCACATTTTGGTAAGAACAAAGACAAAATGAAAAGTTTTGCAGAGCTGGGAGGGTTTGGAGTGAGGGTGGAATGTGGTCTTCCTCGAACCACCACATGTGTAGGAATTATGAGCTAATCAGGAACAGAATAGGGGGAATATCTTGCACAAATTGAGCATGTACACGGCGCAAAAGACAACTCCACACGATCGCTGTGGGACTGCAAGATATCTAGAATCAGGTAGGGCCAGCCAGCCTAAGCTATAATAAGGTGAGGAAAGAAAAAATTCAGTGCATGGGTACAATTTTTGTGAAATCACTCTGGTCTTTTGTTTTTAATTTTTCACTGCAGAGACTGTCCAGGACATGGTTAGGGTTTAAAATCACTACCCTGGGGGGAGGTCCAATCGCATGGTGACAGCCTCCTTGGGGCTGCCTCTCTCTTGATTAATGAAGTCCTCTGAGGCCTGAAATTGCATAGTAGCCATGCTCTAGGGAGCATAAGCTTTAGGAGAAGGGAGAGGACCTCTCCAGGACAATGACTGGGCACAGTGGGTCACTCGAACCCTTGACCTATGAAAATAGACACACCTGGGGAGTCAGGATCAGTATTCATCAACGACTTTACCTAGATAGGAACGGAGAAGATTTCTCTGCATTTTCTCTTTAAATCCAAAATACAGCCACATTTTCCAAAGTTTTCCATGGGATGTTAATTGGTCTTCACATTTGGAAAAGGGTTCTCTGGGCAAATAAGTTTAAAGAACTAAATAGAAGACTTTTTGTTTGTTTTGTTTTTTGTTTGTTTGTTTGTTTGTTTAACTGCAGGGTGTCTCAGAGCTTTTAATAAACTTAGGTACATTGTGTCTCTCCAAGACAGGGATTCAGTAAGCACCACTTTCTAGATTTGTTTGACCATAACACTTACACTTTTTTAATAGTATATCTTCTGAGATTCCAGAAGTGCTGAGATAAGATTTGCTTTATCCTAAAAAAGTTTCTCAGACATATGGTAATTTGTCCAAGGTTTTATCTACCTGGTAAAGAAAGCCAGTTGGAATCGCAGTAGGAACTTTGAATCATAAAATCTTTGTAAAGAATGGAGTTTATGACTTCCTTGCTTAACCTTATCCCCACTTCTTGGCCCCTGTGCCCCGGGATGCCGAGTGGCTTGCTGGTTACTGTACATTACTCTTTAGCTCCAGTTATCTTCAATCCTCTGCTTGACATGATGCCCCCTCCCCATCTCCCTCTGCCTGAGTCCCCCTTGCCCTATCTCCAAGGTCCAGTTCAACGGCACCCTTCTCTGTGAGGCTCTTCCGAATTCCCCCTAATCTTCCCCTCCTCTGAATTTCCACAGGTGGGTGCCCAGCCTCTCCCAGACAGACCTGCCTGCTTTACTGTGGCGTTATGTTTCCTTTACCCCAGGGAAAGATTTTAAGGTCAGGATTCTGCAGTCCACATGGACCTCACCCAGTGACTTGACTTTAGTGTGGCCACATAGCATAGGGGCTCACACAGTAATCAGTCTGCCGGGCTTTTGACCCCAGGCTCTTCCAATTTCCTAGCTGTGTGTCTCTGGATGAGCCATCTTGGCTCTAAGGCTTGGTTTCTGCATCTGTAGAAGGAGGACAAGGAGCAGCCTACATCAAGGATGACTGGGAAGAATACATGATATAATGCAGAAGCCAGGCTGGGAACAAGCCCTCCCATGCCAGCGGCTGTGACCATCGTCATCACCATCATGGGAGACTGCAGTGCATGTTCGTTGGGGAATAAACATACACGCAGTCACTAGAGGAGGCCATGACAGGGCTGCTGAGAAAAAGGCCTTTAAGGAGTTGGCAAAACAAACAAACAACCAGTACAATTAGTAGAGTGGTAGCTGGGGGTACACAGGTCTTTAAAACCCTCAACAGCCTAAACATGTCACCTCTGATCTTGTTTATATGGTCAATTTGCTTGATCAACACTTTCATCACTTGCCCTGTCTTAATGATCACAGTTCTGAACTAGGAGAGCCCACGTGAAATTACTATAACAATGAAAAGGAGAAGGAGGAAGGTCACACTTCAGAGGCTCTCACCACCCCTTTCTGTAACCCGTCTATGCCCTTTCTCCACAGACCAGCAGAGTTTAGAAAGCTAACAATGAGGTCATTCTCCAGTTACAGGTGTAGGAGCCCACGTCCCAGCGTCCCTTTTGTCAGGGGAGACTCCGAGACCTCAGGCAGGAGCTCCCGGGAAACAGTGGCACAGCGCACCTCAGGCCACAGGCATTGGGTACAGAGGGCCAAGGCGCAATTCCAGTCATGGGGGCCCTGGTGAGTGCGGCGGCTGGGAGTGGAGTGGGCAGGAACAGGGACAGGACAGCTTAGAGGAAAATGGTGTCAGTTAATTTGACTTGAATCTCTCTACTCATACCTCCTACCCTGGCATCCCTCAAAGGTAGGGATGTTTGGTACATGACTGTGTTGGGAAAAAAAAAAAAAAAAACAGCAGAAAGAAACCCCTGGACACATGCTGAATTAGAAGGAAAGGGCAATGTCGTCCACAACAGCAAATCCAGCACAAAGTGTGGCCCTGAATTTCACCTCGAACCCTCCCCACTGTGCAGCCATAAGTGAGAAATGTGACAGAGAGATGGTGATTCAGCCACTTATCATAACAGGGGAGAATGGTCTCTGCACTCTTGGAGCCTGTGAAGACTTGGGTTAGAAATGCCCTGGATAACAAATGAACAAACTCTGTATGAGTCCTTGTTTTGAAGCCATTTCATTGTTACTTAAGAGCACCTGTACATGCACGTGTGCATGTGTGTACGTGCATGCACACATGCATGCGGACACACACACACACACACACGCACACACACAGTAGCAGAGAGATGTCCCCTAAATCCAGGACATTCTGCAGTTTGGGCTGAGTCCCTTCCTGCTCCCTGCTTGGTCTACACGGCAAGAAGAGACCTGGCCTTGCCTAAGGGCTACCTGCTTATGTCACCGCTGGCCAGTAATACAGCTACTGACCCTCCAAGAGCTATGGGCCTTTTCTTCTCAAGCACCACCTGTCAGCTCCTGATTACAAACCCCATTCTACCTTATTTTGATATCAAATCTATGTTTAACGAGGGTGGTGATAAGCAACTCAAGAATGGCAGATTTCTGCTTTCCATATATTTTATCCTTATTTAAACTAGAAGTTATACTTAGGCATTACATCCTTAGTTTGCCAGCCGGAGGTGTACTGAGGGTGACAAAGCATTCTTTTTAGCTGAAAAAGAGTCAGATTTGTATGAATGGGTAGCTCCCCTTTGTAGGGGTGGGCACGACGCATTGTGAATAATACTGTCTGAAATGTAGTTCCATTGTCAGATTCTTTTCCTCTGCCCTCGAAGATGGCTTTGCCAATGCATGTTCAAGGGAGGGACACAAGCATGTTTTACTGGGCATGACTTTGGCTGTGCTGGGCAGCTTTGCCAGCAGGTTTCTGAAGAATGTTTAGCAGAGCCTGTATGGAGTCTGAAAGGCAGAGTAATTAGAAAGCTCAGGTTCTGGAGTCACACAGTTTGGGTTCAATTTCGGCTCTATTATTTATAGCCGTGTGACCTTGAGCAAACTGGGCCTGAATTTACCCATCTATATAAAGGGAATAGTACTGACTTCATAGTTTCTTTGAAAGAATCAATATAAGATTATATCAATGTAAAGCATCCAGTACCGAGTACATGTATACTCTGTATAAATAACATAAACAATATACATATACATAACATACATACACATAATGTGTGTGTGTGTGTGTGTGTGTGTGTGTGTGTGTGTAAGAAACAGAGCTGAGAAATCCCAGATGGGTATGCCACCCTCCTGACCCCTCTCGACCCCCATGGCTGACCTCCATCAGTGAAGATGGCATGACAACCAATGAAGGAAGGCACTGTGGGGAGCTGTGTGGGGGTTAGGGGTGCAGACTCTGCTGGGGTTTATATTCATCTCCACCATTTACGGGCTGTGCCTTTAGGCAGGTGTTTACTCTCCTTAAACTTCAGTTTTATCATCCGTACAATGGAGATCATAATATCCTCATATTTCACTAGGAAGTTGTTAGGATTAAGTAAGATAAAGCGTGCTCAGTGCTTAGCACAGCGCCTGAAACACGGTTCAGTGCTAAATAAATGGCAGCTGATTATTTTATTGATCTTATTTCCCTGCCAGATGCCTTAGGAATCCTGGATGCATCCTTTTTACCCCCCTCTGAGTAATAAACTGCTTGGGAGACAGAAAGAGGAGATGAATTTTTGAGCCTGAGTTTGAAGCCAGCTTTGGCCACACACTACTGCCAGAAATCAAGCAATTTCATAATTTCCCTAACCTCGAGTTTTCTCATCCATAACGTAGGGGCTTTGAATGCCCAACACACGCTCCTGCTGTGAGGGATGAATGAGCTTGTGCAGGTCAACAGTACCAGGACATGAGAAAAATGTAAGACACAGTGGACCCATTTTAAAAAGGGTGTTTTTTTTTTCCTCAATGAATAGAGAGGTCACCTCAATTCTTGGTGACTCTTATTTTCCATATTCCGTGATGGGGACAAATATTGAACAATTTTAATATGATCCAGAATACTCTAGTCATATTTTGGGGGTTCTGGTTCCCAATAGTCAGTGTTGGGCCTTTGGTCTATAATGCTCTAACCTCAGGGCTCTGGTCAGGCCACGGCTCACCCACTCCCCGTGATCAGCCCCACATACGTTCACGCTGACACAGTCAACAGGTAGGGAAGGTTGAGTGACCTACTTCAGGAGAATGCCAGTCCCGGGAGAGACCCTGCAGTGGAGAACTTGCTAGAGTCCACAAAAGACTGGTCTGATTATGGCGACCACAGGGAATGAAAGAGGAGAAAAGAGAAATGATGACATTAGTAAGTGGAAACAGTATTCTCAAGCAAATCCCGGGCCTGAGCAGAATTGCTGGAGTTGAAAGAGGACTGCTCAGGCAACTCCAGTAGAGGAGGGATGCGTGGGGCTAGGGGCTAGGGCCCAGGGCCAAGGACAGTGAACACAAAGGAACAAAAGAAAGGAGGGCACAGAGAAGCAGGCTGGCCCGAGGCTGATGCCCTTGCACCAGTGACGCATCTGCTTCAGGCCCTGGGGGGTCGGGGGAAGGGGGTGAAGTCAGGGCATTCTGTTGGCGTGGGTGGGGCTTACCTTGCAGGCTGTTCCCATTGGTGCTGGTGCAGGTGGGAGGCGGGGAGGTCTGGGGTCTGACGACTGGTGCAAAAGCACTCTTCTGTTTCACGGCTGAGACCATGTTGGCTGGTGAGAAGGAGAAGATGCCCGAGGAGCTGCTGCAGTTGGAGGGGAGGCTTGTGGAGGAGGCCATGGTGGGGCTGGATGGCACGACTGAGTGGGGCAATGGGAAAGGAGAAATCAGCCTCTGCTGGCATCTTGAGATGAGGCCCTTCACCCAGCCACCCTGCTCAGGCCACCCTTCCAGCATGACCCTTCCCGAACTCTTGGGATCTTGTCTGATTTCATCACTTAGTACTTGTACCGAGTACTTTCATTGCTGGTGGTCTTTTATGTATTTATTGTGGGCCTACTATGTGCCGAGCAGTGTGCTACGCACTGGGGCATCCCAGGCCAGGAAACAAAAGTGCTCTCATTAGGGATAGAGTAGCACAAAATAATGACAAAGGTGAGCCTGCCAATTCTTCAGAGGCAGGGAAGAGAACCAAAGAAAGCTTCATGGAAGAGGAGTCAAGGGAAGCATTCCAGGTGGGCCTGAACTAAGGTTCTAGCAAAGTGGCTGGGGATATAAGAGGCAGGAGGAGGCCAGCCTGAGACAGCGTGGTCACTAATGGAATGAGAGATGTGAGGAAGAAGGGTAGGTGGAAGGCCATGTGGACAAACAGACTGCCACAAGCAACATTTGTGGATAATGCAAAACTACAAGTCAAAGTTCAAAATTCTTTCTATCCCCCATGGAGCTGTACATGAATGCTTGTGAATTAATAGGCAGTAGGATAGGAGCTTTATGCAAATACTCACAGTCTAGTAGTAGTGGGAATGTGGATTATCGATGATGGGAGATTTTTGGCAATTCAGAGAGGGAGAAAGCCTAGTTGCTTGGAGACATGAGTTTGGTAGATGCACATTCTCTACCAACACGGTCCTTTCAGCCTGGCCATCCATATCTCGCTAGCTGCTAATAGTCTCATGGTTACTTCAGGAGACAGATTTGGTACAGAGTGAGTCCTCTCCACTCAAGACCAGTATTTTCATACACTCACCTTCTATTTCCTCCATCTCCTGGGGACAAGTATGAATCCTGCCCAGTGATTTTCAGGCATTTCATTGAAATTCTAAGTACTTCCTTCTACTGTATTATTTTTCACGTTATGTAATCAACATTACATACTGCTTTATCATTCACAAGAATCTTCATGTCGTTTTCATCTTATGTCACTGCCAAAGCAATCTTAAATTGGGGCCTATTACATCCTTTTTATACCTGAGCAAACCGACCAAGCTGAGTCTCAGAAAATAGTTTAGTGACATGCCCAAGGGCCATAGCTAGAATGCAGGGAAGCCAGGAACCAAAACCAAATTCAGTGTCCTTTCTACTACACCACCCTGCAAAGGAAACAGATAACCAGGGGAAAAGGTCTCCTTCCCATGAGCCCCCCCAGAGAGTCTAAAATGCTGTGTAGGTGGCTGGCCTTCCCTTGGCCTCTTGGCTGTGGAAAGTTAGGGAAGCGGGAATCAAATGGGAAATAGGCAGCAATTGCCATCAGGGGGAAATGACCCCTTGTAATCAGCCCTCGGCACTACACAATCCAAAGGCAGCGAATGCTTTACGGAGCAGAACACAGAGCCGCCATCCTCAGAGTTTTCACAAACATTTTCTAAACTGTACTTTTTCTTTTAATGAGGCCAGCATTTTTATACATCTCTTAGGATTTGTAAATGTGAAAATACGCTCAATAATAACACCCATTTAAATTGCAAAACTCCTGCACTGGAGGTTTGATTTTTAAATATTCGTAGACTTGAAATCCTGCTGGTTCACTGAGGAAGGCAATTAATCTCGTTGGCAAATGCGATCATTATGTGTATTTAGAGGTGGGGAGTTTGAGGGGGGTGGTTAACAGAGGAAAGGGTGAAATATAGTCAAGCAGCTCCATTTGTTATAACGTTATTAGTTATCAGCCACCACACCAGAAAGTGTGTTCACCAGTGGAATGTCTTATTTTATTTTTTATTCTGTTTGGAATTTTTCAACATGAGTGGTTTATGAATAATTAAATATTATGGAAGCAAAAATTCAAATCAGCTGGGCTTTGTGTTTATTGTTTTATTTGCATTTATGCAGATAAAACCATCCCATCTGAGAGCCTATTTGAGAATTTAATACTATATTTGTGAGCACTGAGGAAATCAATTAATGGAAATTAAACGTTGGAAGTTTCACAGTCCGACAGATGCAATCTCGGGCTGAAGTTGTTGCGTGTCTGCACCGGCTTGGGAAGACAGCAATCCAAGCCCCTAAATTGAATTGCTACCATATAGCAATTAGTTTATTGATTTAATTAAGAATGCCACCTTTTAATTTTCAGGTCATGATTGAAACATTTTCTGATTGAGTAGATGGGAGAACACTGAAATGATAGATCTATGAGAAACAACCTTTCGATGAATCAAAATCCAATGTGAAACTGGTCCCAAACACGGACTCTTGAGTAGGCAGGCATAATGTATGCAGATTATTTGGGGAAATTATAAATGTTCAAAAAGCTGCTGATTCCAAACAGATAAAGTGGAAATATAAAATTTAGCACACACAGAGCATAAAAATTCACCCAGAAAGGAAAAGGCTCTAAGTATTACTCTCAGAAATAACCACTCTCAAAAGCCAAGAATGATCTTTCTCCTTTCAAAGGATTAGAAGGCTCTACATTTCCAATATTAGAGACAGTGTGGTTTTTAGGTTTTTTGTGTTTTTTTTAGCCAAGACTCGTTTTTAAAAAATAATGAATATTCTTTCATTTAACAACACATCTTCTATCATTCCACAAATGTCTAAGAGTTTGGCCTCATTTTACAAAACAGAAGAGTTACACACACTGTCCAAGATAAACTTGGTTATCTATGTAAAAATCGTCAGAGGCAGATAAAGAGACTGTAGAAACACAGCCCAGGACATTTTATAAGTAAAGATGCCAGTTCCCTGAGGTTCTTTAGATACAATCTAAATGTTGCACCAAAACGTTCTTTAAGCTCAACTTCTTTAAGACAAGGAAGGACATGGCACCAAAAAATAATTCTTGTACATGTGTGTGTTTTTTTTTCATCTTGCCAAATTATTGGAAAATAAAGTGGTTTTTTTTTTTTGTTTGTTTTTGTTTTTTTTGGTCTGTTGTTATTTGTTTTTAGTACACATCAAGCACAGAGGAGAAAAATTCCAAGCATTTAAAAAAAAAAAAAAAAGGAGTCATATTCCTAAAGGGAGAGATTTTAAGTTTTACACTATTGGGACTATGCTGCAGTAGCAGCATAACTTATTATTATGATTCCATCATCATGATTCTTCAGGTTTACTGAACGTGCCTCTTGTGGGCCAGGCATCAGGACAAGCTCATCACATGCACGATTTTATCTCATAACAACTGTACGGGATGGGTGTTAGTTCCTTCCCCACTTTGCAGATGCGAAAACTGAGGCTTAGAGAGGAGAGAACTTGCCCCTGGCCACCGGTCAGTGACTGGTAGAAGAAGGAGTCAGACCCCTCTGCAACAGGACTTGAAGCTTGGGTCCTGGCGATGACATCACACCACTGCTTCGGGTTGCAGCACAGTTCTGGCCAAGAGGGAGACTTTGGGATGAGGAAGGTGAGCAAGGGAGGGCAGAGACAACGGCACCTTTCACAGCATCGCCTGGGGCCCCCTTGAGTGGTGGGGGTCCTCAGACTGAGGAGACCTACACAGTGGGCCACACAGCGTGACGCCCAGTTAACCAAGCAACACGCGCAGAAGCGCAGGACACACAAGTCTACTTACTGGCGTAGGGCGAGTTGGCAGCTGAGCCGTTGAGGAAGGTCGGAGAGCCGCCCAGGTTGGACATGGCGGCAGTGCCGTACCCGTTCATGCTCGTGGTGACGGAGTTATAGTTGGTCTGCTGGGGGGTGGTGCTCGGCACGTACCCGTGTGGTGACACGCTGCTTGAGTTGCGGGTGAAACCTGAGGGGTGGGGGCGAAACCGGGATGAGGGTGGCAATCCTGGGAGCCTCGGGAAAGGAAGGGCTCTGTTTCTTGCCCCGCTGCCACATCCCAGAGGGAAGGGCTTGGGTGATTCATGTGTGTGGGTTGGTAGTGCTAGCTCTGTGATTAAAATGGGAAGCGAGCAAAACACACATTTCTTAGGAGATCATAAATACTTAGCAGGGCCGTGAGAAGTGGCAATGCAGGGCCTATAAATTATCATTTTGGAGCAGAAATAAATCCCAATCTAAGAGATGTACCCTGGAGTTAACAGGTTCCTATTCCCTGGGCGAGGATGATGTGCTTTGGCCCCTCAGAACTTTAATTCCAACCCTCTTTGCGATCTGTCATTCATGGTTTATGGTGAAAAGTCAGATGGAGAGATGGCTAAATGCATGCCTCCTTTCTAGCCCCCGAACCAGACTGCCAGCTGCGAGCGCTATAACCCAAATTCTACAGTAATATCTGATACACAGAAACTAGGAATCTCCCCTTTCGGAAAAAGATGTTTTTAAATAAAAATTGTTTTATGCCAAATAAGTGGTCGGGGTGGGGGGTGGGGAGCACTCTGAGGTTGGGAAGGGGCAAGGAAATGGGGAGGGAGAGGAACAGGCTCCTGACCCTGATTGGTGGCCTGTGACGCCTCCGAGACATTCACAGCCAGTTGTCCACTGAAGGAATTCACGCCCATCATTCCCGCGTGGACCGAGGTGTTGGTGAGGGCCGGGAGCTGGCTGTGGTTGCGGGGGACACTGTACAGAGCCTCTGCGATGTCAGCGGCCCTCTTCAGAATAATTTCCTGCAAAGTAAAACAATACTCCATTTAGCTACCCTTAGTCATACTCCCAGGAAAACCATTTTTTCCCAGTGTTTACTATACGACAGGCCTGGTGCTCAGGGCTTCCAGTGCTCTAACTGCATTACCTTCTGCAACCTCTCAGCAAACCTGGGAAGAAGTCTCATCATAATGGGCCCATATCGCAAATGGGGGACTGAGGCTCAGAGAGAGGCCAAGAGCTCACATAAGGACACTAACCTATTAGGGATAGAGCTCGGCTGCATAACCTTGTTTGACTGACTTTGAAAGGCCATTGTCTTAGCCCCATATTACTACCCTTCCATATTACTACCCCGCATGTGACAGCATCATGGTGTCCCCCCGACCCCCACCCGGCAGCCAATAACACACAGGAACTCTGGTGGTACATACACACACACACACACACACACACACACACACACACACACAGAGGCTACAACTCCTCTCCCGTACTAAAGCTAAGGGAAGGCTGTAGATAACTATCTGTGTCCCTGAGTATTAGTGGAACTGTGTCTCCTGGACACTGATTCAAGTCACACACAAAAAAAGAGTGAATGATTGCCCAGACGCCTAGTTTCTAGAGCAATTTGACTCATATACATGGAGCTGCTCTGTGAATAGAAGCAGACAATTATAGTCAGGCCTTATCATTCTTTTTAGGAGAGGAAATTAAACCCCCTTTTCCTCCTAAATCTGCTTGAAAACCTGAGAGGAATAAAATAAAACACTGGTAACTCTCTTCCTCAATTATGAAGTACATTCCCATGGAAAATTTGTTTTAAATGGAGTACCTATTCTCGTAAGGAAATGATTCCATTGAAAAGGTAATAAGAGATTTACAAAATAAGAAAGAACGGAATAGCCTTATGTCTCATGTCTGGATGACACGGAACTCATGCAAGTGGTTTTGTGTTTTTCGCCCTTTTTCAACACAATAAGGAATCTTCAATAGTCATGCTCACCTGGTTGTTGTGTGGCATCCCATACAGCGCTTCCACCAGGTCTGCAGCCCTTTTGAGTATTACTTCCTGTCAAGAGAAAAGCGGATACAGTCGTCTGAGTGAAGGCCACTTGTCCTCATCTCTTCACAGGACCACGTCATAGTCCCCTCTGGCCATACTTTGTCAACACACTGTTTTAAAGGCAGTAGCTTGGGAAACCCCAGAATGCTGTTAAATCACCAATTTATCCCTGTTCACATACACACTTAATTGAGTCAAAAGGTGAGCATCATTGGTACTGCAGGATAAAATACATCACTCAATAGTCTGCCATAGGCACGATAAAGCACTCATATGTTTATTGCTGAATACAATTGCGAGGTCATTTACTAGATTACTACAATCGATGTCATTCAGTGCATGTTATGAATCCCTAAGATGTGTTTATTTAGTACTTAATTGCTTATTCCAGGAACCATGACCTTATCAGACAGGTCATTTTCGAGGGATTTCCAATCAATCTTTGGCTACTAGAAGCATGTAGCATTAAACTTCTTTTGTTTATCTCCCTTGTGTGGTAGAGCCATGACATAAGGGAGTGATGGAGTAAACTCACATTCTGGGGCAATGCACTGTTTGTCAGAGGCTCTTACAGAAGGATTCTCCTGCCCCCGGAAGCTCCCTCTGCACCAATTTTCATGACTGGCACAGTCTGTTTCTTTTACAGCAATTCTTTGCTATTTCAGTATTGTTTGTCATTTTCCCCATTTGTGCATTCATTCTCATCCTAGATATATGCTCTGCTTTTCATTCTAGTTGAAGAAAAATGTTTCCCTCTTTTCATTTAGGTAGGCTTCTGTATTTAGCTTGTATGCTTGTTTCTAATAGCACACTCTACAAAAGTGTGTGTGGTGGTAATTTTTTTCATTCAACCAAAAGAAGTCACTCTGTCTTCATTCTGACCTAATTTTCTTCATATTCATTTAAACTGGAGTATGAAGAGGAAAGTTAGGCTTGTAAAATGGAGGCTAATCAGAGAACCAAACATACATGCATGATTATCAGAGGTGATTTGCAAGAAGATATGTTTACTTTTTTTTCCTGTGGGTAAAGTTTCAAGAAGTTAAACTTTAAATATTTCACACAATAGATTTCTTCATGGAGAAGCCATGCTATTCGATTTTCGTATACTGTAGATGCTGATCAGAAAATAGGGATATAATTACATTCATTTTGCTGTCACCATAGCCTCTTCAAAAATCCTTGAACAACTCTTGAAATGACAAGCTTTTAGATACATATTAACATTTTTCAATTTTAAATTTTCTGTAATATAAGATAAAATAGTTGTCACACTGCAGTAACTACTTATGACATATATAATGTCCTAAATTCAAAAATGAGA